>NW_006408580.1:13647321-13663717 GCF_000296735.1 Chrysochloris asiatica | reverse complement strand
GTGCAGCCAGAGTGCTTCTTGGAGGCCAAGATGGCCAAACTTCATCTTTCATACTTTGGACATATTGTCTGGAGAGACCAGTCACTGGACAAGGATATCATGTTTGGTAAGGGCCAGAGAAAAAGAGGAAACCCCCAATGAGATGGATTGACCAAGTGGCAGCATCGATGGACTCAAGTGTGGCAACAGTAGTGAGGTTGGCAGTGTTTCATTCTGCTGTGCATAAGGTCGCTATGGGTTGGTACCGACTCAATGGCACCTAACAACAACAACAACCCCCTTTCTTCCTCAAATTCCAGGTCAGAGTTCTTGTTCCCTTCATCATAACCCCCCACTAAAGAAGGAACATTCTTGGGCACACATTTAGAAGTATGGATGCTGAATTTATATAGACCTGAGTTTCTATCCTGATCAGGGCTAAGGATTAGGGTGAGGCAAGTGAGGTGCCTAGGGTGCAAAACTTGAGTGTTAGCCCTTGAAGGACCCTGAGATTTTGTTTTCTAGATGCCTCACCCTCTACCTAACTCTGATCCTGACTCCCTAACTTACTAGCTATATATACCTTGGACTAGTTTTTCAAATTCTCTTAGCCATCAGTATTTTCTCTTTTTTTAAAAAATGAGAATAATATTAATACTTCAGAAGTATGGGTCGTATAAAGTGGTAGCACAACACTGAATTCACAATGGATACTCAACAAAGTTTAGATGCTGTTACAATTAATCCACACAGTTCTAACACACATGGGGTTACCATGACTTAGAATCCTGTCATTTTGTCTTCACACACTACAAGCTCACACTGTAGTTTTCATCGCTGCTAGTGTTTTGTTTGGACTCCTGGTGTGGCAACTCAATGGCATTTAACAACAAGAACAACACCAGTGTTTTGTTTTGAACTTTCTATTGTGATTTGAGTGCAAGTTTGCAAAGCAAATTGGATTTCCATTCAACAATTCATATACTTTTGTTTCATGACATTGGTTGCCGTTTCCACAATGCCACAGCACTTTTCCCACTTTTTCCTGTGTTTACTTTTCCCATGAGTCCTTCTTCCTTATCCCTTCCTGTCTCTAAGCATTATCCCCTGACAAATGATGTCCTTTTGATCTCAAATGGCTGTACTTCATTGATGTTATTGTTCAACTTGTGAGCCTGTCTATTGCTGGGTTGAAAGTTGAGCCTTGGTGAGTTCAGTTCCAGGCTTGCAGGGTGACTAATGGTCATAGTCTAGGGAGTTCTAGGAGCTCTGGGAGAGTAGTGGTTACGAATCACGCTGCTATCCTCAAGGTCGGCAGTTCAAAACTACCAGCAGTTCCGCGTGAGAAAGATGAGGTGTTCTGCTCCCGTAAAGATTTACAGCCTTGGAAACCTTGTGCAGGGTCACTGTAAATTGGAACTGACTCTGCAGTACTTAACAACAACAATCAGACCAGAAAGCCTGGTCATTTTTATGATTTTGAGTTTTGTTCCATGTTCTGCTGATAGCTTTATAGTCTCTAATTTTGTCAGAATTTCTGGTGGAGTTCTGATGTGGTGCTGTAGAATAAGCACTGGGGTGCTAACCACAAGGTCGGTGGTTCAAACCCCAGGACTCCTCGGAAACCTTCTACATGGTCGTTCTGAGTCAGAACGGACTCAACAGCACTTCACAACAACTACAAGGAACAATATTGTGGAAGTAGTATTTGTAAACCTATATCAGTAACTTTTTTGAAAAGCAAGTAGTAAATGAAAAAAAGGGGGAAGAGAAAAAAATGGACTTCTGCTCAGTTACTAATAATCTAACCAATAATGCTGCAATTCAATGTAGAAAGATTAAAAAAATTTTGTTGCTGGTATTCATATGATCTAAGGAATTGAAGACTTTTCAAAATTGAAGTCTCATTCATCTCTTTTCACAGTATATCACCAGTGTGTGATTGGATGGGCTCATCCTAGTCCTGGTGTGGCGCTGTGGGTTAATGCATCAGACTGCAAAGCCGTTTGAACTCCAAGGTCGGCAGTTCAAGCTCACCAGCTGCTCCTTGGAAACCCTATACAGGGTCACTATGGGTCGGGACCAACTTGATGGCATGTAACAGCAACAACAAGGAATAGTTCATTGAAGACTCTTCAAAATTGAAGTCACACTTGTCTCTTGTCACAGTACATCAACAGTGTGTGATTGGATGGGCTCATTGTGGATCTATCATCTTCTCCCCTTTCCCAGTTTCAGAGGGCAAAGGAGGGGTGGTTTCTGTTCCTCATCATACATTCATGAAATGTATGTTGTATCACACTTAACAATAAACAACAAGAATTCTATGATTAAAATTGATAATAAACATCACTAAGGATTCTGTGTGGTCCAGTATAGGAGGAGGCTCATGAGTGACACCATGAGTGGCCACATTGGGTAACACCAACCCTAGAGCCACCACTGCAGTAAAACCTACCTTCTCAACTCAGACTTTCATCCCTAACACTTTCAAGATCAGTCTCTTGGTCTGCTTGGGTTGGGTTAGGTTAGAGGTCAAACACTTCCTCTGGAGTCCAAATCAATAAGATGCCTCCCAAGATTCTACTCTCCTGAAAAGCTAGAAGGAGATCCACAGAGACAGATAGATTAAATAAAGCAGAGCTTTGGAGACTTCATTCCAGAATAGACTAGGGTTTTCTTCCTAGACAGGGTAAGACAAAATCCCCACACACTCTTCAGAAGTGAAGTCACATTAATTTCCTTTCAGAGTACATCACAGTGTGTGATTGGGTGGGTTCATCATGGACCTATCATCTTCTCCCCTTTCCCAGCCAGGGAGGGCAGGGGAGAAGGGGCGGCAGGATTTTTTACATTAAATCTCTCGCACGCGCTCTACTCCCCATCATTCATTCATGGAATTTATGTGGTATCAGCAAAATAAGCAAAGTGTAATAGGAAATTTTTTTTTTCTCGCTTTTTCGTATGGTGAATTTGCAATATCTACAAAATAGATAGAATTACATAATATAATAAACTTCCATGTACCCATCATTCAGCTCCAATAATGATTGGTGATCAGGTTCTTTTTGTTTTTTGGGGAGTCTCAGCCACTTCTGTTACTCCTACATTATTTTAAAGCAAATATCAGATATATTATCATTTCATCCATAAATACTTCAATATGTCTCACTAAAGATAAGGCCTCTCAGCTAAACAAACATAACCATAAAACCAATATCATCCTCCAAAATTAATAAAAATTTCTCAATTCGATCACATACACAGTGTTCAAAATGTCACAATTATTTCATTTTTTTGAACCCGGATCCAAAAGAACTTGGAATTTTTAAAGCATTTTCTGCTCATATTCCTTCCTCTTCTCAGGGCCTCCTCTCTGGGGATGATTACATCATAATTCTAAAATTTCTGCCCCAAATGTGCACATAGCTCACTTTGCTGATACCACATAAATTCCATGAGTACATGATGGAGGGGTAAGGGAGGCTTAGCACACTCTCCTAATTGTAGCGCTCGTACTGCTATGCACTGGGGCTCAAACTGTCGACACATCATAAATTCACTGATTTCTCAGCTGGGGGTGGGGGCCAGGACCCCTTTGATTGCAACCGCTCCTGGAACATTGTGTCACAGTTCTGTCTGCTTTGCTAATTCAGCATCCATTTTGCCAGCACAGGGAGGGGTGGGGGACAGATTTATTTCCAGAATGGACTCTCTTTGCTTCCAAAGGGAATGTCTGTCTCCATCAACCCTTGCAAACTCCTTGACCTCATCCAGATCTGCTGTTCCCCCACACATAACAGTTGACTGTTCTGGAATGCTCTGCCAAGGCCACTGAAATTGCCATGAGAGCTGAGGCAACCATCTTGGATGGGGAATGTGTTGAGGGAAGGGCAGGCCATGTGAGCTGGCATTTCTGGTGCTGCAGAACCCCCAAGGAGGTCTTGCAGCTGTGGCAATAACTCCCCTCCCCTCTTTCCACACCTGAAACGAACATCACACCTGTGCATTATGTGAGATCCTGAAGTCCTTCAGAAACAGACAAATCAATGCAAGTCTTGCTCTACGTTCATAAAGTGTGATCCGTAGACCAACAACACTGGAATCCACTAAAATGCATACTCTTAGGTCCCACCTCAAACCTGCTGAGTCAGAACCTGCTGTGTGTTAACAAGATCCCCAAGGAATTGGTGTGCACGTTTATGTCTGAGAAGCCTGGAAGCAAGGACAAGTTCCTGAGGAAAGAATCCCAGGGCTGAGAGTTTGAGTCACCTATGTGTTTCAGACGCGCTTTCTCAGAGGGCGTCTGCATCTTTAATGTGAAGGCGGAGCCAAGGCAAACTGGCAGCCTTGTTAATCAGGACTAAGACTCTCAGAATGGAAAATGAGGTTCCTCTATCCCGGTACTCAAGGGCACAGTTCTGAGCCCTTCTCCCAACACACACCACGCCCCCTCCTCCACACGATGCTTTCGGAGATCTCGGCTCCTGGAAAACTTGCTTTTAAATGAGAGTCAATGGACCAGGTCGTGAATCTGTCAGACGCAGGGATTTCTAGTGCTCGCGATGGTTGTAATTAAAATCACCCGAGTTGACTAAATTGGCCGAAAAGGAACCAGGCCCACATGACTGCCGTTCAAAGGGGAGCAAAATAGCTCCTAATTTGTTCATTAAAAATATGAATGCATTCCACACGGAATGGCCGTGCGTTGAATTCTATTCAGATTCCATTAGAAAACAAATATGCTTTGGGGCCTGATTAGAGGGACCTGGTTCCTCCAAATCTACATGGATTTGGTTGGTTTGTTTTGTTTTGTTTTGTTTTAAGAACAAATTTAGAGCTTAAGAAGACCTTGCAGAGAAGTAAAATTCCTGGGGAGATTTCTCTGGTAAATCAATCTGGTAATTAGAAAAACCACGCCAATAGATTAGATCTGCTCTCTATTTTTTCATCATACTGATTAGACTGGTTCAAAGAACATATATTTCCAGAGAGATATGTGAGGCATTCCCTGCCTACTCCTAAATTCACCCACTATGGAAACCTGACAGCTTGCAGGCAGGAGGGAGGAAAGAGGCAGGCAAAAAAAAGGAGCTGATTTATGGTGTAGGAGGAGGTGACAGAAGCTACACCTGATTCCTGCTCAAGCTGCCCCTCTCTGCCACTGCTTGTGAAGTCCCGCCCCTGCTACTAGCCAGCTACTGGACTGGGTACTGGAGCCTCAGTTTCTCATCTGTGTCAGCCGCTCTGAAGCCTCTCCTGGCATGGAAATTCTGCCACTCCTCTGGTCCTGAGAGTCTCTGAGGCTGATTCTCAAATTATTCAGCAAGGGGAAACCATCCACAGTGCCAAGAACTGCCCTTTGAGGCCTGGTGGGGGACAGCCTAGAGCTCTGAGGGATGGGGGCTTGAGCGCTGAATCACATGTAGCCTGAGGCTAGATGTGAACGCTTCTCTCCAGAGGCAGTGGTGGTTGTTAAGTGCCACAGAGTTGATTCTGACTGGACAGGGTTTCCGAGGAGCAACTGGTGGGTTTGAACTGCCGACCTTGTGGTTCGCAGTGCAGTGCTGATCTTACAATGCCACGCCAGGAGTCTCCTCTGCCTTCTTGGAGACCATGCTTTTCAAAGTTTTCTCCAGCAAATGACTGAGCCCTCCTCTCTAGGCCCCTTCCCCTTCTTCCTCAATAGCTGGATTCTGCAGTTCATCCTGCCCACTACTCAACCTATATACATGTGTCTTGTGGGTATGGAGGCCATCTTGGAGACCTGCCCACTGGGAAAGAGTGGGCTGACCAAAGGCAACACGCCCTGCACACTGAACATAGCATAAGGCATTTATAATGACGCTGCTCACCAAGCTCTCAAAAATGAGAAACAGCAGTGGGCCTTTGATCTCACACCGGCCCCTGGACCAGGGCCAAATCCGCCCTCACACATGGGATACAGCAAACACACATGCAGCCCCTTGCCTGCAAGGGCCTCCTGAGCAGCAGGTCACCGTCTGTGGGGAGCATTTTTCTCAAACAGCAGCAGCTCAGAGCTGTGTTGAGATGTATTTATTTTACAGACTCGCCGGTGTTCTTTCAAGGTGTGGGAGCTGTTGGCTTTGCCTTGATTAGAATGAATAATTATTTGAACACTGTTGAGAACTGGTCTTCAGAAAAGATTTTGTCTCTGTGTCTGCTCTCTTCCATCAAGAGAGAAGCTGAGGAAGTTTAAGGGTAAGTAAGTACTTAGAGTCAGGCTGACGGGGTTTAAACTTCACCTCTACCACTGACTATAATGTGATCATGGGTGCATACTTAATGTCACAGATGTTGCCAGTATTCTGCTAGTATGTACTTGACACTCACTATTCTCATGCAAACTGGCAGCTTCTTACTGCAAGATTATGTGTACCCTCTGCCTGAGGGTCCTCTCAGGGCAGGACCAAAGTGCCAAGGGGGTTGACATTCCCAGAACCGGCTTCAGACAATGAGGGGAAATACCCCAGCCAGCTCCCTTGTCCTTTGAATGAGATGATTCTGCGGTGTGCTCTACATTGTCTCCCAGAGTTTCCCAGTAGGATTAAGTCCCAGTTTCCCATAGCAATAACCTGCTCATTCATTTTAGTATGCTCTCTCCCCTTCCCCCACTTCTCTCTTCCTCAAGCAGCCCTGATGGCATAGTGGGTTATGCATTGAGCTGCTAACTGCAAGGTCAGCAGTTCAAGTCCACCAGAAAGATGACGCCTTCTGCTTCTGTAAAGATTTACAGTCTCAGAAACCCTATACAGGGGTGCTATGAGTCTGAACCTATTCGAAGGCACACACAGCCAGCCAGCCAGCCAGCTCTCTTCCTCTCTGCCTTTACTACCTACTGTTGTTGTTAAGTGCCGTCGAGTCGGTTCCGACCCATAGCGACCCTGTATAGGGTTTCCGAGGGTGTAAATCTTTACGGGAGTAGAAAGCCTCATCTTTCTCCCGCGGAGCAGCTGGTAGTTTCGAACCGCTGACCTTAAGGTTCGCAGCCCGATTCGTAACTACTAGTGATGTCTAAAGGAGCTCTGGTAGCGTAGGGGTTACGAATCGTGCTGCAAACCTTAAGGTCAGCGGTTCGAAACTACCAGCTGCTTCATGGGAGAAAGATGAGGCTTTCTACTCCCGTAAAGATTTACACCCTCGGAAACCCTATACAGGGTCGCTATGGGTCGGAACCGACTCGACGGCACTTAACAACAACAACAACAGTGATGTCTAGGATGACCTCGCAGGTGGTTTATTTACCACTTGCACTCAATGGGAAAGCTCAATCTAAGTCACTTAACTTTTGAGTTTAGTAGTAGTAGTGGTGGTGTGCTATGAAGTCGGTTCCGACCCATAGCGACCCTGTACAGGGTTTCTTTACAGGAGCAGAAAACCTCATCTTTCTCCTGTGGAATAGCTGGTAGTTTCGAACAGCTGACCTTGTGATTTGCAGCTCGATTTGTAACCACTACACTACAAGGAGCTCTGGTAGCGTAGTGGTTACGAATCGGGCTGCGAGCCGCAAGGTCAGCAGTTCGATACTACCAGCTGTTCTGCGGGAGAAAGATGAGGCTTTCTGCTCCCATAAAGATTTACAGCCTCGGGAACCCTGTACAGGGTCACTATGAGTCGGAACCGACTCCACGGCACATAACAACAACAACAACACTACCAGAGCTCCTTTACTTCCCTATAAAATGGGGATAATAGTAGTACCTTCCTCATAGAATTTTTCCGCAGGGATTAAATGGGATGATGAACACAGTGCTTGGCACCTTGTAAGCAATCTGGAAGTTTTAGAAACGATTCCTGGTGTGGCACTGTAGGATAAGCATTCAGCTGCAAGGTTGGTTTGAATCACAAGGTTGGTGGTTCAAGCTCACCAGCAGCTCCTCAGAAACCCTATATGGGGATAGCTGTGAATTGGAACTGACTCAAAGGCACTTAATAACAACAAAAACAACCGGTTTTATAATCTAAAGATGTCTCCTTTTCATTCTGAATCCTCCCCTCACAGTCTTCACCAAGTCAATTCATAAGATCTTGCTGGTTCATTTATATTTTGCATGCATGCACATACACACATACACAAGATTTTATGTGGCTTTGAAAACATCATAGGTTTAGGCCCTTGTATTGGCTTGGCATTTCAAGAAGCCATTTCTCTGGCCCAAATAATGACATGGGAGACTTCATGGATGCTACACGGCACATTACCACCACCACCACGACTAGACTGCGAGGTTGGTTTGAACTTCAAAGTCAGTGGTTCAAACTCACCAGTTACTCCTCAGAAACCCTATATAGGGTTGCTATGAGTTGGAAACAACTCAACAGCACTTAAAAACAACAACACACCATATCCCAGTAGCTCCCTAGCAACCTAAGCTTGCACCTCCAGGTATGGGTGCTTGAAGACCCCCTGACTTTCCCTTCTTCACTGAAAGAACAAAGAATCAGTGTTCCTGAAACTCTCTGAGACACCCTACTGCTTCTCTGCCCTACGTCTTCCCAGAAACCAGCAGAGGAAGCAGAAGCCTTGAAGGGTCGTGCCAAGTTCTGTGAAACATCCCCAAAGTTCTAAAGCTTCACTGCTCCCTTACCAAACTACACAGCCCAAGCTACCTTTAGTGTGTATGCAAAGCATACACCCCTGAGCTCTAGTTTTCCCCAGCATTGAACCTTTGGGGTGAAGAGCATGTTAACAACCCCAGCGGGGCCCTTGGTCGCTTATCCTCCATCATGTTCTGCTAACACTTAGTTTGCAGGATGTTTCAGTTATCCATTGCTGTATAAGAAACCATCCCAAAACGTAGTGGCAAAAAACATGAGTCTTTCTCTCAGGATTCTGTGGGCTGACTGGGCAGATGTCCAATCTTTCAGTGACTGGAGTCACTGATGAAACTGGTGCTAAAGTGTCCAAGATGGCCTAACTAATAGTTGGTACTGGTTGTTGACTGACAGTTAGCAGGGGTGCCAGGTTCTCCTCCATGTGATCTCTCCACATGTCTGGCTTGGGCTTCCCAACAGCCTGACTACTGGATACCAAGAGGGAGCATTCCAAATGGATAAACTCCAGTGTAGAAGTGCTTATTAAGACTCAGTTGACATAATGCTTACTAATGTCCCTCTGGCCAAAGCAAGTTACAAGGATAAGTCTGCAGAATCAGTTTGGCAAGAGAGAACACAAGGGAGGATGCTGGAGGCTGTCACTCACTGGGGGTCACAAATGTAACAAGTCTACCAGTGGGGATTCCAGTTTCTTAGGGACTCCTCAGTAAGCATACAGCATCAACCAGGGGCATTTCATCATCATCTTCCCATGTACCTTTCCCATGATGGGACTGACCCATTCAGCCACACACATTATGCAAAGAAGCCTGAGTTCCTAGATCAATTAGGATTGTTTTGGTTGAAAGTCACAAGAACTCAATTCAGAAAAAGAGTGAATACATTGACTTTTGTAAATAAGAAGTCCAGAGGTAGTTAGCTTCAGGCATGACTGGATCTAGGTGCTCAAATGACATCATGAGCACTCACTCTCTAGCTATGTCTCCATTTATTGGTCTGTCTTCCTCTGAGTTAATTTGGTTGTCAAGAATTCATCTCTGATGTGGTGGCAAACTTCAGGCTTACACCCTACTACCTTAGAAATTGCAGCAGAAATTGCAGAGTTTCTCTTTTCAAACAGTTCCAGCCCAAATCCCAGAATTAAGTTCCATTGGCCAAGCTCATGCCACATGCCTATCTCTAATGAAATCATTGTATGACTGGTGGTTGGCCACTGTTGATTGGTCAAACCTGGGCCATGTGCTCACTCCTGACACTAAGGGTACATCTGCCTCAACCAAACTCCATATATTGAAATGGGGGAGGACTCATTGCTCAAAAGATAATCAAGCACTGTTATCAAATAGGAGTCCTGGTGTGGCACTGTGGGTTAATGCGCCAGACTGCAAAGCCGTTTGAACAACAAGGTCAGCAGTTCAACTCACCAGCTGCTCCTCGGAAACCCTACACAGGGTCACTATGGGTCGGAACTGACTCGACGGAACTTAACAACAGCAACAACAATATTATCAAATAAAGGGTAAGTGGTTGTCTATATGGTCTGAATCAACTCAAGGGCAGTGGGTTTGGCTTGGTTTGGTAGAGATGCGCAAGGGAATTTCTTTGGTTTCCTCTGGGGGGCATGAGTCACCACTGAGACATGAAGTCCCATCAAATCAGATGGAATCGACCTTTTGTGTTTAAGAATAGAAAAGATGGGCACCACCAGGAGTCCTGGTGTGGCGCTGTGGGCTAATGCATCAGACTGCAAAGTCGTTTGAACTGCAAGTTCCATGGTTCAAGCTCACCAGCTGCTCTATGGATTGGAATCCACTTGACGGCACTTAACAACAACAAAGCCAGTTTGGAAAGGGAGCTTTGTGATTGAAAGATCTGGGCGCTGGTTAAGATATTCAAGCTCTGTTGTCTGAAAATGAGGATGAGATCAGCCCCTTGGGGTTGGAGGGACTAAAGAAGGGTTTCTGAACCCCAAGGAGGACTAGGGTAAGGAAAGTGGCCAAACCCCCAAAGATAGTGAAAGAGCCTTCTCTAGCTGGTTTCAGGGTAAGTTTGAGGCCCAGGAGGCCCACAGACATAAAAAGCAGGCATCATGCAACCTTCTAGGACCATGGCTAGATTCTCGCATCAGTTCTAGGAGACTCTCCTCCACAGGTGCTCTCGTTGTGTAGGGGTTACAAATCGGGCTGCTAACCTCAGCAACAGCAGTTCGAAACTACCAGCCATTCTGAGGGATAAAGATGAGGCTTTCTGTTCCCATAAAGATTTACAGCCTCGGAAACCCTATGCAGGCTAGCTATGAGTTGGAAGCGACTCCACTCCACGGCACATAACAACAATTCCTCCATACAGCGGAATCTCACCCATCTCTCTGCCTCAGAAGCCTCATCCGGGGTGCACCCCTAATCTCCTAATTGTCCTTGAGTGGGGGGGGGGAGGGGAATTCAAACCGGTTCACTCTGGTTTGATCTCCTGCTGAGAATTTTTCCTTTCCTCCCCAGATATGCTGAATTTGAATCTACATTTGAACAAGAGGATCTATAGCAATCTAAAAGAAAATGTAGATTCTGATTCAGTGTATCTGGGGTGAAAAGGCAAACTCTCAGCATGAGGTGGAACTGGAATGAACCAATTCCCAGCCCCTGACTATGGCTCCTCCAGCTCAGTGCGTGTCCCCATCCCCACCCCCATTCCATCCTACTCTTCCCAGTCTCTCAAAGAAGAGCTGTGAATTTTCTAGTTTTGAGAGGATTGGGGTTAACTCCTGCCCAAATCTCTCTTCTACTGTTCTGCTCAGTTTTACCCATAATTTAAAAATAGACTTTGTTGTTGCTAAGTGCTGTGGAATCGATTCTGGCTCATAGTGACCCTGTATAGGGTTTCCGAGGAGCAGCTGGTGGGTTTGACTGCCAATCTTGTGGTTTGAAGTCCAGTGCTGATCCTACACTGCTACACCAGGAGTCCTTAAACAGACTGGTGGTAGTGGTGGTGGTGGTGTGCTGCGGAGTCGGTTCCAACTCATCCCGACCCTGCATAGGGTTTCCAAGACTGTAAATCTTTACGGGAGCAGAAAGCCTCATCTTTCTCCTGAGGAATGGCTGGTAGTTTCGAACTACAGACCTTTAGGCTAGCAGTCCTACTCGTAACCAATACTGGTAGTGGTGTTCATGGTGGTTATGTGCTATGAAATCGGTCTCGACTCAGTGTCCCTGCATAGCGTTTCCGAGGCTATAAATCTCCTTGTACCCACTCCTAGAAGTCTTTTATTCTACAATATAAAGATGAAGGGTGAATTACAAAGAATGGGGGTGGGGGGCAAGTCCCATCATCTGAATTCACACTTAGGTGTAAATAACAATGAGAATAATAAAGGAAAAAACAGGGCACTCTGATGTGAGGTGGGCACCAATAATAAAATAGAAGGAGCACTGAGAAGAAAGGTTTAGGTACTAATGACTTCATAAGTTTGCTTAGGCCCAACCTGATTAATACATATAGGTATAGTCTGATACCATCATCTATATGGTCACTTCACTGCTCTGTGGCGACATACATTAGCTGTGATGCTGGAAGCTATACCACCAGTATAGGTTTCCCCTGCGATCTGAAAGTACAGCATTCCTATGAAACTTGTCATAAGCCATAATGGCATAAAGCAAAGAAGCAATTCTCATTCATTTATATGGGGAACTTTTTGAACATTCCCAAAGAGTAGTCTAACAAATCATACCAATTGATACATAATGTCTAAAAGAACCCTACCATACCGTGTACACAGACACAGTTCAAAACTATGGTGGCTTGATTCTAAGATGCTGAGTGTAGTTTCTGGGGCAGGAGCTTGGCGATGACATACTCACCTCTAATGAAAAAGCAAAAATCTTCTTCAGATTTCTTTTAGTTAGTGAAAACAGGTACTGATGTAGGTCTTTCATAAAAGTCAAGTGGCATAAAGCGAACTTCCAAAATGCAGTACACCTGCACTTCAAATACCAGCAGGGTCACCCATGGTAGATAGATTTCAGTGGAGCTTAAAGACAAAACAGATTAGGAAGAAAGGTCAGGTGACCTACGTCGAAAATCAGTCAATGAAAACCCTGTGGATCCCTCCTCATCAGGAGGGAGCAATCAGAGGAGGAGGACACCATGGTAGGTGGAGCAGAAGGCCAATTTTCTAGGGCCTTTGTAACTGAAATACCACAGGTAGGGGGCTTTAAAGAATAGAAATTTCCTTTCTCAGTTCTGGAAGCTGAAAGTCCAAATCAGGGTCTCAGTTATGTTGATTCCTTCCTTGTTGGTAGCCCAGACATTCTTTGTTTCTTATTGTTATGGTTAAGTGTGGTCATGCTGTCTGGTCAGTTCCAACACATAGCCACCCTATATAAGATTTCTAAGGAGTGGCTGGTGAGTTTGAACTGCCAACTTTTTGGCTCAAACCATCCTAGTGATCCAGTGCTTATCCTACAGTGCCACATCAGGACTTGTTTCTTGGTGTTCCTCAAATAGCATCTGTCTTCCCCAATATCTAAAGGCAACTGGGACAAGGACAGGAAACAGTTTCTTCCAGGCTGCTATAGACCTGGGGAGACGTGAGGCGCCTGTTTGAGGCCAGAGAGGCCAGTGTGGGCCCTCCCTCTCCCACTGGAGGTCTTACTTAAAGCAGCCGATGCTGTGGAGACATCACCATGGACACCAGGAAGCCCTTCTAGATTCCTCCTGCCAACCTGAGCCATTCACTCTCCAGCTGCCGGAAAGTCCACTACTGAATCCCTTCTTGCACTTGCCCTTGGCTAATAGAGTGGCTTTCACTCAAGGTCGTGTCCCCTCCAAAGGGCAACTACCAATGACTGGTCATCTTGGAGTATAAGGACCCCGCCGCCAAATCAGTCTTAGAAGAAATACATCCAGCATGCTTCCTACAAGTAAGGACGGTAAGACTTCAGTTTGTTTACTTTGGACACATTGGAAAGACCAATCACTGGACAAGAGCTTTAGGTTTGGTTAAGTAGAGGATCAATGAAAATAAGAGAAACCCTCAATGACACAAGAGTTACAACAAGGGACCCAAACACACCAATGAGTACGAAGATGGCACAGACCAGGCACCGTTTCCCTACCACATAAGGTCACCATGAGTCAGACCAGACTCGATGGCAACTAATAACTGGAGTCCTGGTGTGGTGCTGTAGGATAAGCACTGGACTGCTAACCACAAGGTCGGGGTTCCAGCCCGCCAGCTACTCCTTCACATGCATCACATTTCAACATCTCTGCCTCCTGTATTCCCTGCCAAGTGTTGTTCCTGAGAGCACTCCCCAATAAACTCCCTGCATGCAAATCTCCAATCAGTCTACCTACAGGGGAACTCAACCTAGGACAACACTCCAGGAGGAATATTCACCAGGTCACTGGGACAAAGGTCACCTGCACCTAAATCACACGAGGACTGTGCTGATTCTATGATACAGTTCTCTCCTTGTATGTGGGAGACTTGGGTTTGATTCTTGGCCAATATACCTCATGCACAGCCACCATCTGTCTGTCAGCAGAGGCGTGCCTGTTGCTATGATACTGAACAGGTTTTAACAGAGCTTCCAGACTGAGACAGACGAGGAAGAAAGATCTGGACTAGGCTCTACTTCCGAAAATCAGCCAATAACCCCCTACCACCACCACCACCACCACCATGGGGATGGCATGGGACTGGACAGCATTTAATGTGGTGAGGTCGCCCTGAGTCCAGGGACACTGAGCAGCAGCTAATACCCAAAGCGACCCAAACCAAACCCATTACCATAAAGTCAATTATGACTCATAGTGACCCTGTACGGACGGAGTAGAACTGCCCCACAGGGTTTCACGGCTGTAAATCTTTAGGGAAGCAGACTGCCACATCCTTTTCCAGCAGTTAGCAGCTGAGCACTTTAACCATTCTGCCATCAGAGCTCCTTGGCAACTAACTCCACCACCGGCTAAATCAATGATCATCTCAGAAGCCCTGAGTGTCGTCCCTTGGCCTGCATGGTGTGGTAGTGTACCGAGGGCGATCAGACATAAGGTTTGAGTCCAGAAAATCAGAGTCTTTGTCTATAGAAAGATTGCAGCTACAGCTAAAGACAGAGGCCACAGGAACCCACCCCCACCCCCACGTGCCGCTGTCTGTGCTGCAAGTGTGCACGCGTGCATGTGAATTTGTGTGGTTGGAGTGAATAAATGTTTAAATCAGTGTGTCAGTTATAATTAGAGCAACTCTCCGTTCTTCATCGCGAAACGATTCCTTCATGCTTAATGCCTGGAATGGCATTTTCCACTGTGAAATCCCTATTCTTCAAGGCCCAGTGCCAGAGCTGGCTTCATGATGCACTTCCCCCACCTACTATTCCCCCCTCCCCCAGATGGGAGCAAATCCCTCACTCAGCTGCATCCAGACACTTAGTACTGACCCTTGTGAATAGGAACTTCTCATCCTTAGCATCTATTCATGCATCTCAATGTCCTTGAGGGTCAGGGTCATGCCCAGCTCAGGTGTGCAGTACTGGTTTCACAAGGGCTGATCTAGACATCAGACAGGAGGAATTCACAAAAACCCAGGATGGGAGGGAAGCGAGGAATTCTAACCACACCATCAGCAAAATACTCAGTATCAGGGAGCTCTTCAAGGGATGTCCCAGACCTCCTCCATCCGTGCCCCCCTCACCCTGCCTGGAGTTCAAGGTGAGACCACTTTGGACTGAAATAATGTGTTATTTCAACGGACTGGCTTATCAACACACAGGTGGAGGTGCATTTGTGTGTGGTGGGGACGGGGAAGGTGTGGAGGAAGGCGTCTTGGTGGTGCAGCGGTTAAGTACTCAACTGCTAACTGAAAGATTGGCAATACAAACCCACCAAGCACTCTATGGGAGAAAGATGCGGCAGTCTGCTTCCTTAAAGATTATACCTTTGGAAACCCTGTAGGGCAGTTCTCTGTCCCTTATAAAGAAATCTGGTGGTATCGCAGGTTACATGTTAGGCTGCTAACTGCAAAGTCAGCAGTTTGAATCCATTAACTGCTCCTCAAGAGAAAAATAAGGCTTTCTGCTCCCATTAAAGATCTGTTGTTGTTGTTATGTGCCGTGAAGTTGGTTCTGACTCATAGCGACCCTGCACAGGGTTTCCGAGACTGTAAATCTTTACGGGAGCAGAATGCCTCATCTTTCTCCTGCGGAACAGCTGGTAGTTTAGAACTGCTGACCTTGCGGTTCACAGCCCGATTCGTAACCACTACGTTACCATCTACAGCCCTGGAAACCCTATACAAGGTCGCCATGAGTGTGAACCAACTCGACTGCATACAACTCCCGCCACTGCAGGGTTGCTATGAAGAGGAATCCACTTGAAGGCAATGGGTTGGGTTTGAGTTTGGGGAGTGTTGGGGGAATTGAGTTGTTGTTAACCCAAAGGGAAAGCCATAATAGGTCACCTTAACTAAATCCAACCAGATTCACCTAGCAGAAGGAGCCTTTCTTGCCCCCACCACAACCCTGTGCCCACACCGGCAGTCTAGGCATGAGTCTGGGGGATAGCATTCTAGGTGGTAGGAAGGAGGCAAGGCCATTTTGCTCATCATCTCTCCTATGCAAACGGAAACTGTGCGGAGGGGTCTTTCAGACAGCAATGTCTGTTTATTGTTGTTAGGTGCCATCGAGTCGGTACTGACCCATAGCAACCTTATGCACAGCAGAACGAAACACTGTCCAATCCTGGGCCAACTTCACTATTGTTGCCATGCTTGAGTCCATCAATGCTGCCACTTGGCCAATCCATCTCGTTGGGGGGTCTTTCTCTTTTTCTCTGACCCTCC
>NW_006408580.1:13563747-13647221 GCF_000296735.1 Chrysochloris asiatica | reverse complement strand
ATGCTGCCACTTGGCCAATCCATCTCGTTGGGGGGTCTTTCTCTTTTTCTCTGACCCTCCACCTTACCAAACATGATATCCTTCTGCAGTGACTGGTCCTAAAGAATCTTTTTTTTTTTTTTTTTTAATGCCCTCGGGATTACCTCTCCCAGAGAATGAAAGGGTGACTGACTCCTATCCTGGACTTTCGGTGTACTGTATTAGGGAAGCTCCAGGAAAGTTGGGGAGTGGGAGACCCTTGTTCTTCTAGGGGCTCAGGCCCCAGGCCTTCTGAGACCTGCATTCCTCGGTGGGGCAGGGGGAGGGAGAAATAATGGGCCAGTCCATAGAGCTTCAGGATTCAGAGAAAGCTTACAATGCACACCACCATGAGAATTCTAGAAATGTGCCATTGTCGGTGCTGGCCTGACACCACATGCACTGGCACACGCAGCTCTGAAGACTGCCTTCACTTTGCTCCTGCAATTGTTTCCCAGATCCACCAAATTCCAATAAGCCCACTCTCATTTGAACTGGAGGCAATCAGGATGGAAAACACCCTGTTCCGTTGGTGCAGGTCCAAACTGTCACCATTTGGCACCCTAACACGCCGATGTTCCCATCAGCTGTTCAACGTCAGCCAAAGGAGGCCTCCCCCAGCCAACAAATCAGAGATTTCATTAACCAGCAAAGCCTCCCGGAAGGATAAAGAACCTCACGTGGATCTCCCCCTCCCTGCCGCCCATCTCCCTCGCCTCCCCCCTCCCTTCTGCTACACAAACAGGCGTGCAGCAACTAGATTGAATTCAGATCTTGTAGATGAAGAAATTCAGATACGACAGCGGCGCCTTGCCAGACCCCGAGCGAGGGCCGAGCCCTGCACGGCAGCTGTGCTGCCTCGGTAATAACCACTCGTAATATCTGACAGAAAGAACCCACGCTGGTCACATCCGATCCTGCCACATGAAAAGAAGCATTACACCGGCCTCTTGGGGGCCGGGGCGCCGGGAGAGTCTCCGCACAAATCAGAAACGTTTTCCACGAAGCCGCTATTCAAGGGCTGCAAAATCAACAGGGGCTGCTTTCCTGACATCCTGGGAGATGCTATTATTCTCTAGGCGGTACAACTCACAGAACGCAGCAAGGCCAGCTTAACCCGAATTCGCTGAGCGTTTGGCATTTCTGAGCTCCGGAGGCCTTGGATGGGAGGAAGCAAAAAAAAAACCACTGCTGGGTGTGGGAGTGAGCTGTGAGGCTCCACAGGGATGAGATTCAAAGTCTTCAACAACTGGTACAACCTGGGTCTGACCATTCAGAATGACCACTGGCCTTAGTTCAGCTAGGGGGCACTTGGGGAAACTGAGGCAGAAACATTTCAATAATGTAGCACTGGTAGGACTAAGGATTCAAATCCTGGTCTAGACATCCCTCTGTGCTTGTTCAGAGCATCCCATCTCTTGGTGGTCTTCCCTAGACAAAAGTGTCCAGATGCATAATAGCCATCTTGTAGAGACAGGATTGAATGACTGGGTCTGGGAAGACTGATTCCCACCTAAAGCAGAAACTTACAAGTTGGAGCTGCCAGCCTTCCATGGGAGAGATTTGAGTGTGATTCAGAGCCAATGCATCAGTGGAGGCTTGCCCATTGCTATCATGTTGAGCAGGTTTCAGCGGAGCTTCCAGACTAAGACTAGGAAGAAAGGTCTGGTCATTGACATCCGCCAGTTGATGAAAACCCTATGGGGGTCACAATACTCTGTTCTGTAACCCATCATGAGGATGGCGCAGGACTGGACTGTTTGTTATGCATGGGGTCTTCATGAGTCAGGATTAACTCAACAGTAGCTAACAACAACACACCTGTGACAGATAGATAACCCAGAGGATGGGCCTACAATGGCCACCCACCTTCCCAAGAATTCTTGTCTTTTACATCTTTTCATTGCCACAAACAATGTCCGTCCTGGGAAGAAAGGGAGAGATCCCCCAGTGAAGCCAGACCTGCTTCTATCTTCACAGCTCCACGATCCTAGCCCTGGCTTAGCCACAAGGTCCGTTTGAACCACAACGTCAGTGCTATAAGTCAGAGACAACACAGCGACATTTAGAACTTTTAGAGACCACAGTCCCATGGGGCCACTGTTGTAGTTGTTCAGTGTTGTCAAGTCAGTTCTGACTTACAGTGACCCTGTATAAGGTTTCCTAGGAGGGTCTGGTGAGCTTGAACGGTGGCCTTTGTGGTTCAAACCGACCTTGCAGTCCAGCGCATTAACCTATAGCACCACACGAGAACTCCCAAAGCCTACAACACCCTCCCATCTAAGTACTAACCAGGCCCGACCCTTCTTCGCTTCCAAGATCAGATAAGATCGGGCGCATTCAGGGTAGTGTGGCCATAGACAATTCTATAGCTGCTTTTATGCCCGATGGAGGTGTGCCAGGGCTCGTAGGAACTTAATAGAAATACTAAGGACAAAATTTGGTCATTTTGGCTGACTATTTTTCTATGAAGATGACCAAAGACAAAGAGTCGGCAGGGTGTTGGAAAAAGCAAATGCTACAGCAGGTCCCACGGAGACTTGAATTCGTATCGCTAGATTCAGAGTCCAGAGTGCTAACCATTACACCATAGCAACATTGTTGTTGTTTGTTGTCAAGAGCCATCAAGTCGGTTCTGATCCATAGCGGCCCTGTATAGGGTTTCCGAGGAGAAGCTGCCAGCCTTGCAGTTCAAACGGCTTTGCAGTCTGGCGCATTAATTCACAGCGCCACACCAGGACTCCAATGGGGACACTGGGTCACCGAAATCCTAACCTAACATTCCCCCCCAACACTTTTTTTTTTTTTTTGTATGAGACGCCTTTGCCATGGAGGAATTTGTGACATCTGAGCAAGGTGAGGTGGTCTCTACCTAACAGTGCTCTTGGTTTTAAAGCAGCAGATCTCGAGCTTGTAAATAGCATACTGCAAGGACACAGGTAGCATCTCCTGAAATCTCAAGGGCTGAGGTGGAAAGAAATCAGGTGTCTACATTTCACATCTCTTCTCTCTTACTCTTTGTCCCCACTGGTATAATCAGGCCATCATAGCTCTCTGTGCCTCAGTTTACT
This sequence comes from Chrysochloris asiatica, assembly GCF_000296735.1. Taxonomy (NCBI): domain Eukaryota; kingdom Metazoa; phylum Chordata; class Mammalia; order Afrosoricida; family Chrysochloridae; genus Chrysochloris; species Chrysochloris asiatica. Next base: position 13,644,132 of record NW_006408580.1, on the reverse strand, counting down.
CATCCAGATAATGGGACCGCTATGCCTCCTGCCTGTATCACAGAGTTATCTTGAGGATCAAATGAAGTCACATGTAGAAGTGAATTCTGTGCATTGTAAAAATGACACGCTAAAATGAGCCCCTACGCAGGCAAGCACTGCACAGCGAAACTGCTAAGGGGGTGAGTGTCTGGAGGCACTGGTTTATCTCTATCTGCGAGTCTGCCCTAAGCCAGCCCCTCCATGTCTTTGGGGAGCAGTGTGTGCCCAAGTTTCCTTGGCCAGCATTGCTGGAGTACAATTTTTATAGGACAAAACAGCCCCAGTGTTCAGGCAAGACAGCAGCGTCACCTCAGCATTTCTATAAAAAGACTGCTCCGGCTCTACAGCCTGGCTGCCAGGCAGGGCTGGGAGGATGTGTGTGTGTGTGTGTGTGTGTGTGTGTGTGTGTGTGTGTGTGTGTGTGTATGCGCGCGTGCTTGTGCGCGCGCGCGCAAGCAAGCAATGAAATGTTCTTGTAACAGCTGGCCTCAGCCAAGAATCCATGCCCACCCTATGAGAGAGACACAGAGAGAAAGAGCTGTGCGCTGAAGAAAAGGCTGGGCAAAGAGATGTCTGCAGGGCTGGTCTGTCGCTCAGAGCTGCCAACACAATGAGCCTCTGGGTGGGCTCAAAGACCCCTCCCCCAGCCCTCCTGACACAGATAAGGACCTGAAGGACTGCTCTGAGCTGCTGCGTGTGCCCTGGGCCAGCCGGTAGCGAGGCCAGCCTGGTGTGAGTGGCAGCAAAGATAAACGGCAGCCGCATGGGCATTGAATGTCCCGACACAAAGGCCGCCTCTCCCCAAGTCCCTCTGAGACCCAGATGGTCAGGGAAGCCCTTTCCCGCCTCACAAAGAGGATCGCTGCGTGTCTTTTTCTTTTAAAATGGAATAAAAAAAATTTTTTTTTTGAAAGCCATTGCTCACAAAGGACCTGGATGAAAAAAATAATAAATCCTCAGGAAAGAAAAAGTCTCTCCTCTCATTCAGCAGCCCGACATTTCTTCCGACTGTTAGACTTAGCAGATTGCTTCCTGGAAAGCGTCCAATTGGCAAGACCTGCTGCTGTGGAAATGAAATTTTAAAACCCCGTTCCATGTTGCTCTCAAAGAGCTTTTCTCTCTCTGCTTGTTCTACACAGCCTCATAGAATTATTCTCTTGTCTCTCGTTATATCAGAAACTAATATTTCCCCCGCCCATTTTCCCACCCCACATGAGGGGTCCTCACCCCAGCTGGGGATTTGGGTAATCAGGGTCGGCTGGAGCAGCACTCGAAACCCCCATCTTGATTCCCCACCTGGGCTCCATCTCACAGAATCACCTACTAATTAGGAGAGAGGAAGAGAATAAACACTTCGCTGCTACCTCTCTCCCTCCCTTCCCGATTCCCCTGCCTCTACCCCACCTCCCTCTTTCCATAATAAGATAAGTGTTTGGGGGATGAGGGAGCGAGGAGAATGCGCATGTTCTTCACATACAAGATTTGACATCCTTCAGACCCTTGGCACCAGCGCTGTTTGGTTGACGTCCTCCTGATGAAAAGTCAGTGGGAAAAAAATAGCCACAGGACTCCACTGCATTTGACAGGCTGCCCCAGCTCTAGATGAACTTGTATGGAGGAGACAACATGAGATGTTAGAAGAGTTTTAGGCCTGGGAGCCAGGAGCCCTGGGTTCAAATTCCAGTCCAGCCATTTATAATAGTGTACCAGGCACTGGGCTGGGTTCTGTGTAGCTTCCCTCTGTACCAGTGCCTGGTACCTGGAGGTAGGCAAGTGCTGACAAAAGCATTGCCTCATGTGGTAGGTAGGCAGCATTGTTGTTGTTGTTGTTAAGTGCCGTCGAGTCGATTCTGACCCATAGCGACCCTGTACAGAGTTGCCAAGGCTGTAAATCTTTACGGGAGTAGAAAGCCTCATCATTCTTCCGCAGAACAGCTGGTAGTTTCGAACTGTTGGCCTTGCGGTTCACAGCCCGATTCGTAACCACTGTGCTACCATGATTGGCCCCAATTCTTCACTCCTCTCTGCAGCTATGCAGTTCGGCAGCAACTCTCACCAAAAAGGGGAAAATATAATTCCTCACCCCTTGACTTCAGATTTGACATTAAGACCTGCTTTAACCACTAGAACAAAACAGAGTGGCAATGCGCCCATCCCCAGCCCATGCCTTAAGGCATGTCAAAATTCTGATCTCTCTCATCCTGTGAAATGAGCTTCCTCTAACTGACTATCTTCTTCTCAGCCGGGCCCTGAATGAGCATCTTGAAACAGACTGGACTTACAAATGACCTTCGGGTTGACGAGACCACTCCCTGTGCTGGTAGCTGCCTGTGTTAGACATTTTGAGAAGGTCCCCATTGAAGCAAATCTGAAGGATGCCTTTTACACTCTCCCCCTGCCCTATTTGGAGTCCTGGTGTAGCGCTGTTGGTTAATGCACTGGACTGCAAAGTCTGCTTGAACCAGGAGGTCTGCGGTTCAAGCTCACTAGCTGCTCCTCAGAAATTCTAGACAGGGTCACTATGAGTTGGAACCCAACTCGACAGTACTTAACCACAACAACCTATTTGGAGGCAGGGGTGTTAACTCCAGTTGCCATGGAGTTAATTCTTAGTCATGGCAACACCATGTGTGTCAGAATAGAACTGTGCTGCATGGGAGTCTCAATGACTGATTTTCAAAAGTAGATCACCAGGCCTTTCTTCTGAGGCACCTCTGAGTGAACTTGAAACTCCAACCTTTTGGTGAGCAGCTGAGCCTGTTAACTGTTTGCACCACCCAAGGACTCTGAAAGAGCATTATAACCAAAACCAAACCACTGCCATCGATGGTTATAATGCTCTTGCAGAGTCCTTGGGTGGTGCAAACAAGAGTTGTTGTTGTTGTTAGGTACCATCTAGTCGGTACCGACTCATAGCGACCCTATGCACAACAGAACGAAACACTGCCCGATCCTGGGCCAAACTCACTATCATTGCCACTTTGCCAATCCATCTCGCTGGAGGTCTTCCTCTCTTTCTCTGACACGCCACCTTACCAAACATGATATCCTTCTCCAGTGACTGGTCCCTCCTGACAGAATGTCTGAAGTATGAGAGATGAAGTCTGGCCATCCTGGCCTCCAAGGAGCACTAGCCACCCTGTATAAGGTTCCAGGACTGTAAGTCTTTACCAGAGCAGAGAGCCTCATTTCCCCCCTCAGAGAGTCTGTCAGGTTGAACCACTGACCTTTGAGGTTAGCAGCACAAAACTTAACCCACAGTGCCACAACATCTAATTGTTCATTCATTTCAACCCTTACATATTTATTGAGCGCTGGAGTCCTGGTGTGGCATTGTGGGTTAATGCATCAGACTGCAAAGTCATTTGAACTGCAAGGTCGGTAGTTCAAGTTCACCAGCTGCTCCTTGGAAACCCTATACAGGGTCACTATGGGTCAGAATCAACTCAATGGCACTGGACCAAAAAGTCGGTTTGAACTGCAAGGTCAGTGGTTCAAAGTCACCAGCCACTCCTTGGAAATGACTCAATTGACAGCACTTAACAACAATTATGAACAAGAACCTGGGCCAAAACCCCCCAGAAAGAACTATGCCATCCTCCAACAAGGGCTCTTAGGAGCAAGTGGAGAGACTGGCATGGGTTTCCTAATGTGGAGCGGAATCTTTGCATGAGGCCAAGGAGGTAAACTGGGAGAAGGGATCAAGAATCCAGAATAAGAAAGGGGTACCCAGAATCAGTTGATGTATCAATATTTAAGTCATGTCATTGACTGAGTTAAGAAACAGACGGCAAGCAGACAAGTTGACATATTAAAGAAATACATCGAAAGCAAATGATGGCATCTTAAGTTCAGGAACAGTAAAATATGAGAGGTGGATCATAGGCCTAGGGACAACAGTGGTGATCTGTTATGCTGTATTGTTTAGGTACCAACCATAGTTAAAAACAGAGCTGTTTAACCAGAGATTGGAGTTCAAAGCACAGTATATTGGCAAAAGCCCTAGAACCTTTTTGTTTTCAATGATTCTCAAGACCTTACCCTGGTCCCTGGGGGATGTGACATGTAGGTCCCCCAAAGTGTTCTTACAAGAACTTCCCATAGTCAGGAGCTAGGTGATCATTCAAGAAGGAAGGGGCAAAAAAAAAAAAAAAGAAGAGAAGGAAGGAGCAGCTGCTTAAAGTAGCCCTAAACAAGGACTTCAAGACCCCTCCCACCTAATAGTTCAGGTGATCCATGGAAAGGTCATGCCTGGTCACAGCGTTCCCTGTCAGCCAAGGACCCTTGGAGAAGGAGGGATGAGACTGGGGACATTTCAAACTCAGAGCACCAGTTCCCACCCTGGAAAGTTCTGGTGGGGCACAGCAAAGTATTTGAAGGGATGATAAAATGTCAGGCTAATTGTGAGCAGGCATTCAAAAGCATCCAGATCTGAAGGTGCAAGGTGAGGACTAGAGCCACATCTACCCATCCTGGGGAAAGACAGTCCCAACCCCAGAGATCTGGGAAAGTGGGGTGAGACAGGAGCGCAAAGACAGAGGCAAAAATAGCCTGTGGTACCCTGAGAGCAGGTAGGGTTGCGCGATAAAGCTGTACTCAACAGGCAGAAGCTCAGAAAGAACTTTCCAGAATCCCTGTTAGCTGATGGAGAGATGGCGCTGACTATTTTGCCAAGCTGGGCTCCTGCTGATTACAAGGTGAGACCCCAGCCGAGCCTGGGTTTCGAGGTCATCATTCATTTCAGCTGGGCAGGGCTAACCCCTAGCTCCCCCTACTACTCATCCACATCTTTTATTTCCAGCAACCTCTTCTCAGGAAAATCCGGTTGAAAAACACAGCAGTTCAGACAGACTGGGGTCTCTTGGTCATCTATGACTTACAAGTGCAGGTGCACTAGTTATTAGAATCTTGACATCCCTTCTGACTGGTTCCCAAACCCCTACCCAAAGCCCTCCCACCAACCCAGCTCTCCCCAGACCCTTCCCTTAGGGCCCATGAAGCTCTCTACAAACTAGCAAGGAAACGGTTAATGTATACAGATCAACCAGTGTCCATTCTGACTGGTCAGAGTCTACACCCTACCAGTTGTTGAATATCTTGAGCATGCCACGTGGGTGTATGGAAAGTGCCAAGTATGGCACCCTGTCCAGGTAGACCCTTAATTCCATGCCTGGCATTTTGAGCAGCTGCTCTTCACCAAAAGACAAGCCCTTTCCCACTACCAATCCGAGTAGGATAGCATCTCCTCCCAAAGCCCTCCCAAAGCTCACCTACCCAGCCCAGAGTGACCAGAGACCTCCAGGTTACTTCTTTTTGTGGCTCCCTTACTCATGTGGTCTCAGTTGATGCTGATCCTTGGATCTATGACCTAGTTATATTGTCTAGCTTTAACCTTGACATCCCTGTAAGACAGTGCTAGACATCCCGTAGCTTGCCTAGCTTTTCATCTGGCTCCTGATCTAATTCAGAAGGAGGACACTCAAAATTGTCAAGTAAAGACTACCAACCCCATCGTTCACCTGCACAAATTTGGGATGTCTTTCCCGAGTTGACCAATTCCAGCCAGTGTCCCTGTCTGCTGCTCCCTTCTTAGGGGTTTCTGGGAGAATCTGTTCAACTCTGTTGGAGAGTAAGGACCCTCCAATTCATGCCAATTGGTACATTTCCCTCCACTCCTGCCACCTTGAAGGAGCTCTGGTAGTAGTGGTTACAAGTCGGGCTGCCAACCTGAAGGCAAGCAGTTAGAAACTACCAGCTGTTCCATGTGAGAAATATGAGGCTTTCTGCTCCCATAAAGATTTACAGCCTCAGAAACCCTATGCACAGTTGCTATGAGTCAGAACCGATTCCACGGCACACCACCTCCTGCCACCTTTCCCAAAAAAAAGGCATCTATTTGATAGTCCTGGTAATTTGGCACATACCAGATGGGGAGAAGAATATGCTCAGCTTAAGGTGAGAGGCAGCATCTAGGCCTCCTTCTGCAGGTCATGGCTGAGGTAGGTCCACTGTCAGGGGTCAGAACCTCTCGAGCCAGTGCCTTCTCACTTCCTCAAAGACAGTCTTGGTGCTCATTGTCCTCACTCTCACCTGACCAGGGAGACCATGGAGCAGAGGATGCTGGAATCTTCTGGAGCCAGAATGGTCTCACTTCAGCTCTGGAGGCTGAGAGTCAGGTGCAGAGCTACCAGGCTCCTCTTGGGGCAGGGATGGGCCAAACTGTCAGTCACTGGAAGCCCAGGCAGACACAGGTACATGAAAGGCTACACATTCTCTTCCTCATGAAGTCCACTATCAGCTGTCAGAGCCATGACGGTGGAAAAGTAGAGGCCATCATTGGTACTATCTGATAAATCCAGGAACCACACATTCAATGACACTTGCAGATCCAGGGCCTTCCTCCTCTTCTGAAATGGCTGGCACTGTGTACACTTCTGGGCCCTTAAGTATCTCTCAAGGAGTTGGCACAAACAATTAAGTACTCAACTACTAACTAAAAAGCTGGTGATATGAACTCTACCTGAGGCACCTCAGAAGAAAGAACTGAAAAACTGTTCCTGAAAGATCACAGTCTTGAAAATTCTACGGAGTAGTTCTGCACCGTGCACATGGGATGATCATTGCTCAGAACTGACTGGGTAGTAACTAACAACAAGGACAGATACTCCCACAGTTAGTTCAGAATGGAAACGTCTGGGGGTCTACTAATTCAGTCTGAGGGGTTAAATCCAGTTGTCATTCAGGTAAATGCTAACATTCTTGGTCAAAGGAAAGCGAAGGAACTGAAGGATCCAAAGACTTTATGATGGACTTGAACTTTCTGAAGCACATCTACAGGAGCTGTTGTAGGTCTTGTTAAGTGCTGTCCAGTCGGTTCCAACTCATAGTGACCCTGTATAGTGTTTCTGAGGAGTAGCTGGTGAGTTTGAACTGCTAATCTTGTGGTTGAGTGCTTATCCTACAGTGCCACACCAGAACTCCCATTTAGAGGAGAGCCTTTAACATGCAAGAGAGTTTTAAGCTCTCCAGGTCAGTCTGAACTGCAAGGTTGGTGGTTCAAACCTACCAGCCACTCCTTGGAAACCCTATACAGGATCACTATGAGTTTGTAACTGTCTTGACGATGCTCAACAACAACAACAATCATTTATGTATTCATATTGTACATCATTTATGCATCAGCAACCATCTTAGATCGTGAGGATACCGGGGTCTAAGGGTCAGTCATCTGTCACAGAGAAGAGAATCCACTGTAGTTACTTTGAGTGTAAAGAAACTTGTTGGGGCTATTAATTGCAGGAAAGACCCCTGGTAGCGTAGTGGGTTATACATTGGGCTATTAACCCCAAGGTCAGCAGTTTAAATCTACCAGCCACTCCAGAAGAGAAAGAAAGATGAGACTTTCTGTTCCCAATAAGATTTCTAGTCTATGAGTCTGAATCAACTCCATGGTGCATAACCACCACCATCGGCACCATTATTGCAGAATCATTGACAAGGCAAACGACACAGGTTCTAGAATGAACTTTCAGGAAAAGACTTCAACTGCCAACACAGTTGCAGGCTTTTGGGGCAATGAAGACACCTCCATGGTCAGAAAGCCACTGTCTCGGCCATTGGACTGCTATCCCTCTGCCACGACCCATCCACCAAAGCAGATGGCTGATGGCTGTATGTGATTCAGTGACCCTAACTAGCCAAGACTTGTTGACTTCTTCAGTTGATGAACCCAAAATCACCTCCAGAATCCGGACTGCATGTCATGAGAGCCAATCTACTGCATTTGTCACAGTAAACATGGTAAACAAGACAGGCCTCGTCTCGCCTCCAGGGAGTTTACATTCTGGTTGAGGAAGTGGACTTTAAACATCCAGTAATTCATTTTTCATCAATTAATTATCTGTTGAGGACAGGCAAACATGACAGGAAGAGCGAGCAGAGGGTGATATGATGGGAATATAACCCAGTCTTGGGGTCAGGTAAGATTTGTCTGAGGAAATGACTGTTGGTTTAAAAGAAGTTAGTTTGGTAAAGAGTGGGGAGGGGAGAGGGAACCTTCCAGACAGAGGGATGGCATGCACATACGCTCAAAGGCAGGCAGGGGCATGGCATGGCCAGCCCATGTAGCTGGAGCCTTGAAGAATGGGTATAATGTTCTGTGGAAATGCAGGAAAGCTATTCTGAGCATACATGCAGATGTAGGGTGTGGCTAGCTAGGAGTGCAGTTAACTAATAAGAACTGTCTATGTGGACTGTCTGTCTATATTTTTCAATGACCTCATATGAATGCGAGAGCTGGACAGTGAATAAGGAAGATCGTAGAAGAATTGATGCCTTTGAGTTGTGGTGTTGGAGGAGAATACTGAAAGTGCCATGGACTGCCAAAAGAACCAATAGATCTGTTTTGGAAGAAGTGCAGCCAGAGTGCTCCTTGGAGGCCAAGATGGCTAAACTTCGTGTCTCATACTTTGGACATATTGTCAGGAAGGGAACAGTCACTGGAGAAGGATGTCATGCTGGGTAAGATGGAGGGTCAGAGATGGATCGGCCAGGTGGCATCATTGATGGCGTCAAGTGTGACAGCAGTAATGAGGTTGGCCCAGGATTGGACATTGTTTAGTTCTGCTGTGCATGGGGTCGCTATGAGTTGGTTCTGACTCGATGGCACCTGACGACAACAACAACAATGTGGACACCATTCAGATGGAGTAGATCTGGGGGAGGTAAACGTGGAAACAGTATCAGAATACTTAAAACTAGTTGTCTTCGAGCGGATTCCATCTCATGAGACCCTGTGTGCTAGAACTATTCTCCACGGGTTTTCAATGGCTCATTTTTTCTGGAAACAGATTGGTTTGTCTTTCTTCCTATATGACTCCAGATGAACTTGAACCTTCAACCTTCCAGTTAGACACTGAGTGTTTACCATGTACATCACCCAGGAACTCCATTTATCTTGTATGCCCATTACGTGCCAGCCACTGATAGAAGTATTTTTAAGCAAGTAATTCATTTCACCCTCCCCACACCATTCTCTTAGTATTCCCATTTTCAGATGAGAAAATTGAGACACAGAACAGGTAAGTAACTAACTTGTCCTCAGTCACACAGCTAGTACGTGGCAGAACCATGATTCGAACACAAAGAGTGCATACTCCAGAGTCTGCAATCTCAGCCCCTTGGCTATGTGGATTCTGCCTTGTCAGAGGAGACAGAATGGAGGAACGGCACAATTCCAGTGTTGGAATGGAAGTGGCATAGGTTTTCCTTCTAGGCAAAGGGACTGGCTGCCGCCCACACAAGACAAAAGGTCTGAGGTGATCTTGTCATCATGCATGCCAGTCTCAATGTATGTTTATTCTCAGCCAAGGCTTTCTGTCCTGTCCTCGGTCTCCTCTGCTCCTGTCAAAATCCTCCATTTATTCCTGTACCAAGCCTTGGCCAACCCAGAGGGCTGGGTAGCCAAACTGCCTTTGTGAAGATCACACTCTGATTCTTTTTCAGAGCTCTGTTTGAAATTGGGTCTTTACCATACCCCCTCTAGCCAGGTCACTGTGAAAATGTTACATAACTTTACCACCACTGCCAGCTTCCTGACCTTCCATCTCCCACTGCCCTCACAGCTGAGGCTTACTAGGCCCCATTTCACAGGCAAGAAGAAGATCTGCTTGCACTGGGAAGAGAGAGAAAAGCTTTTGTTGGAGTCGGGCTCCATCCCTGAGCTCCTCAAGTGAGGGATTAGAGGGAGAACCTATCACTCGGCTTGCCCCCGCAGATCCCTCCAGAATGACATATGAGACTCTCAGCGTGGCAGATGGTATGTTTCCAAGATGGTGGCAAAAATATATGTATCCCATTCCACATGTTCTTCAAACAATATGAACAACACTTCTCCCACCAAGAGAGAGGGTCTATGTTTCTGCTTTCTGAATCTCAGTAGAGGCTTATGACCGTCTTAACCAACAGATTATAGCAGAAAAGATGCCATGTGATTTCCAAGGTTAGGTCATAAAACGGATACAGTTCCTACCTGGTTCTCTCTTTCTTGGAATCTCACTTTTGAAACCCAGCCACCATGCTGTAAGGAAGCCCAGATCAGCTCATGTAGAGAGGCACGTGGGGAGAAGAACCGAGGCCCTCAGCCAACAGCGAGCACAAGCCTCCCAATGATTCCAGCCCCCACAGCCTTCAAGTCTTCCAGCTAAGACCCCACACATTGTGGAACGGAGACCAGCTGTCCCCACTGTGACCTGTCCAAATTCCTGACCCTTAGAATTTGGGAGTATAATAAATTATTGTTTTAATCCACTCCATTTTGGAATGCTTTGTTTTTGATGCAATCATAGTAACAAAAACACCAAGCTGCCCAAATTCCCAGGCCTTTATTTTATTTGCTTTGTTTTGACATTGTTCTGTCCCTGAGATGACAACTCCCAGAAGACATTCTCTATGTAAAGGTTCCAGCACCCACACACTCTTCCTGACACCAGTCCCTGGCTCCCAAGTCCCAGCCTGGTGTTTCTGTGGCAACGCCCTTCCATGGAAATGGAGGAAGCAGCTAGGCTGATAGTGGCAGGGTCAGCAGTGGCGTGACCAATTCGCTGTCCCACCACTAAGATTAGATTTGGTGATCGTCCCAAATGTCCCTTAGTCTGATCACAAGTGTCTATTATCTTTCTCCCCAACAAAGCCCCTGGGGCCTGCAGACTGAGGTGTTGTTGTTAACTGTAGTCAAGTTGGTTCCAACTCACAGCTACCTTGTGTAGGGTTTTCAAGGAGCAGGGTTTGAACTGTCGACCTTGTGGATCACAGTCCAGTATTAATCTTATAGCACCACACCAGGAGTCCACACTGAGATGCTCAACAAATATTGGCTAAATGCTAGAATGCCCTAGGGTGAGCCATTTCGCTGCCCTGGGACTTAGCTTTCTCTTCTATAAAGGGAGATCATTGGACTGGAGTTTTCTAAGGTCCTTCCGGGTCAAATGGTCTGCGAATCTCCAATTCCATGCATGACCCTCTCAAAGTGCCTCCCTTATTAGACCAGAACCATAATTGGTATCTTTGTGAAAGCTCTTTTCACAGATTCCAACTCTTTTCCAAAGGAAACTTGCAAAATGATGGGCTTCAAGCGCTCTTCAAAATGAGATCAATGCTGACCTTTTGCCGCGGAGGGGCCTGAGGCCCAGAGACTAGATGACACTGGCCCAAGGTCACACAGTGAGCTAATGGAAGAACCACAGCTATCATTTGGGACAGGGGCTTCCTACACCATTTTTTTTTTTTTTTCCGCTGCACAATAAGTATGATTTGGGGAGATTTCTTTGGCAAAGGCAGAATAGTAAAAGCTAGCAAAATTTGGATGGAAATTTGAGAAAGAGGATGAATCATAGCTCTTTAAAGTATCACTCGGTGTTTTTGCTGTGACAAGACATAAAAATAACACTCGCTAACTGGTTTAGCGACTCTTTGCTACCAGCCAGGCACTGCACTAAACATTTGACACACATTTCCCCTATAAACCTCACAGAAGTGCTAGGAGAAAGGTACCCATTTTATAGATGAGAAAACTGAGACTTTAGCAAAGACAAGTAACTTTTCCAAAGGTAGCCAAGCAGTAAGTGGAAGAACCAAGCTCCCAGTCAATGTGGTGTGCTTACAGTCCCAGGTAGCTGGGCTTTTCTGTCAGAGTGTTAGCAACCCAAAACCTATTCTGACTCCACGTGTGCAGAACAAAACTGCTCCATAGGGTTTTCTTGGCTGTAATCATTTTGGAAGGGAGCACAGTGGCTCTGTAGGATGAGCACTGGAGTATGAAGCACGAGGTCAGGTGGTTCAAGTCCACGAGCCACTCTGGGGGAAAAAAGATGAGGGTTTCTCACCCCACAAAGATGATTAGCCTCAGAAACCCTACACAGGGTCGCTATCAGTGGAAACTGACTCGACAGCACTTAACAATAACAATCATCTTTATAGAAGCAGATCACTAAGCATTTCTTTTGCAGTGCCTCTGTCGCTGCTGCTGTGTGCCATCAAGTCGGTTCCGACACAAAGCGACCGCCATATAAGGTTTCAAAGGAGCAGCTGGTGAGCATGAAACACCAACCTTGTAGTTCAAACCGACTTTGCAGTCTAGCCGCAGCGCCACACCAGTGCCTCTAGGTGGGTTCAAACCATCAACCTTTAGGCTAGTTGTTGTTGTTGTTAAGTGTCATCGAGCCAGTTCTGACTTATAGCCATCCTGTATAGGGTTTCCAAGGAGCAGCTGGTGGGTTTGAACTGCCGACCTTTCAGTTAGCCGTCCAGTGCTTATCCTACAGTACTACAGGATAAGCACACACACTACATAGTGACATGATTATCAGCACATTCTCACAAGTTAACATTCCTCCAGCTGCTCCTTGGAAATCCTATTTTGTTGCTATTAAGTGCCCAAATCTGTTCTGACCCATGGCGACCTTGTATAGGGTTTCCTAGGAGCAACAACAGTAAGCTTGAACTGCCAAACTTGCAATCCAAACAGACTTTGCGCTCCAGCACATTAACCCACAGAGCCACACCAGGACTCCTGGAAACCCTATACAGGGTCGTTATGAGTCAGAACTGACTGGACAGCACTTAGCAACAGACTGTTAGCAGGAGCAAGTTCATGACCCAAGTAAGGACGGAGCATTTCTGCACCTATCTTTTTCTCTTTTTGCCCCTTATATTTATGATGGCTTATTGCATAGATCATGCACTTGTGTAGTAGATACCATTGGACTACAAATAAAGAAATAGACGAGAAAAGTGGATTGAAGAAAATGTAAATGGCATCAGTCTGTATCTGTTGCTGGGTAACAACCAATGCCCACACTCACTGAATTTCTTCTCATGCCCACAGCTCTGCTTCAATGCAGGCCTGCAGGTCAACTGACACAAGACGGACTAGACTAAACGCACTCCCCATCCTAAATCCATGGCTCCTCATGCTTCTGGGAGCAGCTGGCTCCCATGTTCCCTCATGAAAGTGGTAGAAAGCAAGACAGCAAGTGGAAACGCACAATACCATTTAAGGCTTAGGCTTGGAAGTGGCATGCCATCATTTTCGTCCACATTCCATTAGCCACAGCAAGTTACACGGCCAAGTTCAACACCAACGAGATGGGAAATAGACTTCAGCTCCACTGAAAGGAAAGGCAAAGTCACGAGGCATAAGGCATGGATAGAGACAGGCATACAGAATTGGAAAGAGTTATGCAATGTACCACAGGGGTCATTCACAAATTTAGCAAATATGAGCATCAGCACGTTTTCATTTTGTAAAGATGGGTAAGAGAAAGGGGAAGAAAGGGGACTGGCGTTGCCATTATTTCAAATGCTGACAAGCCAGACGCCTACTTTACTTGAATTCAGGCCCAAAGTTTCCAGGGAGGGCTGCGGGAGAGGCAGGGAAGCTGCTGGACTGGCCAGAGAATCTGGGACCAAGTGACTTCCTGAGGTGTGTTCCCAGACCATGATTAGTACCGCAAATATCACCATTAAATCCAAGACTTGTTGGGTGTGCACCCTGTGTGTAGAGAAAAGCCGTAGCCTTAACCACTTCCAGGGGGCTCACAGGGAAAGCAGGTGGGCACACGCAGATGGCCCAGACACCTCCACGCACCAGAAATGATAACCAGATGGTCAGGATGCATCCTGTGACGGCGCTTCTCCTCCCTGCTGCTGCTGATGCTGCGGTGGCTGCGGCTGGGGCAGCGGCAGCAGCAGCGGCGGCGGCGGCGGCGGCGGCCAGCAGAGGCCTTGGAGGCTCCTCCTCCTCCCTCTTGAGCTAGAAGGAGAAATTCCATACAGACAAGCCTGGGGAATGAAGTCAAGGGGGTAGCTGAGCTCTTCCTCTGCTTGTCTTCCTCTGCTTCCTGTCTGCCCTAAGGAAATAAGTCTCTGGATCTCGGTTCCTCTTATTCCCATTCTCTCCTCTCACTCCCTCTATCCCCCACTCTCTTCTCTCGCTCCCACTCTCCTTTCACTTTCTCTCTTCCCTTTCTTTTCTGTCCCACAATCTCTCCTCTCCTCTCTCCCCTCCCCCTCTTTCTCTTTCCTTTCTCTTTCTCTGTCTCCCTTTCTATCTCTTTCTCTCTCCTCCCTCTACATTCCCTTCCCTCCCTCCTTCTCCTTCTCCCTCCCTTGGGGCCTTGAATTCTTCACTTGTACATGGTACACATAATACCATCCTCCCCAGCCCTCACCATGGAGGTGGGAAGCAGTGTATACCAAGTGTTCCTGGAGTGAAGATGTAAAGATGAGAACCGGATGTTTGAAAAGTGTCAAGAAGATGATTCATCCCCTGCTTTGGGATTAGCCAGATCTGAGCCAAATTCAGTGTGACAACTGTCCGGCCGGGACCTCAAGCTTCCCCTCCAGAAAATGGTAATGATGATGACACTTACTTCATAGGAATGCAGTGAGGATTGGAGGAGGAAAAATGTCTACAGTGGCTGGCACATAATAATCCTGTGAAATTCATGGCTATTATTGTATGTCTCTTGGATTTATGATGCTGGCATTGAACTGCATGTTAAATCTACATAGGCTCGGTCTGCTCACACAGCAATGGTGTTCTAAACATCTCACATCAGCCCTGCCAAAGTGCCAACCTTGCCAGTGGGCCCTAGAAACTCATACACTCACTCATTCTATCCTTTTTATTGGTGGGTTACTATATGCCTAGAACCATTCCAGACACTGAGGACAACATGAAGACATGGAAAACAAAACCCATCCCTCAAGTCGCTCTTGGTCTAGCTGGGAATCGATGCCTTCAAGCCTAAAGACCACCAGGATGGTAAATTCCAGTGATGGGAGGGACCTAAACACTCCTGGCCCAATTTCCACTCTAGGCAAGAAGTCCCACTGTCGAATTCCTCACAGACATTCAGTCAGTCTCTACTGAAGGAAGCCCAGGGTCTGGCGGTGCAGTTCTGTGACTCCCCCAAGAATCTCTTCTGTAACTTTGAGCTGAAATTAATCTTCCTATGGTATTTGGTCTCTTGGAACATTTGCAGGCAGCTGTCCCATCTCCCCTGAGCCTTCTCTGAGCCAGACATTTGCGTTCCCTAAATGGTTCCTCAGATGAACCCTCACCACACATCTCCAAGAGCCAACTACTTCCTACAACATTGCTTTCACATAAGGCAAGAGTAGAGGGGAAGAGGGAGAGGGACCGGGGAGGCAGGCTTACAGGGTATATACCCTTTGGTTAGTTGATGATGCATGGAGGGGATTGTAGCCATGACAATAGGTTGAATGTAAAACTAATGTTCTCTCATGTAAACTATCACATAATTCACAATAAAACATTAAATTAGAAAAAAAGAGTAAAGGGGAAATCACAAGACCTGGTGTCGATGAATTTGGTAAGCCTGAGTTTTCTGGGGTGTTCTGAGTCGGAGTGTGTACCAGAAACAGTTGTGCCCTGCCCATACGTCTTGGCAAAGTCAAAGCACTCTGGCTTTGACTTGCAGCACCTGGAATATCTGAGAACCTTCTGGTCACTATACCCCACTGTGCCCAGGCCTGTGGCAGACAAGAATTCTAAGAAATCTAAAGACTGTCTCCCCAGAGCAGATCTCAACTAATGGTTGACGTGAGGTCCTGACTAAATTACCCAGGTCCCTACCCTGGGTTGGGATAACTGTAAGGTCCATGCTCAACACCTTCTCCCAGAGGTTTTCGGTGGGACTGAGCCCCAGCTGCCCTCAGTGAGAAGTGACTTGATGGTACATCCTTTGTTGACTTCTTTCTCTTCCTTGTCTCAGTTCTTCACTCCACTACTGGTTTTTCCTGCGACCTCCTTCCAAATACACTATCTGCACTCAAACCCATATTCATGCTCAGCTTCTTGTGGGACCCAAACTACAACAAATGGTCTGGGGAGTTTGCTATGAGATGCTGGGGCTTGGACATAATGATGGAGAAGCAAAAGGGAGGTTGATAAAAGAGGTGTCTTGCAGAAGCCAACCCGAGGATACCTTGCTTGAGTTCTTCCTGCTCTTGGTGAACTACCTTCTTCACCACCTCCCATCTGTCTGTCCTCAACAAAAAATCTTCTGTCTCTTGTTTCAGGACATCCATGGTTCAATGGTAGAAGTCTCAGCTTCCATGATGGAGACCCAGGTTTGATTTCTGACCAAAGTCAGCTGTTTATGGAGGCTTATGTGTTACTAAAGGGGATCTGGTAGCATAGTGGTTACGAATCAGGCTGCAAACCTTAAGGTCAGCAGTTTGAAACTACCAGCTGCTCCGCGGTAGAAAGATGAGGCTTTCTGCTCCCGTAAAGATTTACAGCCTTGGAAACCCTGTACAGGGTCGCTATGGGTCGGAACCGACTCAGCGGCACATAACAACAACAACAACAATGTGTTACTAGGATGCTGAACAGGTTTCAGCAGAGCTTCCAGATTAAGATGGACTAGGAAGAAAGACCTGGCAATCTTTTGAAACTCAGACAATGAAAACCCTACAGATCACAACGGTCAAATCAGAAGCTCGTCGTGGGGATGACGCAGGACTGGCCAGCATTCCTTACTATTGTGTGTGGGGTCGCCATGAGTCAGGAGCAAGTCCATAGTAACTAGCACCAACTCTCGGTCTGTCTTGACCTTAGTTTTACCCACTTGTTTCCTCCCTTGGCCTCAGTTTCCCCACTTGTGTCCCCCCACCCCCACCCCCTGTGCCTGGGAACTCAGCTTGGCCAGATTGGATGGGGACTCGAGACAAAGTGTCAGGAGTAAGGAGGAACAGGGTCTCTTGGGCACATCAATCACTCTACAGTGGAGAGATCTGGTGTTCCCAAGTCTCAAAGGTAATTCCCAGGGTTTTAAAGTTTGGCAAGCAACCCCCAAGTCGGGATGAGACTTGGAGCCCAAATTCTGGGACACTTTTCTCTCTTTTAATTTGGGCATTACCTTGATCCCTCTGCAGAGGCAAACAATGGTGGCTGAGTTATTTGGTTTAGAAAAGGAAGAGGCCCCAGAGAGGTAAAGCGCCCGCAGTAATGCACAAGGAGCAGAGACAGCTGTGCGGAGCGTGCCCACTTCTCCATCCATTAGCACAAACCCAGGGCATCTCTAAAAGCTAAGGGGCATCACTTTCCTCTCCCTCCAGCCTGGACCAGAGTTGCAGAAGCCACAAATCATGAAGAAAAGTGCAGAAGAATGTTCACCATTTCTTGGAATGGAAATAATAATAAATAATAATAATCTGTTCCGTGTATTTAGCCAAGACATTTTCTCCAAGGAGCTTTGCACTCAGATTTATTGTGAGTCCCCAGGGTCTGGATATTGTTTAATTAAAATGTTTATTGGGGAAAATATACAAATATGAAAGGGGGGAATAACCCAGAAATGAATTAGGTGGAGGGTCATCATCTTGCATTTGTCTTTTTAGTCTCTTGCCATTTGGGTGGATGCATCCTGATCAGTCCTGCTATGTTCTTTGCATAAAAAATTAACCCTAAGTACCTGTATTGGATGCCCAGAAAGAGAGAGGGGAAAAGCATGAAAAGACATTGAGCATCTCCTAAGTGCCAGGCACTTCTGACACACATTATATTCTTAATTCTCATTACAACCCTGCGAGCAATCACGGAAGTGATTACTATGTGCCAGCTAAGTGCTTTCAATGCATTAGCCCATTAAATCCTCACCAAGCCCTTGGATGTGCATTCTTTTAGCATCCCCATGTTTCAGAATAGGATGTTGAGGCTTAGAGAGGTTACGAAACCCTATTGAAGTCTCGCAGGTGAAAGCAGGATGATCCCGGCTGTAGAGTTCAGAGGACATTAGTTTTCCCTCTGAAGGAGGTGAGGTTCTCGCAGATGCTATGCTGAACCAAGGAGTCAGGTGCAAATGATTGATGCTCCCAGGAGAAACTAGTAAGGAAGTGGAGGGAGCAGGAAGGAAAGGGGAGAAAGCCAAGCAAAGAGCAAACTCAAAGTCCAGTTTCAACCTGGTCCTCCAACACAGCTCTGGAATGTAAATTGCACTCCAGAGTTTGTCTTGCTTCCAGACAACCAGTTACTAGTTGCCGTGGAGTTGATACCAACTCATGTGTGTCAGAGAAGAATTGTGCTCCCTAGGGATTGTTGTTGTTGTTATGTGCCATGGAGTCAGTTCTGACTCATAGCGACCCTACACAGGGTTTCCGAGGCTGTAAATCTTTACGGGAGCAGACCGCCTCATCTTTCTCCCGCGGAACCGCTGGTAGTTTTGAACTGCTGACCTTGAGGCTCGCAGCCCGATTCGTAACCACTATGCTACCAGAGCTCCTTCCCTAGGGATTACAAACACTAATTTCTCTGAAGCAGATAAAGTCTTTCTTCCATGGTGCCTTTAGGTGGACTTGAACCTCCAAACTTTTAATTAGCAGCCAAGCACCTTTTGTACCACTTGGGGATTCTGCCTCCAGATGAAGGAGCTGTTGTTGTGTTTTTGTTTTGTTTTGCTTTGTTTTGACTCAACACCAGTCATGGGCTCTGGTGGCTTGGAGTGGAGTGTGGAAGAGGGAAAGGGACATAAAACTTGTCGTCCCATCCTGCTCTCCACAAATACCTTTGAAGACCCTTTGCAAATATCCAAGGGTCTTCGAAGGTTCCTCTTTGAATCCTCTGATGGTTGGCAATATTCACATCAAATCCCATTTAAGCTGGGAGTTGGGCCTACAGACCTGGTAAAAAGGGATCTGACAATGCTATCCCCTCTGTACACAGAGTAGATAGGGACGGGCAGCTCAGACATTGGCTACCTAAAATGAGGAGGCGATAAAGGCAAAAAGTGACTGGCTTACAAGGTTTCAAGTGGAAGTTTAGTTTAATAGTGTGTGGGGAAAAAAGAGTCCATACTGAATAGTTTTCATCTTGTCTAGATGGGTCTGGTAAAAAGAGATGGGGATAAGATTCTTATGATTCAGTAGTGAGTAATTGTTATCATGACTGATTGTGACTGTCACAATTGTAAAGGTAGAAGTTTTGTAACAAAATGGGGAGAGTAGTTAATCTCATAGTCCAGAAACAGAGGACCCTAGGACCATCAAAGGAGAAGAGCACAAGCGGAATGTGAGACCTTATCCAGAGAAGCAGTGATACCAGAGATGGGGACATGGAGAGAGGGAGCAGCTAAGGACTCTCAATTCATGGGAAGAAAGGGACTAAGAGATGGCAGCCAGGAGGCAGACATGCAGAATGTACCCTTTGGTGGTGTAAATTATCGTATATGCCTGAGTGTTAAAAAAAAAAAAGAGCTAAAGTGAATAGAGATAAATACCGTTAACTGATAGTACATGGAGGGGATTATAATCATTGTAATGAAATAAGGTATATGATTTGTTGAATATAAATCTGCCCCATAAACTTTCACTCAATCCACAATAAAAAACCTTAAAAAAAAAGGGAAGGGGGGAGCTGAGAGATTCAGGAAAGGGCACCAGCAATGTGCACCATGTTTGTTGTTGGTAAGAGCCATTGAATCAGTTCCAAGTAATAGCAACCCTGTGTAGGGTGACCAAGGAGTGGCTGCTGAGTTTGAAACACTGACCTTGTGGTTCAAACCGACCTTGAGGTTAAGTGTTTCTCCTATGGCACCACAACAGGACTCCATGCACTACACTGGACAACTCAATTAAGGAAGGACCACTTGGATTGCTGTGACGCATGGAGAACTCACGTTCTTGGACATTTGACCTTATTGGTGTTTGCTGGGTGACAAACCTTGGGAGTGGACACAATTGCCAATAGCCTGCCCCTACCCATAAGGCCCCATGACACATACCACATACCACCCAAGGGACAGAATTGGCTGTTGATCCAAGTTAGCTAATCCATTAATTGGAGAACAACCAATCAGATAGTCTCACTCAAGACTTTAAACACAGTGAGTCCCAACAGTTCCTGTAGATTCAAAGCTGCTACTTAACTAAGAACATGTGCAAGCAGAGGAAGCCAGAAGCCAGGGAGCAAGGACCAAGAGAAACCTGCTAGGCAGACCTGTGCCACTCTGAGAGACAGAGTGTGCCCCTGTGGTCTGTGCCTTCCAGCCCTGGCACCGAGAAGCCCCAATGCACGTGGGTCCCTATGTTTACTAGACTGCCTGACGAATAAGCCCGCTTTGCCTGTGGCAATCGGAGGGCCTTCACTTAGGCAGGAAGCCAAGAGCCAGAGTCCTAGGTAACTAACCAGAAAGAAGCACAGATGTGGGATATCACTAAGTCACAACAATGCAGAGCGGAGAAGAGTAGGAGTCCCAGACATCTATACTGGCGCTTTGGGCTTAGGGCTGCTCCAATGCCCGCTCCTAAGGTCAGGCAGTGCAGATTCATGCAGGCAATGGAGAAGGTGCGATTTCTTCCCCCACCACCACCACCACACACACACTCCTGGTGACCAGACGTGTGGCCAGCTCCCACCCTCATCTATCTCCAGTACAGACCCTGTTCTTTGGGACTTTAAAGAGCCATGCCAGCGTGAGTTGGGGGCCAGCTGCTCCATTTTGGTGTGCTGCTTTGGTGTGTGAATCCAGATGGGCACAGCTCCAGATCTACATAACCCGCAGAGCCACCAGACCAGCATTAACCAGTCACCCTACCCCCACCTTCCCTCTGGTCCTAACAGACACTGAAAACAGCTGCATCAAGGGCCCCCATGAACTACTTCTGGATTGAGTGTCCTTGACATAGACAACACCGAGGCCAATAGGAACTCCATCTAGGGCCAAGACCTCTGCTATCACATCCTTTCCACAACCACCTCATGAGCTCCTTGAATTACAGGAGCCCACCAGATATTTCTACCCTCCGGGCCCAACAACTGCACTGTTTTCTTTTACAAATATGACAGCCTCACAATGCTCCGGAGACAACAGACAATTTTCACTCACACAAAGAAACAAAGAGAATGCCTCAAAATGATCAAGATGCAGAGCCAGCAGATGTTTCTGAGGGAGAAAAGGTGATATAACTAACTGAAAAAGTTACCTTCAGAGGATCAATAGAAAGATTGAGGAAAGCAAGAACACAGTAAAAAAAAACTTTAAGAGAATTCAGGAAAACACTACAAGAACAAACAGACAAAATAAATGCAAATTTTGAAGCAATACAAAACCTGCAATTTGAAATACAGAAGGTTAATACTAGGATCTCAGAAATATATAATACATTGAAAGGGTAGAGGAAGAGATGAGAAGCAATGGAAGCCTGAATTAGTGAGCTTGAAGAGAAATCTCTCAATATTAGTATGCTAAAAGAACAATCAGAAAAAAGAATGAAAAAAAAAAAATCTGAAGAAAGCCTAAGAGTTATGTGGGCTATAATGAAAAGGAACAACTTATGGGTGATCAGAATTCCAGAACAGAAAGACCCAAGCACAGAGAAAATTGTCAAAGAGTTGTTGGAAGAAAACTTCCCTAACATCATGAAAGACGAGAAGATAAGCATACGAGAAGCTGAATGAACTCCAAACAGGATAGATTCCAAAAGAAAATCAACAAGACATATCATCACCACGCTTTCCAAAATCAAAGATAAGGAAAGAATCCAGAGAGCAGCTCGGGAAAAACAAAGGAGAACCAATCAAACTAAGCTTGGATGTCTCAGCAGAAACTATGCAGACAAGAAGAGTAACATACACAAAACTCTGAAAGAACAAAATTGGCAACAAAGAATCATATACTCAGCAAATCTGTCCCTCACATATATGGTGAAATTAGGACATTTCCTGATAAACAGAAATTAAAGGAATTTGTAATGGCCAGACCAACTTTACAAAAAATGCTGCAGAGTGTTCTTAGGACTGAGAGACAGCAACAGCAGACAACAACCTGAGATTATCATACATGACAACATCATCCAGAACTCAATCCAGATACGTGGTAGCGGTGGTGGTGTACCGTGGAGTCTGTTCTGATTCCTAGCGGCCCTGCATAGGGTTTCCAAGGCTGCAATTCTTTACAGGAGCAGAAAGCCTCATCTTTCTCCCGCAGAACAATTGGTAGTTCCAAATTGCTGACGTTGAGGTTAGCAGCCCAACTCGTAACACTACCAGAGTGCCTTCAATCCAGACATGTTGTTGTTGTTGTTGTTATGTGCCATCGAGTCGGTTCCGACCCATAGCGACCCTGTATAGGGTTTCCGAGGGTGTAAATCTTTACGGGAGTAGAAAGCCTCATCTTTCTCCCGCGGAGCAGCTGGTCGTTTCGAACCGCTGACCTTAAGGTTCGCAGCCCGATTCGTAACCACTACGCTACCAGAGCTCCTTTCAATCCAGACATAGAAGCATTTAAAGTCAAACAAACCTACAAGGCTGGAAATAGGGAACCAGAGATATAATGAAGTCAACTACAAAGCAAAAAGAAGGAATAGTGTAGATACAGAACTTCCAAATGGCAAGCAAATAAAGTAGATTTCAAGACAAAACAGACTGTTTTAAGCAGGCAAAAAAATTAATAAATTACACACTAACCTCAAAGAAAGAAAAAGAATAAACCTGCACATCAAAATTTTAAAATGGGAAAATCAGAAACATTTTGTAAACATTAACACAAAAGAAATGAAAATGACGAGAAGACTCACAAACAAAATGAACTCAACATAGAAAATTATGTGGAACAAAGAATCCAGCAGCACCACAAAAAAATACACAAAAAAATGATAATAATTAATTCATACCTATTGATAATTACACTGAATATAAATGAATTAAACATACCATTCAAGACACATAAAGAGCAGAATGAATAAGAAAATCGGATCCTTCAATATGCTGTATTACAAAAGACATATCAAAAAGATGGAGACAGCCTAAATACCCACCAGCAGAAGAATGGTTAAACAAACTTTGATACATACACATAATGGAATACTCCAAAACTCCAATACTCCAAATACTCCAAAAGAATAATGATAAATCTGTGAAACACCCACAATATGGCTGTACCTGGAGGACATTATACTGTGTGAAATTAGTCAATCACAAAAGGACAAAATTGTATGAGATGAATGTCGTGAAACAGTTAAGAAAAGGTTTCTTTGATAAAATCATCTATGATGGTTATGGGGGGAAGGAGGTAAAAGGAAAATTATTCATGGGCTAGAGGATAGACACATGTTAACATGGGTGACAGACAGGGCAGGCAATATACCACAAGAGAGAGGTTAGCAGACGAAAGATGAAGGTAATGGGAGACACAGGGAGGGATGCAATAGATCAAGCGAATAGAGGTAAATTCTGTTAACTGTTGGTACATGAAGAAGATTGCAACCATGTAGTGAAGCAAAGTATATGATTTGTTGAATGTAAAACTGATAATCTGCTATGTAAACCTTCATTCAATTCACAATAAAAAGTTTAAAAAAATAATAAAAGAAAGAATTCATTATTAGGAAAAAAATAAAATAAAACCCTGAGTAAGTAAATCTTTGCATCCCAAAAACAGTGGCTGACCCATCGGAAAAGGTCAATTAATGAATGATTTAAAAAATGGACTTACAACACTTACTGATGAAGATCAAAGACCACAGTCTTCAGTATGGATTGCACATCAATGTAAAGAAAACAAAAATCCTCACCATTGGACCAATAAATAACATCATGATAATCAGAGAAAAGACTGAAGTTGTCAAAGACTTCATTTTCCTTGGATCCCCAATCAATGCTCGTGGAAGCAACAGTCAAGAAATCAAATGATGTATTGCATTAGAAATCTGCCGTGAAAGAGCTATTTAAAGTATTAAAAAGCAAAGATGTCACTTTAGGATTAAGGTGCACCTAAGCATGGTATTATTTTCAATGGTTTCATAGTGAATGGTGTTATATGAATAAGAAAAACTAAAGAAGAATTGATGCCTTTGAATTATGATGGTGATGAAGAATATTGAATATATCACGGACTGCCAGAAGAACCAACAAATCTGTCTTGGAAAAAGTAGAGCCAGAATGCTTCTTACAAATGAGGATGGTGAGACTTTGTCTCATGAATTCTGGATAGGTCATCAAGAGGGACCAGTCCCTGGAGAAGGGCATCATGATTGGTAAAGTATAGGGGCAGCAAAAAAAGAGAGAGCCCCTCTGTGAGATGAATTGACATTGTGGCTATGACAATGGACTCAAACACAGGAACAATAGGGAGGATGGCAGAGGATTGGACGGTGTTGGATTCTGTGGTGCATAGGGTTGGAACTGACTCAATGGCACCTAAGAACAAGACACTTGGCATTTCAGGCTCTCAGAGGGAGTTGAGTGGAACTCAACAAGACAGCCTGGGACACGTTCAGCGCAGTTGGAAGGGTTCAAACACATACACCCATACACTCACACACACTCATACACGAAGTCAAACTACACAATAACATTCACACACATATACACTCATACATAAAATCTCTCGTCTGCACATGCATGTACATTTTTTAAAATATGAAAGAATAATGAAGGAAATATGGCAAAATGGAAACATTTGTCTAATCTCGGTGGTAGCTTCATTGGTGTTTCATATAACCTCCTGTGATTTTCTGTGTTTGGAGTTTGCTTAGTTTTACATAATATTTTCATGATTTTTAAAACTTTAAAGCTAAAGATCAACATACTCTTTGAGCCAGCAATTCTAAGCATTTACTCAATGGAATGTCTCTATGTGCTCACCAAAAGACATGAACAAGAATGTTTATCCCAGCACTATTTGCAATGTGCTCAAATTGGAAATGCCCCAAATACCTGTCACTAGCAAAAGGGATACATACATTATGGTGTACATACTATACAACAGTAAGAAGGCTCAAACAACACACAAAAACATGGATGGAGCTCACACACATTATGCTGAGCAAAAGAATCCAGACATGGAAGAGTCTGTACTGTATGGCTCCATTTATATGAAGTTCAGAAACTCATTTCTAGTGTTAGAAGTCAGGATAGTGCTAACCCCTGGGGGGAGGTAGTGAGTGGAATGGAGCATGAGGGGTCATGGTTTGGTTCTCAATCCAGGTGTGTTTAATGTGTGAAAATTCATCAAGCTGTAAATGTTAAAATTTGTCCAGTTTTACCAGATGTTATGCTTGAACAAATCTGCATTAATATTTTTTCCCCAAAACTGAAAATGAAGGCACATTCAACATAATACTCTTTGACCAGGCCATTGTCAGCCATTAATTTCTCAGCTCAAATTAATCTATTGATCATCATTGTTGTAACATACTCAATATTGGACATGAAATTATCGACCTGGAATAGCCTCTCAGTTGCTGCAATAATGGAGGACGGGGGCAGGGGCTCTTTTAATGGTATTTCACAGGAAGCTGCATTGCATCTCTGCATCTGCCCAATGGAATGTCCATTTTTAGCCCAGATCTCATCAGAAAATGACTCATCCCATTCCAAAAGAAATTGAACTACCCCTATCTGCTCTAGAGTAATGGATTGATCACAGTCCTGGGACCAAGAACACGAACCTGGGACCAAGTGGCCAAATTGGTTGGGCAGCTAAAAGAAAGAGCCAATCTGTTCAGTCCTTAGGAGAACAGAGTTTCTTAGACATCAACTGCAAATGTCTGGATCCAGAGTCACCTCTGAGCATGGGCAGAAGCTGATGAACAAGCCTGCTACACACAACCTCCTGAGATGGGAATCTCAAATACACAACACATGGATTCCCATTTCCATTCCAAGCCCTGACAGACATCACCAGTCAATCACAGCCTATTCACCGCTAAGACAGAATAAGGTTCTCGGTTCTTTTCACCACCTTTCTGGGAAACATAGAAAAAGATGGTCTAGCAGAGACTGTTGGTTTTTCTGGGTTTGATATATACATTTATTCTTCTGTTCATTGAATACCAAATATATTTCAGAAGGTGGACTGTCTCTTTTTGTCCAGTCCTTCCTTTGTGGCAGGGCTCCTGATCTCTTTTGTAATGCAGGTCTTTTTGAAGAAGTCTCTGGACTTCTTCTCAGAGTAATGTTTTTAAATGCATAAAATAGAATGTGTCGTAGGTCAAGGGACACTGCTATAGCTTTAAAAAATTTTTTTATTGTGAATGGAGTGAAGGTTTACTGAGTAGATCATCTGGTTCACATTCAACAAATTCAAAAACCTTCATTTCATCTCAACGATTGCAGTCCTCGCCATGTAACATCACTTATCCCGTTTCCTCCCTGTGATTCTTGTTTCCATTCCTCCTTCTTTCCCCACTCTTCTGAACTTTGTCCTTGGGTAAATTCCACCCTTTTAAAGCTCAAATGGTTGACCATTCCATGATGTGCATACCTCACTAGTGGTTTTGTCCCCTTATTTACTCCTCTATTGTTTGGCTCAAAACTGAGTCGTGGCGGTGAGTTCAGCGCCAAACCTAAAGGGTGACCAAGGGTCATAGTCTTGGCATTCCACAGTCTCTAATCTACCAGTAAGTGTCATCTTTCTTAGGATTTTGAGTTTTGATATACATTGTCTCCCACTTAATCCAGGACCTTCTAATGTGATCCCTTTCAGAGCAGTGAGAGTCAGACACCAACTAGTTCTTCTGAGTTCTAGGTTGTGGATAGTTATGTGTCCATGGTCCATTAATCCATTATACAAATTGCTTCTGAATGTCTTCAATTTTTATCACTCTTCTTTCCTCTGAATAGGGAGATGCACCTTAGATGGCTACTCATGAGCTTTTAAGATTCCTGTCGCTACTCACCAAAGTAGGATGTAGAAGACTGTCTTCGTGGACTATCTTATGACAATTTACTATGGTACCCCTGGAAACTATGAGCCTGAGACACCAAAGGCCAATATATTTGGCAATGTCTGAAGAGTTTTCATAACTTTGTCCCCTGTATGCATCTCCACATTCATGGATATATTTGCTGCTAAGGTAAATACCCATGTACAAAAAAATATCCTGTCAAACTCATATGTATTTGTGGGTACACTCCCACTCTCCCTCCTATGCCCATTTAGCATGAGTTTCTCTTCATGCATCTACCCGTAGATAGTCATTGTTCTGGAATTGTGTATTTAATAGTATTTACCTCTGTTACCTTTAACACTTACATTTCCTCCCTTGTCTTCTGTTTCCATTTTTTGCCAACGGCCTCATTTCATCTTGCCTTTCCCTTCACTCAAGTTAACATGTGTCTGCCCTCTAGCCATTGATTACCATTCCCTCACACTACTGTTTTCGTGGTCTTATGGTACCTAGACCAACAAGCCCACTGCCACTGAATAGATTCCAACTCTGACCCTATAGAACAGAGTAGGACTACTCCACAGGGTTTCTGAGGATGGAAATCTTCATGGCAGCAGACCGCCTTAGCTTTCTCCCTAGAAGTAGTTGGTGGTTTTGAACCACTGACCTTACAGGTAGAAGCCCAATACTTAAACCATTGTGCCACCAGGACTCCATCCTATGGTAAAATACTTCTTTAAACTATTGTTATAGATTCACAGTAGGCAATGAGACTTACATTAGCAACCAGGTATACTCTTCCACCATACGAGGGGGAAGGCCCTCCAAGCCTCTCCTGTTTTGTAATTGTGTTCAAGCTAGGCCTGGGCTAGAGCTCAAGACCAACTAACTGACTGCTGAGAGGTAGAAGTGACACCTTTCCTATGAGGAAAACATTCGTAAATGAACAGGCTGGCAAAGGTCAGGTCTGCCATGTTGTACAACCCTAAGAGGTACCATTCACAGTATACTCTATAGGATTTGCTTTTCCTGGAGCTGGGCATTGTGGCATCTCAGCCTACTAGTGACCAAAACACCATCTGGTTCTTCTGAGCTCAAGGTTGTGGATACTGATGTCCCCATGGTCCATTAATCCACTGCACTCATTGCTTCCAAATGTCTTCAATTTCTATCACTCTTCTTTCCTCTGACTAGGGAGAGACCGGTAGTTGCACCTTAAGTAGCCACTCATGGAAAGGCTACCCATGATTTGCTCCTTGGGTATAGGCCAGGAGTTCCTTGGGAAGAGCCATGTCACACCAGGATCCACCTGCCCAGCAATGAATAAAGCTTGCTTTTGCACTCAGTTATCATGCCCCAGACAGGGGAGGAGTCAGGCAAACCTTTTCTGCAATGCCAACAGATCCTGATGCTTGGCTACAGGCAGAGAGGGGAGTTGCTGAAATGCCTGCAGACAGCCATCTATTATCACATCCCTACCCCTGGAGGACTGACAGCCACACTCAGCCTCAATGTGTCTCCCAGGCCAGCTGCTGATGTACAGTGTGGCTGTGATTCAGCCATCAAAATGGTTTTTCCCCATGGCTGAGGTGGCAGACAGAGCCTTCCTCTCCTAGGGGAGGGTGAAATGGTGACTCGGTTGCTCGGTAAGCTACACGTTTAACCCATCTGTGCTCCTGACATGTTCTCTGACATACTTCCACTTGGCCCTCCATTCCTCCCTCAGCTCCTCAGAGCCATGCAGAAGTGGATTACCCAATAAGCCAGGCAAGCATGGACTTGCTTGTTCTTACTTACTAACCTGCAGTGAACAATTTCACATGGGTTTCACTATATCTTGTGGTTAAAACAACAACATGAGACCCTATTCACTACAGATTAGTAAGTAAACACAAGTAAACGCATGCTTACGTTGCTTACTGGGTACTTCATCCCTGTCAGAGATTGTAAGTTTGAAAAGAGGCTTTGATTCTGTAGGAAGGTGCTGTGGGGTTGGGAGAGAGACAGATGCCAGCCAGACCTAACAGCTGAATCTTTGATGTGATTTTTTTGTTTAAAAAAAGTACAATTTTCCCTACAGATTAGTACAGTAATTTGTCTCTTGGGTAATCCCTGACGCTGAGGCCATGCCTTTCCTCTGCATCACACCCACCCCCCTGCTGAGGCCCAGCAATGGATCTGAAGAAAACCTCCAATAAGGACCTTGCTAGTTTCCATTCCATTTCATTCTCTGATTATAGACCCAGTTCCTTCAGATGCTTCTCCTCAGATCAATAAGATGACTACCAGGCGTTGGACCCTCTCTGGGCCAAGCATACCAACAGTGTGATGCTTGCTGGTGTGAAAGAGGGCAGGCAAAGGGGTGATTCTTCCCAGAAATGCTGCACCAACCATTTGCAAAATCGAACTCACAGACCTGAGCATCCTTCTTAAAAGTTCCATTCAGCCTCTCGTGGTGAAGAGCCTGAATCAAAAAAGGTTGTGCCGTAGATTTTGAGTGGAGCACATTCAGCATCATACCGATACATTTGAATTTTGATTTCTAGTTACTAGGAACCATTAGAAGTTCTTATCGAAGGGAGTACTCATATGTAAGCGGAGTGATATTTGGCAGAGATGTGCAGGAGAAGCCCTGAGCACAGAGAATCAGCAGCCCCCAAGAGGAGACGGAGACCTGGCCCACAGTAAAATTTCAGAGTTCTAAGACATACGAGCAAGTTGCAAGACTAAGTAAGCAAAGCAGCCAGGGTAAGCATTTACTCACAAAGCAGACGTGGGATAGAATCATAGGTGCTTAGAAGTGAATGGAGAGTTGGAAAACATCTAACTTAACCATTTCCTCTCACAAGTGAGTAAACTGAGACCAGATGCCCAGAGACTCCTATGCTATAGAGTCTATTACCTTTTTTCCACTCCTTGTTGTTGTTGTTAGCTGCTGTCAAGTCAGTCCCCAACTCATGGTAAACACATGCACAAGAGACCAAAATGCTGCTCGGTTCTGTGTGCCCACCCTGTGATCAGTACAGATGGGACAGTGTGATCCATAGGGTTTTCCACCACTCACTTGTCAGTGGAGGTTTGCATGTTGCTACGATGCTGAGGCGGTTTCAGTGGAGCATCCAGACTAAGACAGACTGGGAAGAAAGGCCTGGCGATGTATTTACTTCGGAAAGCACCCAATAACCCACTGAGCTAGGGATTATTAGTCCCATTTTTCTGGAATGGTAAAACTTGGCCTAGAGGGGTTAAGGGATTTAGAAGTGGAAGAGATAAGCTAAAGGCAGAATCTCCCAAAGGTGGACAATGTAAAGGGAGATCCTGTAGACTAGACATTTGGGCAGCTACAAGTAGCCCCAGAAAAACATGCTAGTGCAATAACTTCAGCCTATACTGCTGAGCTGCCTAACAAACCAGAAGCTGAGTTCAGCTGTGGAGGCATGGATACTGACAGGAACCCCTCGCCACACTCAGAGACGAAGCAGAGACTGAGACGGGGATACGCATGGGATTTACTAAGGGAGGGCTCTCAGGAGGAAGCGGGGCAGGGCAAGCAGCCACACAGAGATGTGGGATCAGCTGAAGTCCAGCATCACCCGTGGTACCCGTTTGCCCAGAACCGCAGGATTTCCTTGGATGGAGACTTGCAGAGCAAGACAGGCCCAGGAAAATTGGGCTGAGTGGGCTGCCTTCCTCAGTGAGCTTCCACAGAGAGTTCAGGAACATGAAAGTCACCACAGACTTGCCTCTCCCCTTGAAGCAAAGGGTTCATTCAGGCTTTTGCAGAGGTTTTTGGCTGTTGAATCAGTTCCACCTCCAAAGTACACGTATGTACAACAGAAAGAAATATTGTCTGGCATTGAGTCAGCTTCATGATCACTGGTATGTTCCAGTTCATTGTGGTGACCACTGTGCCATTTGAGTGTCTGGTGGCACACAGCTAATAAGCACTTAACTGCTAACCAAAGGCTTGGTTATTCAAACCCACCCAGTGGTTCTATGCAAGAAAGAACTGGCAATCTACTTCCATAAAGATTACAGCCAAGAAAATCCTATGGAACAGTTCTGCTTTGTCACATGGGGTCACTATGAGTCAGAATCAATTCAACAGCACCCAACAGTGACAACAACCAACCTAGGGGACTCTCATCTTCCAGCACTATGTCCCACAATCGTCCGTTGGGATGCAAAGGATTTTCATGGGCTAAGTTTTAGAAGTAGCTCACCAGACCTTTCTTCCTATTCCATGTTAATCTGGAAGCTCCATGGAACTGTGTCCATCGTGGGGGATTCTGCTGGTAGTTGAAATACCCGTGACACAGCTTCCAACATCACAGAACATGCAAGTCACTACAGTATGAGAAACTGACAGACAGGTGGAGGCTGTGGTGCATAACCTCCCAGATATCTCTGCGTAAGGTGGATTCTGTTGGCCACAAGGGTTTTCCTGAGAAGAAGGCAGCTGTGAGTTAATAAAAGCACTCATCCATCCCAACTGGCAGAGGAAAGCACCAGTCAGATAGAGGGAATCTGGAGAAGGCACCATCCAACTGTGTCTGCTACATGAAGAATGTAACTGCTGAAGAACCACCTCTTCCAATGACCCTTACTCTCTGAGCACTCAGCACCCTCTCTTCTCTCTCGAAAGTTACTTCAATCCTGACAGTAAGAGGGCATGTGCCCAGGGCCTTCTGTTGAGGAGTCCTTGGGAAGTCAGTTGACTCAATCCCTTCCCTGCCATAGGTGCCAATTGCATCATGGTTCAAGACTTTCACCAACACTTCTTTGATGCAAGTGAGCAAACGTCCCCAGGCTGAACTTGTGGGTCTATTAACCATCAACAACCAAGAGCACAAACAACTAAGATCTATACCCTCTTGTAGCATAGTGGTTACGAATCGGGCTGTGAACCTCAAGGTCAGCCGATCGAAACTACCAGCTCTTCCGCAGGAGAAAGATGAGGCGTTCTGCTCCTGTAAAGATTTACAGCCTTGGAAACCCTGTGCAGGGTCGCTATGAGTTGGAACCGACTCCACGGTATTTAATAACAACAACAATAGTACCCTCTAACCACATTCTACACTTAACTGAGCTTTGATGAAAATGAGAAAATGTTCACCCATCAGTATTTTCCCAGCAACTTTTTTTTTTTTTCAGAATGTGAAGGAATCTTATGACTCCTTAGTGGTGTAACAAGTTCAATGAAAAGTATTAGTTAGGGAAAAAAAAGAGCGATGGGAAATGCCAACACATTCCTAAGCGTCACATTAGTTTACTCAATAAGCGTTTACTGAGCAACTACTAGAGCTCTGGTAACATAGTGGTTATGAGTCAGGCTGCTAATCTCACAGTCAGCAGTTTGAAACTACCAGCTGTTATGCAGGAGAAAGATGAGGCTCTCTGCTCCTGTAAACATTTACAGCCTCGGAAAACACAAGGTCAGCAGTTCAAATCCACAGGCTGCTTTACAGGAGAAGGATGAGTCTCTGCTTCTATAAAGATTTACAGCCTTGGAACCCCTGTATAGTCTCAGTGAATCAGAATCAACTTGATAGCAGTGGGTTCTAGTGTGGTTTTTTTTGTTTTGTTTTGTTTTTTTTACTATGCACCAGGTGGTTGGGTGTTGGATGCTATGGGGAGAAAGATGAACAGCACAAGGTTTCTGCCTTCAGAGAACTCACTGTCCAATGACAAAGCCAGATAGAACTGGGTATATATATTCCAATTATTCCAATTAGGAGTTCTGGTGTGGCACTGTAGGATAAGCACTGGACAGCAAGGTTGCTTTAAATAATCTAATACTTCAACCCTCCACTCTAAGTATCTGGTATGGCAAGTTGATTCAATATCAGTAAAGGACTCCTGGTGTGGCACTGTAGCATCAGCACTGGACTGCTAACAACAAGGTCTGCAGTTCAATCCCACCAGCTCCTCCCTGGAAACCCCATACAGGATCACTATGAATTGGAAACCAACTAGATGGCACTTAACAACAACAACGTATTCCAATAGCAGTGCTGGGAAATTAATTATAGAGTAAATGGCATTGAGTGTACCTGGAACAAGATGTTGGGGTAAGGGAGGACCTAACTTTTTCCTGAGACTTTTTGATCATGGTTGAAATTTGTCAGCTAGAAGCTATATCTGGTCCTCCTTCTTTCTGATTTCTAATTGGACATAAATGAAACCCAGAGTAAAATAATACATATCCTAGGCTGCTTTACAGCTAAATGTAGTCATGTGACTAAGTTTGTTGCCGTGGTGCTATAGGATATGCACTGGACTGCTAACTGCAGGGTCGGTGGTTCAAGCCCACCAGTCACTATGAGTCAGAACTGACTCAACAACACTTAACCACAGTATGCCCTTAACTAGAAAAGCCATACAACTCTTCATCCTTGCCTCCTTATTATTGGTTGGGCTGGACAGGAAATGGCTGGAGCCTGAGCAGCCATCCTAGACCATCAAAATAAAACCATGTACTGAAGATGGAGTGACAAGATGGAAGAAGCCTGGGTCTCTAATCATTCTGTAAAGCTGCTTGAATTGTCTTGGTCTGTGCAACTCCAACTTCCTTTACAGAGAATCTGACTGCTATTTTGTACAAGTCACGGTTACTTTAGGAGTCCTGGTGTGGCGCTGTGGGTTAATGCACCAGACTGCAAAGCTGTTTGAACTGCAAGTTTGGCGGTTCAAGCTCACCAGCTACTCCTTGGAAACCCTGTACAGGGTCGCTATGGGTTGGAGTCAACTTGACGGCACTTAACAACAACCACAACTGTTACTTTGGGTTTTGTCACTTGCTGTCAAACCCAGTCCTAACAGATAAAGAAAGTGATGGCAGAGTGATCCCATTCCAAGTGCACAGGTGGGGCGTTGACTTTGTCTTGAGTGAATAATAATTCTTTTCCCTTCCAATTTTCCATCAACCCATCTGGTTTCCCACTCCTTTAACCACTGACATAGGCGCCCGGCTGCTAGCCTAAAGGTCAGTGATTTGAACCAACCTGCATTCTGTGCAAAAAAGATGTGGCATCTGCTTCCTAAAAAAAACTGACAGTTTTGGAAACCTTCCTGAAGGGGCAGACCTCCTCTGTCCTATAGCGTTGCTATGCACCCGAATTAACTCCACCAGAAGTAACTGCTGTGATCCATGCCATGACGTACTGACTGGAGCTCTTTGCAGGAATGTCTGCTCCAGTTACCAGGAGTGGTGTCAGCAAACAGCCTTTGGCTGTCAGCCCCTTGGGTGGGAAGGAGGAGAGGCTGTACCTCAGCTGCAGGGAGTCTCACTTGAGGTCATGGCCACGCTTCTGCCCAATGTAACCCACATCAGTGACTGACAGATGTGGAGTAAGGAGGCCAGGAGAGCTCAGCTCATCTCAGCTCACCTGAGGACCGCTCTGTGGGGCCATTGTCTCCCACCAGAGCTCTGGTGGGGTTGTCGAGGCTGTCCCTAAGCCTGAAGTGAATCTCAGTTTCGCCATCTTCCCCTCCTGTTTCCTTCACCTCCCTTCTCCAGGTGTGGATCCCAAGAGTCCTCTTTAATTTTATTATCCTGTACTTTAAATGTCATCGGAGAGTCAGCTTCCTAGAGAACTCAACCTGCACCAGCCCCTGATGGCTTGTATCCTGGACTCTGTCCCAATCTTTCAGCCTCCCGCTCCATCCCTTAATAGCAATTTTGAGTCAGTGACACCAACACCTAACACTGGTGCAATTAGCACCTAATGCAATTAGCACTTAATATGAGCTTCCTGTGATGCTAATAGAAACTTCTCAGCTAAGCCCTGAGCTGGAACTCCTCTGGCCTTCCCCCAAGAACTCACAGGAAGGCAAGTTAGTTAAACTGAGTCCTGACAAGAAGTCAGAAAACCTAGACTCCCTAAACATTTTTGCCTGTATGAAATCAGTCCTGACACTCAATTTCTGTGTTCTCAGTACTTGAACCTGGAAATAGAACCCACACATTTGATTGGGGGGGGGGGGGCATTTTTGTCATTAAACCAGGGTTTAGCCAACTATGGCCTATGGGCCAAAGCAGAGTTGCCTATCTTTATAAATAAAGCTTTATTGGAACACAACCCATTTGTTTAACTGTTGCTAATGGCTGCTTTTGTGCTACAGTAGTTACGACAGAAACCATATTGACTTATGTCTTAATTATCTAGTGTTGCTATAATAGAAATAACCCAAGAGGATGCCTTTAACAAACAGAACATATTCACTCACAGTTTAGGAGACTAGAAGTTCAAATTCAGGACTTCCATTTTAGGGGAGTGCTTTCTCTCTCTGCTGGCTGGCAGTTTAGGAAGAAGGTCCTTGTCTCCTTTCAGTATCTGTGGGTTTTGTGTTCTTTGGAGATCTCCATGTGTCTTGGCATCCATCTTCGTGTGAGTCTAGGAGGTTCTCAGCACAGGCACCCTGGGTCCAAAGCATACTCTCAGACCTTCTTTCTTGGTGGGACTCAGGTCCCTCTCTCTCTGCTCACTTCTGTCTCCTTTCATCTCTTGCAAGATGACGCAGGTCACACTCCAGGAAAACTCTTCTTACGTCGGATCAGGGCTGTGATCTGAGTAAGATGCTGCATCCCATCCTAGTTCCCTTACAACTGATTGGCTGATCACTTCAGATCACATCACGGGGGATGATTACATCATTACATAACTGCCAAACCATTGAGACTCATAACCCAGTCAAGTTGACACATAGTTTGGGGGCCACACGATTCAATCCATAAAAGCCCACAAAGAAAAATATTTTCTCCCTGGTCCTTAATCGAAAAGGTTTGCAAAACCCTGGTCTAAAAGAATTAAGGTGCTGTTGTATTTCTTGTTTCAAGAATTAGAACTGGAGTCTGTGCATTCACTCAACATTTCCTGAGCACCCAGTAAGTGCAAGGCCCTGCTCCAGACACTGCAGACACAGCCTCCACGCTCCCAAAGCTTCTGTCTCAGAGCTGGAGATCGACAAGAAGCAAACTAATAAATCCATCAGGTGGTGAGGAGTGTACTGTGGAGAAAAGTAGAGCAGTACATGAGAGAGAGGGATTGGTGACGAGGGGCTTCGATGTTAAGTTGGGTGGTCGGAAAACACTCCTCTAATGAGGTAGCATTAGAGAAGAGACCAAAGGAGGTGAAGGCACCAGCAAGCTGTGCAGATAGATGTCCAGGCAGAGGGGAAAGTGAGTGCAAAATCTTGAGGTGGGAACACAGCCAGTATGTTAGAGCCATGCAATGAGGCGGAGCTAAGGACGTTGGGAGAGAACGGGAGGAGGCAAGACCAGGTGGTCACTAGATCCTAGGGGGCCTTGCAGGGCCTTGTAAGAACTTTGGCTGTTGCTCCGAGTGACACAGGGCGTCACAGGGACACTCTGAGCTGAGGAGAGTGATGTCTGACTTTGGTTTACGAGAAACAGACTATAAAGGTTGGGGATGGAGACAAGGAGACCAGCGAGGAGACGACGCAGTAATTCCAGTGAGAGATAAGGGTGACTCTGACCAGCAGGGTAGAGGTCACTTTCTGGCTGTGATTTGAGGGTGGAGTCAACAGACAATCAGGGGTAGGGGTGGGGGTGGATTTCCCACTTTTGCCCTTTCTTAAATAGGGGTTTTGTTGTTGTTTTGTACTGTCCAGTTGACTTTGGACCCGTCACAAGTCCATGTGACAGACTAGAATTATTCCCATAGGGGCTATAATCGTTATGGAAGCCAACTGTCAGGCGTTTTATCGACAACCCCACTGGGTAGATTCAATCCACCAACTTTTAAGTTAGGAGGCAAGTGTTTAATGCTTGTGCCACCAGTACTCCATTAGGGAGGTAGTTGTTGTGTGCCGTCCGGTCGGTTCCATCTCATACCAACCCTGTATAGGGTTTTCAAGGTTCTAAATATTTATAGGAGTTGTTGTTGTTGTTACGTGCCATCGAGTTGGTTCCGACCCATAGCGACCCTGTATAGGGTTTCCGAGGGTGTAAATCCTTACGGGAGTAGAAAGCCTCATCTTTCTCCCGCGGAGCAGCTGGTAGTTTCGAACCGCTGACCTTTAGGTTCGCAGCCCGATTCGTAACCACTACGCTACCAGAGCTCCTTATTTATAGGAGTAGAAAGCCTCATTTTTTCTCCTCATTTTTCTCCCACAGAGTGACTGGTGACTTCGAACTGCTGACTTTGTGATTAGCAGCCCAACATCTAACCCACAACACCAGCAGGGCTCCTTTTAAAGGGAGGTTGTTGTTTGTTGTTGTTGTTGTTATTAAGTGCTGTCAAGTTGGTGCCAATTCATAGCGACCCTGTAAGTGTTTCTGAGAAGCAATTGGTGGGGTTAAGCCTCCGACCTTGCGGTGAGCAGTTCAGTGTTTATCCTACCACATCACAACATGACCTCATTTTAAAGGGACGTATTGGGAGTCGTGGTGTGGCGCTGTGGATTAATGCGACAGACTGCAAAGCTGTTTGAACTGCAAGGTCGGTAGTTCAAGCTCACCAGCTGCTCCTCGGAAACCCTATACTATGGGTCCCAATCGACTCGGCGGCACTTCACAACAACAACAACGACAATTATACCCTATTATATCATAGGGTCGCTATGGGTCAGAATCGACTCAACGACACATAACAACATTATACCCTATAGTCATTTTCTGGACCTGGGAGGGATTTATTGACCCCAACAGCCCACCCTGTCAGAAATGACGAATGTGAACATCACTGATGAGGGTGATGGGTCTGTTCTCACCACAGGTAATTCCAACCATTAATGAGGACAGAGGTTGTCATGTAACCTGTTCACCTTGACTCTGGCAGGCCTGGTTCTCCCAGACTCAGCTCCGGACCCCACAGGTCCTCGGCTCTGTGGTCAGTCTGACTACAGAGAAAGCTTCCCCATCATGGTGGTTTGAAAACACGTCTACAGAAGTTTTGACCTATCTTCCATCAAGGGTTCTGTGCTCCCTCTTTCGGAGCCTGGGCTAGCCTTAATGACTCAACGTGTAGCTTATAGAATGTGGGGCAGAGAGAAGAGGAGGTGCTAGGGCCCTGTGAGGAGTCCAAGCACCCTGAGACCACTGCCCAGGGCAGGCCACATGCAAGAGCTCCCATCAACAGTGCCAGCTGAGGGGCTGTCCAACTGCTAGCCCTGTGCCATTCAGCCTCCAGAAGATTCCAGCCCCAAATCACTAACTGCTCAGCCAAACCCACCCCAATTTCCTGGCCCATAAAATCATTAAAAAAGAAAAGCCACCGAGTTTTAGGGTAAGCTGTTACCCAGCGATAGTAACTGAAACACCCATTAGGGACCTGCAATGGATTAAGCATTGGACTACTCACTGCAAGGACGGCAGTTCAAACCCAACAGTCACTCTGTGGGAAAAGATGAGACTTCCTGCTCCCGTCAAGTTGTACACTCTAAGAAATCCTATATTCTGGCTTTGAGTCAGAATGTGCTGGATGGCAGTGGGTTTAATGACTAATGAAAGGAGCCTTGGGGGTGCAGTGGGTTAAACATCGAGCTGCTAATCGGTTGGCAGTTCAAACCCACCAGCCAACCCATGGGAGAAAGATGAGGCAGTCAGCTCCCAGAAAGATTTAGGATCTGAAACTCTATGGAGCACTTCTACTCTGTCCTATTGGATTGCTATCAGGCAGTATCCACTCCATGGACTGGACTTGGTTTGGGGTGGTCTGAAGAACTCTTTGTTATTATTTATTAAGTGCCATAGA
This sequence comes from Chrysochloris asiatica, assembly GCF_000296735.1. NCBI lineage: Eukaryota > Metazoa > Chordata > Mammalia > Afrosoricida > Chrysochloridae > Chrysochloris > Chrysochloris asiatica. The sequence goes on along the minus strand of NW_006408580.1, from coordinate 13,605,700 downwards.
GTCAGTTCTGATTCATAGCAACCCTGTATAGGGTTTCCGATGAGTGGCTGGTAGGTTTGAACTGCCGATCATGTGGTCTGCAATCCGGTGCTGATCCTACAGCGCCACACCAGGAGTCCTGTGTAGGCTCAAACTGATCACACCTTGTCCCCCATTCTCCTGCAGAGGGGCAGACATCACCAGAACAACAGTGGGAGGAACAGAAAGCATCGTCTGGATTTTAATCATTTCTTCAGCGACTTCTCTAAGCCGGTAGTGGTCCCAAACCCCAGAGAATCGCTTCCAGGGGCTGAGCAGCTTCTGATGCCAAACTGAGCGGGGGCAACAGAGTCCAATGAGGGAAAGATTTATGCCTCTTACTCTCCATCTGCAAAACAAAAATAGCTGAAACGCCGGTTTTCTGCTTTATCGGCTCTGTGAATAAGCATATAAATTTCTATGACATTTCTGGAGGCTTGCTGAAGGGGAAAAAAGCCATCCCCCAGGACGCGGCCAGCAGCAGTGGCAGCATATGGTTTGCTGGGAGCGGAGGCAGAGCGCGTTGTGTGTCTGCGAGCACGGAAAAAGGTGACTTTGCGGTAATTTCAGACTCAAGGCAGTTGCCGCCACTTCCCCCACCACCACCACCACCACCACCTAATTTCCCTCTTTTTCATTAAAAAAAGTCTTGCCTAAGCCAGTGCAGCTGTCATAGCCAATCACTCCCTGGCAAGGAAGCAGGGTTTTGCTGTACAGTGGAGACGCGCAAAGGACTCAGTTCTGGTCTCTGTCTCCTCAGGGTCCCAGGGTCCCTTGCGATGCCATGTCTGGCCTCTGGAACAGGGCGGGGGCCACCCCAGTGATGAGTTTACATACGAGAATGGAGGAAGCAGTTCTCAGACTCCTGGAAAGACCAGAATAACTGAGGAACAAAATGAATGTCTGGAGTTTTCCTCACTTCCAGCAATTTCTCTTAATGAGGGCTTAGGCAGAGACGTCTCCAGCTTTGGTAGGCAGGGACCAGTTCTCACACCAAATCTACATCTACTTGGCAGGGAAACAAGGTCCAACTTCACACCTTCACCCCCGCTCCTACTCCCAAAAAGCAGACAGGGCACAACCTGTGTGCAGTTTCATAGACGTAGAAAAGAACAGCCGACAGTTACCCATTCCACTCACTCCATGTTTAAGCTGTACAGCCAGATTCGTTTTTACAGCTCAGTCCTCACAAAGGGTTTTGTCCTTACCTAGTGCTGGTGTGGCTCTGTGGTTAATGCACTGGACTGCAAAGTTGGTTTGAACTGCAAGGTCGGCAGTTCAAGTTCACCATCCAGTCCTCGGAAACCCTATACAGGGTCACTATGGGTGGGAGCCTATTCAATGGCACTTAACAACAACAAGTGCTCGTGTGGCGCTGTGGGTTAATGCTAAGTCAGTTTGAACTGCAAGGTCGGAGGGTCAAGCTCACCAGCTGCTCCTTGGAAACCTATACATGGTTGCTATGGGTCAGAACCGATTCAAAGATACTTAACAACAGTGCTGCTGTAACAGTGAATACCTTTAACAAACAGAAGCTTATTTTCTCACAGTCCTGGTGTGGCGCTGTAGAATAACCACAAAGTCAGTTTGAACCACAAGGTCAGCGGTTCAAACTCACCAGCCACTCCTTGTAAACCCTATCCAGGGTCTCTATGAGTCAGAACCAACTCAATGGCACTTAACAACAACAATTGCTGTTTTGAAGTCCGAAAGTCCAAATCAGGGTCTTGGCCAGGACACTTCCTTCTTGTAGGTAGTCCTGAGTGATCCTTAACTTGTAATTGATCTTCACGTGGCTTCCCCACTCACACGTGTGGCCCTGAGTGTATTCTGCTTTTTTTATAACACAGAAGTGATTCGGTTTAGAGCCCACCCTGACATCTAGTCCATTCCAAGGAGCAGCTGGTAGGTTTGAACTGCTTATGTTGCAGTTAGCAGTCCAGTGCTTATCATACAGTGCCACAGGAGGACTCCATACCCTACACTGATATGGTTTCATTAACATAACAAAACCCACTCCTACTGCCATGAAGTCAATTTTGACTCATAGCAACCCTGTGTTGGGTTTCTAAGGCTGTAAATCTTTATGGAAGCAGAAAGCCTTATCTTTCTCTCTCTGAGTGGGTTTGAACTGCCAACATTGTTATTACAGTCCAATGCTTATCCTATAGTGCCACCAGGGCTCCTAGCATAACAAAGGAAGCCCTACTTCCAAACAGGATCACATCCACAGACATAGATAGGGGTTAGGATGCCAATACATATTTTAAGGGAACAAAACTCAATCCATAAATAAGCAAACAAAATTCACTGCCATCGAGAGTTGATTCCTAGGCGTAGTGATCTTACAAGACAGAATAGAAATGTTCCTTAGGGTTTCCAACCCTGGAAGTCTTTACAGGCCCAGACAGCTTCATTTTTCTCCTGCAGAGTGACTGGTAGGCTTGAACTGTCAACTTTGCAATTAGCAGCCCAAAGCTTAGCCCACTGTGCCACCATAGCTCCTTAGTTCAATCCACAACCAAAAACCAAACCCACTGTCATCGTGTTGAGTCTCATAGCAACCCTATCTACACAGGGTTTTCAAGACTACAAATCTTTATGAGAGCAGACAGTCTCATCTTCCTTCTAAGGTGGATGTAAGCCACCAACCTTCTGAATAGTAGCCCAATGCCTAACCATAGCACCACCTGCGACATAGCACCTTCGTATCAAGTTATGGGTCAGCAGAGAATGGGCTTCTGTCTACAGCCAGAGAAGTCCTGGCCCTCTATTGGATCACCACTGATCAACTCAGCAAAGTGTCAGTAAAAGGCAGAACGTAGTAAGCAAGCCAGTGGGGTGATGGTGATGGTGATGGTTCCAGATAATTAGCAAATGGAGAGAAGGCTATGATCTAGTCAGGGGGTAGAGGCCTGCCTTCTGCACAGAAAGAACTCCAGACCCTGTCAAGATCTTCAATCATACTGCCTGGTTTCTTCTTCTCCAACTACACTGATGGTAGGTTGAATGGTGGCCTCCCAAAAGATATGCCCACATCATAACCCTGAGAAGTCGTGAATGTGACCTTAATTAGAAAAAGGATCTTTGCAGATATAAAGTAAGAATCTCAAGATGGGATCATCCTGTATTACCTGGATAAGCCCTTACTTAATCTAATGACAAGTGTCCTTATCAAAGACAGAAGAGGAAAAGAACAAAGAAGAGGAGAAGGCCATATGAAGACAGAGACAGAGATTGGAGTTATGTAGCCACAGGCCAAGGGACACCTGCAGCCAGGTAAGGAAGGATCTGCCTCAGAGCCTTCAGATGAAGCATGTCTCTTAGACACCTTGAGTTCAGACTTACGCCCTCCAGAACTGTGAGAGAATACATTTCAGTTGTTTTAAGCCACCAAGTTTGTGATACTTTATTAAGAAAACCCTACATTAAGTCATCTAGGTTGGCCATTCAAGCACACCCAGAGACACCTCAAAAGTAACGCTGGTACTAGAGAGATGCAAATCAAAACAACAATGACAACGAAGTTCAGAAAAGCAGAGGACAACAAATGTTGGCAAGGTTGTGGAGAGACTCCTACATTGCAGGTGGGAATGCAGAATGGTCCAACCACTCTGGAAAACAGTATGGTGTTTCCTCAGAAAGTTGGAAATAGAAATACCGTATGATCCAGCAATTCCTCGATTTGGTATATGTCCGCAAGTAATATGAGTCAGACCACGAGTAGATACATACACACTAATATTTATCACAACACTATTCACAATAGCAAACAACTGGAGCTATTCAAGTGCCCATCAGCGGAAGAATGGATAAACAAGCTTTGGTATATACACACAATGGAATGCTATGCTACCTTGACGAATAATGATAAAGTTGCAGAACACCTCATAACATGGATGAACCTCGAGGACATTATGCTGAGTGAAATTAGTCAGTCTCAAAAGAATAAATATTGCATAAGACCACTATTGTAAAAGCTTAGAAATGATTTTCATGCTAAAAGAAAAATTCTTTGATAGTTACCAGGGGTGGGAGGGAGGAGACAGCGAGTCACAGGTTAGGGGATAGACATACGATAGCTTGGGTGATGGGGAAGACAATATACAAGGAGGAGAGGACAATACACAAGAAGGAGGAGGGTTATAGATGAACAAGGAAGATACGGGAAGACTTAGGGAAGTTTGCATGGGCTAAATGGGACAGCGATAAATAGTGATGTACACTCGACCTTGGAACACCAGGGCACTGTGATACAGGGATTGAGACAGAGTCTGAATGGGTAAAGGAGGGACGTAATGTTAAGGTACTTGACTGTCTTATGGATATTGGCTTCCCTTGTCTCCTATAGTAAAATAGACATTTAAATAGGATAGAAAGGAATATTGGGGAATATGATTACAGAAAGCTTGTAAGCCCATCTTCAGCCTATAACTGATTAGATTGGCTAAAAGGGGTACCAGGATTTGCCCAGGGAAATAGGCTTCTTGTTAGGCCTTTGTGGAGTAAGCGGTCTTAGGTGAAATCCTGAGCCCTACCAAAATCTTCTGAGGTGGAACATTCCCACTTGAAAGGACAAGCAGACCAACCCAGAGAAGCTAGAGGAACAGAGATATTTCTTGAAAGAAAGACCAGTAGGGGGAAAAAAAAAAAAAAAAAAAAAGGCAGACTGGCTGTTACAAGATCAAGCAAGCTGTTCACTTTGGAGCCATCAAGGCAAGGCAAGTCAGCCCATGGGGTAAACCTCCTTCTAAGACTAAAACTCAAAAGGGAACACACAAGCAGGCTTGTAAGCTTGCTGGTGACCACCCTGGTCTACTTGTGAGTGAAAGTGGGGGAAATGCAGCAAGGAAGACATGGACTGAGTATGGCCATGTTCGATAGACACCCATCAACCTCGAGATGAGAGAGAGAAGAGGAAGGGCTGGCTGGCCTGTAGTTTAGGGATACATGTGACCTCCTGAGCCTACAGACAGAGACCTAGCCACTGGATCGAGTGAAGTGGCTAGCTGGTCTGAAGTGGGGGGAGGTGTGTGAGAATTCCCAAACTTGCAGATGGTACCCATTTGACCTAGATCGGATGGATTGCTGATCACAACTCAACCAGTTGAAGATAAAGAAGTTTGATACAGGAAGCAAGTGTAAATTGCTACAATTTAATGAACTGGGCCTTTCCTTATGGATGTAGTTGCTTAAAATTCCAACCAAAAGGGAAGGATTCTTCATATAAAGGATCAAGTTTGCACCCTCAGTACACTGGATTGATAGGGACGGACAACTTAGGCATTAACTACCAAACAATGGGGGGTTATAAAGGCATGAAAGGAGCTCTGGTAGCATAGTGGTTACGAGTTGGGCTGCTAATCTCACGGTCAGCAGTTTGAAACTACCAGCTGTTCTGTGAGAAAAAGATGAGGCTCTCTGCTCCTGTAAAGATTTATAGCCCCAGAAACCCTATACAGGGTTGCTATGAGTATGGGACAGGGTTGTATTCTTTCACCATACTTATTCAACCTGTATGTTGAGCAAATAATCCAAGAAGCTGGGCTATATGAAGAAAAATGTGGCATCAGTATTGGCGGAAACTCATTAACAACCTGCAATATGCAAAATTATACAACCTGGCTGGCTGAAAGCTTGTATCATCTGCTTGTATTAAAAGGACTTAAATACTTACTGATGAAGATCCATCGTTCAGTATGGATTGCATCTCAAGGTAAAGACAACAAAAATTCTCACCACTGGACTAATAAACAACATTCTTATCAATGGAGAAAAGATTGAAGTTGTCAAGGACTTCATTCATTCTTCTAGGATTAATCATCAACACTCATGGAAGCAGCAGTCAGAAAATCAAGTGACATATTGTATTAGGCAAATCTGCTGCACAAGACCTTTTTCCAGTGTTGAAGAGCAAAGATGACAGCTTGAGGACCAAGGTGCACCAGACCCAAGCCATGGTATTTTCAATAACCTCATATGCATGTGAAAGCTGGACAATGAATAAGGAAGAACGTAGAAGAATTGATGCTTTTGAGTTATGGTGTTGGAGGAGAATATTAAAAGTACCATGCATGGACTGCCAAAAGAACCAACAGATCTGTGTTGGAAGAAGTGCAGCCAGAGTGCTCCTTGGAGGCCAGGATGGCCAAACTTCGTCCCTCATACTTTGGACATACTGTCATGAGGGACCAGTTGCTGGAGAAGGATATCGTGTTTGGTAAAGTGGAAGGTCTGAGAAAAAGAGGAAGACCCCCAGCGAGATGGATTGGCAAAGTGGCAGCGTCAATGGGCTCAAGCATGGCAACAATTGTGAGGTTTGCCCAGGATTGGGTAGTGTTTCGTTCAGTTGTGCATAGGGTGGCTGAGTCGGTACCAACTCAATGGCACCTAACAACAACAACAACAACATGAGTCGGAACCAACCCCATGGCACATAACCACCACCACTACCACCATAAAGGCATGAAGTGACTGCTTTGTAAGGTTTCATGCATGTGCTTAGTTTCAGAATGAATTGGGTAAGATTGAATTCCCACTGAATAGTGTTCCTCTTGTCCAGATGGATCTGGTAAAAGGGGGTGGGGGATGATGGTGATAGGATTTTATGATTCATTTGTGAATAATTTTTAACAGGAATAACCGCAATTAATTATCACAGCTGTCATTGTAGAAGATGTGTAACTAGAAGTGGGGGTAGTTAATCTTTCATTTCAGAAACAAAGGACCCTAGGATCATCAAGAGCAAAGAGCCTGAGTCGAGCATGGGACCCTCACTAGGAAAGCAGTGACGGAGACGGAGGCAGAGGAAATGGCATAGAGAGAGCAGCTGAGGACTCTAGGCCCATGGGCTGAGAAAGGCTGTGTGCCTGTGGGCAGGAGGCTGGCTTGCAAAATGTGCCCTTGGGACATTTAAATGAATATATGTTTTCTGTACATCAAAAAAAAAAAAAAAAAGAGGGGGGATTAGAGGCAAATACTGTTAACCAGTGGTTCATGGAGGGGGATTGTAATCTTTGTAATGAAACAAAATATGATCTGTTGAGTGTAAAACTGATGATCTTCCCTGTAAACTACCACTCAATTCACAATAAAAGTTTTTTTTTTTAAAAAAGTAAGGCTGGTGATCTGCTTCCAAAAAGTCACAACCTGCATGCATGTAGTCGACAGGATTCGGAATCAACTCAACAGCACTGGTTCCACTGGTTAGGAAATGAATAAAACTGGTAGGTACTCAGTAATGTATTTGGTCAATAAATGAGTAATCGGAGCACAGTAAGAACATTAAGGAAAAATAATTCACATTCGATTTGCTGCTTTATAAATAGCTGACTGCTTTAGCCAACATTATTTCTTTTGATTCTCACAACAGTTCTGGAAGGTGACATTATTTATTGCTTCATCTTCCAAAGGACGACTCTCACAGACTAAGTAATTTGTCCAAGGTTGCAAAGAAGTGAAAGTAAGACTCAAACTCAGATCTGGCTCCAAACTACATGGTCTTTGCTGTATACATGCTTGTGAGGCACTATTGCTAAGAGGTTGCCAAGAATACAGTAACTGAAATCATGACCTGAGCTGAGCTAATTAGAAATCACTTAATGTGTTTAATTTAATATTCAATATTGTAAGGTTAGCATTTGTATCCATGTGTGTATCTGTGTATATAGATATATATGCATGTATAAATGTGTGCACATACACAAATATTTTATGTGTGTATTGTTGTTGTTGTCAAGTGCTGTCGAGTTGGTTCTGACTCATAAAGAGTTATGAGTTGGGTTGCTAACTGAAAGATCGCTAGTTCGTATCTACCAGTCTCTTTGAAGGAGAAAGATGAGACTTTCTGTTCCCATAACAATTTCCAGACTCAGAATCCCTGCAGAGGGTTGCTATGAGTAGGAACCAACTTGGTGGCACACAGCCGCCACCACCATAGTGTTTCCAAGGAGTGGCTGGCGGGTTTGAACTGCCAACCTTGTGATTAGCAGTCCAGTGCGTATCCTACAGTGCCACACTAGGACTCCTATATGTGTATATTGTCATTCAGTCCTTCTGGATCAGCCCACACTCCAGGCAGATAACACTCAAGAGAAAACCCTCAACCAGTGTGGGTAGGAAGGAGTTGGTGCCTAAGTACCTCAATTTCCTTGTCCTTCAGTAGAGAGCAACTGAGGGTGCGCTCCTCAAAGTCTTCCAAAAGGCTATTAACAAGATTGAGCCCCAGTTGCCCACCTGTTCATTTGTTGTTGTTTTTGTTGTTGTTAAGTGCCATTGAGTCGATTCCAACTCATAGCTGCCTTGTGTAGGGTTTCCAAGGAGGGGCTGGTGAATTGTTGTTGTTAAGTGCTGTTGAGTCAGTTCCAATTCATAGCGACCCTGTATAGGGTCTCCAAGGAGCAGTTGATGGGTTTGAACTGTTAACCTTGTGGTTTATAATCCAGTGTTTATCCACAGTGCTACACCAGATGTGAGTTGTTAGGTGCCATTAATTTAATTTTTAACTCACCGTGGCCCCATGTGACAGAGTAAAACTGTCCCCATAGGGTAAGTTAGGAGTGCTGGTGGCACTATAGAATAAGCACTTTCTGTTAACCACAAAGTCGGCAGTTTAAACCCATAGGCTGCTCCCGAGGGAGAAGGATGAGGCTTTCTGCTTTCCTAAAGGACTCCTGGTGTGATGCTGTAGGGTCAGCACTGGACTACAAACCACAAAGTCAGCAGCTCAACCCCATCAACAGCAAAGATGTACAGCCTCGGAAACCTTACACAGGATCACTATGAGTTGAAACTGACTCGATGGCATCTAACAGCAATAGTCTTTAGGAGCGCAGATTGCCAGATTTTTCTCCCATGAAGCTGGTGGGTGGGTTCAAACTGTCAACTGTTTGGTTAGCAGCCAAACCCTTAATCATTGTGCCAACAGGGTTCCTTCACTGGTCATTAAAACTCATTGCCATCTATTTGATTTCAACTCATAGCAACCTTATATTAGGGTTCTGAGCCTCTAAATTTTTATGGGAGCAGACAGCCTCATCTTTCTCTCATGGAGCTACTGGGTAGGTTTCAGTTGCCACCCTTATGGTTAGCAGTCGGTCACTTAGCCATTGTGCCAGCAGGGCTCCCTCATTGACCATTGTTGTTATTGTTAAGCGTCGTTAAGTTGAGTCATTTCCAAGTCATAGCAACCCTGTATATGGTTTCTGAGAGCGGCTGATGGGTTTGAACTGTCAACCTTGTGGTTCGCAGTCCAGTTCTTATCCTACAGAGCCACACAAGGAGTTGAGGACTCCATTGTTATTGTTGTTAAGTGCTGTCGAGTTGGTTCTGATTCATAGCGATTCTGTATAGAGTTTCCAAGGAGCAGCTTGGTGAGCTTGAACCGCCAACCTTGTGGTCCAAACCAACCTTGCGGTCCAGCGCATTAACCCACATCACCACACCAGGACTTCATTAACACACCATTTATCGGCTTTCCTCCATTTCCTTCCTAACTTTTCCACCCACTTAGTGTTTTCTGAAGGAGCTCTGGTAGTGTAGTGGGTACGAATCGGGCTGCTAATCTCACGGTCAGCACTTGGAAACTACCAGCTATTCCGTGGGAGAAAGATGAGGCTTTCTGCCCCCGTAAAGATTTACAGCCTCGGAAACCCTGTACAGGGTCGCTATGGGTCGGAACCGACTCCACGGCACATAACCACCAGCAGTGCTTTCTGGAATCACCTCTTAAACTACTTGCACTCACCTCTTTGTCGCAGCCTCTGCTTTAGAAAGCTGCAAACAAAGACACCTGTACTCTGCACTGTGCTAGAGATTCAGAGCAGAGGAAGCCGTGGCACTGTTCCCAAAGCCACAGAATGACAGACAGTCCCAACAATCGAGGAATCTGCAAATTCTGCTCTTTCTGAAATGTGACACTCCCTCTAGCAGTGTGTATCAGCTCCACAAACTCTAGGGACTCACCAGAGGGGTGACACATCACTAAATCTGAAAACACCCCCAGGGCCATTGACAGGCCAAGTAGGAAAATCAAGTTCATCCTGTTGTGATTCATCATCCCTTCTTTTTGATCCTGAAAAGGGTTTGATCCTTCATTGTTTCCAAGAATATCTTCTGAACCTCCTGCTGGGTTCTGGGAATAGTGCCAGGAGCCAGAGCAGCCTGGAGTCCATGCTGGGGGTTGCTCTCTCACCTTCTCACCTCATCACCAAATATGGCCCAAAGGACAGAAGTTTGCTATCACTGAAGCCACATAGGCCCAAGCTCTGAAGGCATGTTCGTGAGACGTTTCAAGAACCCAGTTGAGTAATGGTTGTTGTTGTTAAGTGCCATTGAGTCGGTTCTGCCTCATAATGACCCTTTGTAGGGTTTCTGAGGAGCAGCTGGTGGGTTTGAACTACCGAACTTGTAATTAGCAGTTCAGTGCTTATCCTACAGCATCATACCAGGAGTCCTGAATGCTGGTAGCCACGTGGCAGTAGGAAAATGCCTACTTCAGAGTGATCATGCACAAGAACAAGACCACCTCCTGAATGCTTGTTTTTAATACTGTGCCTCATTATCTTAAAACTATACCATTGTTTTTTTTCATTGTTGCCTGCTGTTGAGTTGACTCCAACCTTTTATATATAACAGAATAAAATGTTACCCAGTCCTGTGCCATGTTCATGACTGGTATACTTGCATCTTTCAGCACTATACTGGACAATCTTCTGTTGTAATCCATAAACCTTACATTGGGTGATCTGGGAACTAGATTGCCAGGCATTTCTTCCTCATCTGTTTTAGTCTGGATACTTCACTGAAATCTATTAACCAAGGTGGTGCTATTTTAAATACCCATCATGGAGCTTTCAGCATCATAGCAACATGCAAGCCACCACAGTATCACAAACTGCCAGACAGGTGGTGTTTGTTTTGTTTTTAATTACTGATGTTAAATCAAACAAACAGACAGACCAACATCAGACAGACAAAAGATGAAGAAGAAATCATCTGTGTTCCCCCAGAAGGCCCTGGAAAATAAGCCAAGCTAATAAGGAAATTTTGGTAGGCTCCTTCTACTCCATTCCCCGGAACAATCCCCTCTACAAGGGCACTATGAGATGGCTGTGCACTGACTTTCCTGAAAAGTCAAAGTGACTGGGCAGGCCATTGATCCAGCAGCCTCAGTAACCCCCCATTCTTCCTCACATGCTTGGCTGAGCCTCTGCGCAGCTGCAGGGCCCTTCTGCCTTACATACAGGGATCCTGATGCTGCCAGCCTGGGGAACCAAAAACACTCCAACCAACCCCCTCAGTTTTCAGAAGGACAGCATTAATGCCAATCTTGTAGTGAGTGACAGGGAGGATTTGTTCTGGGTTTTCCATGCTAAATGCAAGTATCACTAGGTCAAGACTGATTCTCCCTGTCTCCCTTCCCCCAAGGAGAAAAGGAACTCTTGGTCTCCTGCATTCATAGCCTCCAAAGAGGCTCCAGAATCATGACTATCCTGTGCCCTCTAGCCTGAGATGGTCCCCAGGATGAGGATGTTTGGTATGAGAGATGGAATCAAATTTCCTCCTGTCTTGTCCCAGCAGCCTGCTGGGTTCCTCCTTGAATGGCTTGGACCATTTGACTTCCTTCTTGCAAAATCCTGAGCTCTGTCTTTCTGTTTAATTCGTCAGGAGCCAGTGGCTGGTGGAACGCTCTACGAAGATCAAAGGAGGAAGGAAAGGACTCCCCGGAAAGCATTTCGGGCCTCTCTGGGAGGGAAACATTTTCTAATTCAGGAAATAAAAATCCCGCGTTTTAGGCAGTGATTAAATATGGGCTATTCTGTGTCTCCAAGGGTTGGGAGAAGAAGAGAGAGGAGTTATTTATATTTTTAAATGCCACCCAGTGCTAAAAGGGGCAAGTGGCACTCTGTAATTCAGCTGCAGGGTTGGAGGAGCCCGAGGCTGACAGTGCAGAATGTTGGTCAAGGCTCAAAACATCTTCTGTAGAAAACCTGGGTTATGGAGACCTTAACCCGGTCTCTGAGATTCCAGTTTTCTCTCCGTGCCACTGTAACTACCCCTTTCTGAGCCCTTGCCAACTTTTTCCAGGGTGTCCAAAGCAAAAGAATGCATTAATTCACTCATTCATTCATCCGACAAATACTCACTGAAGGGGGAAATACACAGTCTCTACCTTCAAGGGGTCTAAAGTGCAGTGGGGAAGCCAAGTGTTTGGTAAATAATTTGAAATAAATGTACAAGCTATATTGGAAAACAAGTAGAAAGTTCTATGAATGTGTCTAATAAGAGAGCATGACCTAGTGTTTTTATTTTGCTTTGCATTTTGGAGGGTGGGGTTGGGGAGGGAGTGATGTCTTTCTTAAGGAACCAATATATGAATTGGGATCTGTGGACTATGATGGAGCTAACTGGGTAAAGACAGTTTAAAGAACATTCTGGATGTAGGCAATGATCATCAGCACAAATAATGGTCATGACAACGTGAGGAGAATCATCAAGATACAGTGTCCCTCTTGGTCAAGGTCACAACACTCTCCCCACACCCACACCCACCCAAAAAAAAAAAAAAAATTACACTGGAATCTGATAAAGCCTCTAGATCTAATTATCCAATTTATAGGAAATACAGGTGACAGGGACATGGTATAACGCTACAAGGATGTCATCAGGAAAGAACAGTTTGAAAAACTCTGTAAGACAAACAATCTGGTTTCCTTTCACAAATCGATTGCAAAGAGAGACAGAGAGATGGAGCGGGTTAGAACTCAAGTGGTATCATCTATTTCCTATTTGTAATCCTCATTTGGATCCGAATTCAAACAAAACATTTAAAAATGTGATATTTATTGAACAATTGGAATTCTCAATACTCATTGGATATTTGATGCTATTAAGAAATTGTTACATTGTTTTTACATGAGATAGTTCAGGAGCCCTGGTGGCACCATAGGTTAAGCATAGGGCTGCTAATCAAAAAGGTCAGTGGTTTGTTCCCTAGAGAACAGTTCTACTGTCCTAGAAGGTCTCTATGAGTCCGAATCAACTCGGCAGCAGTGAATTAAAGATATTTCAGTTATCTTTTTTTTAAAGTCCTTGTTTAATAGAATATATATATATATTTAGCAGTAAGACGATTCAATGCTAGGATGTGCTTCAAAGTAATATGAGGGGAGTGGCTAAGGCTCCATGTTAAACTGAATTGGTAATGAGTTGGTAATTGTTGCAGTTTGGTGTTGGTTGCACGGGGATTCATTGTACTAGGCTCTTTTACTTTTTGTATGTGATTGAAATTTCACAGCGGGGCTGGAGGATGTTAGATCATGTAGGCACTTGGGGCCTAAAATTCACCTCTTTGAGGCTTACGTTATTGTTTACTTCCATTGAGTCGTTGCCCTTAATTCATGTACCATGGAACAAATCATTGTCTACTTGCGTGCAATTCCCATGATAGGTTTGGGATCGGACTATTGTGATCCACAGGATTTTCACTGGTTACCTTTTTGGATGTAAATCATCAGGTCTTTCTTCTTAGTCCATCTTAGTCTAGGAACTCTAATGAAACCTGTTGAGCATCACAGAAACAAGTAAGCCTCCACTGACAGAAATGTGGTGGTTGCTCACATCAATGAGATGCACTGACCACATGGAAGGCAAGAATTCTACTACTGAACTATCACTGGATCTTATAGGGATCTCCTTTAATCCTCGGGGTAAACAGAGTACAGGGAAACAATGTCTGCTTCCAGATCAGAGGAGGAAGATGAAGTAGGGCAATAGGAACATGGAGTTTAAGTATTTCTTCAAGAGTTGATAAAGGGGCCTCTCTTTGAGGTAATGCAGGCACTCTGGGTAATTTCTAAGTTGGAAGGCAAGTCAGAGAGTCAAGTGAACCAGACATAGTAGCCTGGTCTTGGACGAGGAATGCAGAGATTTGGAAACACTGTATATTCCTTTCCTGGTGTTGCTGTAACAAATCACCACAAATTGGGTGGCTTAAAACAACGGAAATTTATTCTTCATAGTTCTGGAGGCAAGGAGCCTGAAATCAAGGTGTCAGCAGGCCATGTTTGCTCCAAAAGTTCTAGGGGAGGAGCCTTCCTTCTTGCTTCTAGCTTCTGGTGGTTGCTGGCAACCCCTGGCACTTGGGTTTACAGGAGTATCATGTCAATCTCTGCCTCCTCTTCACATGCCTGTGTTCCCTATGCGTGTCTGTGTGTTTCCAAATCTCTCTTTATAAGCCATTGGATTTAGGGCCTTCTGTACTTCAGCATGACCTCATCTTAACGAATTCCATCTGCAAAGACCCTATTTCCAAATAAGGTCACATTCATAGGTGCAGGGTTAGGACCTCAATATATCTTTTTTGGGGGTACACAATTCAACCTACAACTCACCAAGTGGGTCCTGCAGCCGGACAGAGATGAATCTGCCACTGGCCCCTGATCATTTAGTCCCTGTGCTCAGAGTCCACTCCTTCCAAAGTCACAAAGTCCTAGAATGTCACACTGAACCAGCCCCAAAGCACATCTAGGGATCCCAGCCTCTATTGAGAAGCTGATGTAAACTACGGACTCCCTCCCAGAAAACTGTCTACTTGCAGCTACTTATAAATGTTTGGATAGAATGTTAGGAGGTTCAAGAGCCTCTAAAACTCTGAGGCCCCTGGAGCCCAGGTTAAGGAGCCTTGGGTATAGTTTTCCAGATTAAAAGAGGAAACCTAGATAAATAGAGAGGCACTGAGGTCTCACAACCAGCTCCAGGGGGACTTGAAACCTGCCTTCTTAGCAGCAGTGCTTTCTCAACCAGAGTCTGACTCCCAGCAAGCTCTCTGCCTGACCCAGAAATGCAAAGCAAGCCCTGGGAAGAACCACCAATAAGGGGCCTGCTGAAGGCCTAGGTGTCTGTTCATCTCAGAGAAGGACTGCACGATGTTATCAAACATCCAGGACAGGACCCTACAAAACACGGAACACTACAGCGTGCTGGGCACCAAGCAGACACTCTTGGGCATAAGAGCTATCACCAGCCACCAGGGCCAGAGTCCTCCAGAAGATCTAGACAATCTAGATCAGTCTTCCCAGACAGATTTTTGCATAATCCAAGTTCCCCAGGTTTCACCAATCCATGGCTGTTAAATTGTGTCCAATCATCAGGATCCTTAAACTTATAAAGAAGGCAAGGAGGTCAGAATCAGAAATAGAGATGAGAGATGAAAGAAGATACCTGCTGGTTTTGAAGATGGAAGAAGAGGTCACCAGCCAAGGAATACAGATGGCCTCTAGAAGCTGGAAAAAACAAGGGAATAGATTCTCCTTTCGAGCCTCTAGAAAGAACGTAGCCCTTAAATAACATCACTCCAATCTCTTCTTATGTCTTCACATGGTGTTCACTATGCCTGTCTTCCCCCCTTCTCTCTTGGTAAGGATACTTGCCATTGGATTTAGAGTTCAGCTTAATCTGGGATGATCTCCTCCTTAACTTAATGACATCTACAACCTCCCTTTTTTTGGCCACATTTAGAAGAAGTGCAGCCAGAGTGCTCCTTAGAGGTCAAGATGGCCAAACTTCATCTCTCATACTTCAGACATATTGTCAGGAGGGGCCAGTCGCTGGAGAAGGATATCATGTTTGGTAGGGTGGAGGTTCAGAGAAAAAGAGGAAGACCCCCAACAAGATGGATTGGCCAAGTGGCAGCATCGATGGACTCAAGCATGGCAACAGTAGTGAATAGGTTGGCCCGGGATCGGGCAGTGTTTCGTTCTGCTGTGCATAAGGTCGCTATGAGTCGGTACCGACTCGATGGCACCTAACAACAACAACAACAGTGTATGATCGTTGATGTTAGCTCCAAACCAGATCTTTAGAACCTGGAGGGAGGCTTCTGGAAAGAGAAAGTGCAAGACAACAGGGAGAAGCTAGTCTTCTGAATGAATCTGCCATGCCAATGGGCAGAAGGGTGTACAGGGCAAGGAAAGGGGCCTGTCTTCTGCACCCCCTCACAGAGCCCAGGGTGCCTTCTGCTGCCCCCAGACATGTACCTAAAGGTCGGGAGTTAAATGATAGATTTCCTCAGGGGCACTGAAGACAATAGCAAAGAAATTCTAACAAGAAATCAAAATGCAGGGTTTTTTAGTTTTGTTTTGTTTCAAAGGAAATATCAAAGAACCAGTTTAAAGGGCTCTAACGCCCAGAAGAGGACATAAAAAGGAAAAGAGAGGATTTTCTGTGAGATGATTTCTTTGGAGAGAGCTGCTTCCTGCTGGGAGACCACAAGCTCCTACCAAAAACAGAGAAGGTTATGGTGTGGGAATGTGGGGAGGGCTCTACCCAAGAGCCTAGTGAGAATGACTGAGGCACTCCACTTGAAAAGCCCAATATTTAGCTCCTGCAGCTATTGCAGAGGCTGTGACTATTTGCCTGAGACAACAAGGAGAGAGAGCAAGTGAGAGCAAGAGAGACAGAGAGAAGCCGAGCAAGTAAGCAAGCAAGCAAGCAAGCAAGCAACCGAGCGAGCTAGCAAGCAAACACATAAGAGAAACACAGAGCAGGAGAGAGTAAGCAAGAAAACATGAGCGAGTGAGAGACACACATATACAGAGACATACACAGAGAGAAACAAACACACACACGCACACACTGAGAAAGAGAGCTGCTTCTGAGTAGAAAATATCTGCCCTCCGTTGGCTGGCAGGTCAACAGTGCATGAATCCCAGGCAGTGGGCGCTGAACCACGGCAGAATGTTGGCCTGGTTTCTCTCTAAAAGAGATTCTGCCAAGAGGTCTGCAGCAGATGTTCTTGGTGCTCCCGCATAGCCTCTTAGCATTTATTCCTTATAAGCCTATAGCTTTCTGTGTGAAAGCACTCTCTCTCCTCTTAGAAATGTACTTGGCTCACGGCTGGGCAGTCCCAAAGTGCCAGGGAGTTAATGCCCATCGGGAGTAGCCCTAAACATGTAGCAGGTGAGAGTTGGTGGGTGAATCCCCAGTTTCCTTCTTATGTGGGACAGCTCTGAGATATGTTCTACACAGTCTCTTGGAATCCCCAGTGGGATTGATCCCCAGTTATCCATGCAACAACCTGTTGTTCACCAGTTTACCCTATATTGGCGGCCTTCCCTTCCCAGTCTCACTTCTCCAGTCATCTACCAGTATTTCTTGGAATTCCCTCACAAATCAGCTATTTGCCCTCACGTCTTTGTCCTGGCATCTGCTGGGGAAACTCAAACTTAGGCCAAGTCTTCTACCTGAAGGGACCACTGTAGAACACTTAAGTTGGATGTGTTCCGCTGAGAGCCATAGAAGTGATGTCCACCCAAGGAAATACTGTGATGCATCATGGGGCATGTGATTGGACCGTCTGAAGAGCCTACAAAAGTGCCCAGGAAAGAAGAAGTAACCTCAAGCATCAGCAAGGCCCAGGATGTCATCTTATTATTATTATTTTGTTTTGTTTCTTGATTTTTCCTAGCTTCTCGTGGTTGCTGGCAATCCGTGGCTTGTAGATGCATCGCTGCCATCCCTGCCTTTATCATCACATAGCCTTTGTTCCTTCGTGTCTCCCTGTATCACTGTGTCTTCACCAAACTTTCTTATAAGGACACCAGTCATTGGATTTAGGGTCCACCCTAACCCAGTACTCTCTTATCTTAAGTAATCACATCTGCAAAGACCCTATTTCCAAATAAGATCACATTGTGAAGTTCCAGGTGAACAGGAATTTGGAGGGGGGCGGGGAAACAATTCAACCCAATATAATGTGAGATTTTACAATTGTTTTCATCAGCTTCCAGGATAATCTTCTTATTTCAAAATCCTTAATCACATCTTCAAAGTCCCTTTTACCATGTGAGGTAACACATCGACAGGTTCTAGGGATACAGATGTGGACATCTTTGGTTCAGTCTTTCCCACTAGGCTTTTCTGACCTAACCCCACTTAGGCTGAGCTGCTTTCTGAGGTGAGAGGTTGGGGTGATATGCACGGGATGCAGACATTAAGAAAGTTAGCTGTTAACGGAGCAGCAAAAGCAAAGATGTGCCGGGAAAGTCCGAGGTGAAATGGGTGTCCATGACAGTCTCCGAACTCCTGAAATGTCACTGCCAGAACAACCAAAAAAGCCACATTAACACACAAACATCTGAGGTCAACCCAAGAAACATTTCACTGTGGGGAGGGCACATACAATGTTCCTTGTTTTCTAGCTGAAGAGACTGAGGTTCAGTGATGTGCTTCAAGTCACACAGTGAAGAGACAAAAACTGCTGTCGGGTCTCTCAGCTCATCATCCAGTGCCACTTTCACTGCCCTTCACCAAGCCAAAGCATAGCTGGAAAGAGCCTAGAATGAGCCGGGCCTGTAGCCACACGTGAGAATATGCCAACCCCTTCAATTGGCTAATCTACCTCTGAGCTTTTGAGTGCCTGACTGAGCTGCTGGAATCGAGAGACCCAGCAGGACTGTTGATGAATTTGATCGCTTTAACAGAAGTTTAAAAATGTAGCTATTATGGGTGAGCATTGTTTAGAATCTATCTCTGGTAATTTGCTTCCTACGTGTGTACATGCAAGATCACTTGCCAAATCCTATTGATGATACCTCCCAAATCTCTCTCTCCCATCTGTCGCCTCTTCTCCCTTGCCAGTCTCCTAGCTCAGACCTCATTGCCTCCCACCTGGACCACAGCAGAAGCCTCCTCATGGTGTCTCTGTCTCCAGAGTCTCCGTGCTCCCATCCATCTGACATCTTACCTTCTAAGAAAGTCCTGCTAAGATCAATGTCGGCGAGGTTGCCAGTGCTCCATCCATATTCCTCCAGACCTTTGCAGTTTGGTGTGTCCCAGCTGACTTCTAATTGCCAGTATCTTTATGTCTTTTCTGAGAGCTTTTTCTGGAAGCACAAGTTGGGAGGGCCAAGGAATTAGTATTCCCAGGAAAGAGTTGGTAGATAAATACCCCAGCTCCCTGCTCCTCTGTCAGATAACCCTGAGCTGTACACTTTATATTGTCTCCCAGGGTTCCCTACGAGATCATGCTCCAGTTGCCCACAGTGGTAACTTGCTTTATAACCCTTCTTTTATTTCTGCCTCCATTCCGTGTCTTACTTCTCTACTCCCCCGTTGGCACTTCCTGTAGTCACCTTCCAAGTAATTACTTAGCCTAGAAGCCTTGTCTCAGTGTCAGCTTCTGGGGAATCCAAGATCAGACAACCAGGTTACTCAAGTACACAACAATGTGCCAGAGAGTATCGCCCAGATACCCTCCTTAGCTTGCTATCCAAGAATCTCCAAGACTGGTTCTGGTTCATCTTTCCCTTCAAATTTCATTTCTTCATCATACAAGTAACACAGAAGTCAAAGAGCACTGCTCACACATCTCCAGCTTTCCCATCCCCATGGCTTTATTAAGCTGTTGTTTTCACCTGGGGTTTTGCCCTCCTTTGCTTGGTATGTTCTCTCTCTCTAATCCAATCAGTGTAGATGAAGGAAGAAGGACGGAATGTTGATAGTGATTGAAGGTTGGGATAAATGCATGGGGGTTTATTATACTATTCTGTTTACATATGTTGGACATTTTCCATAACAGAAGCTAAAAAGCAAAATCAGTTCATATGTGTGAAAGGCATTGTGGGTGTCCTGTTCAGATGCTCTCATATGCTCCCATAATTTCTTACAACAAGCACCCACCACTCTCTGTTTTAGGGTGTTCTCTAGTGTGCTAGCATGCTCATTTTCTGTGCAGGGCAGATCAGGGGTGACAAGGAATTAACACTCTTCAAAGCAGCTCTCCACCATGAAGTCATGAAGTTAGTAGATAAATACTCTGGTTTTCTCACCCTTGGGTGTCATAACTCTGAGGCATGCTCCACACAATCCCCAATGGGGTCGAATTCCAGTAGCTCATAGGCACATCCTGTATTGGCTTTCTCCTCAACCCTACTTGACTCCCCTTTCCTACAGATGTTTCCTGAAATTCTCCCTCAAAGAAAGTGTTTACAGATCCTAGTCTCAGCATCTCTTCTGAGGAAGCCAATCAAAGACAACATCCACCATAACCATACATTTCTTTTTCCCCTCCCTTAATCATCTGGAGCTCAGTACCTGAGCTCTGGAAGATTCAGACTAGACTTCTTTTTAAGAAATGTTTGGAAGAATGGTAGGATGGAGCTTGGTGGAGACATCAACAGAGCAGAGTTTTAAGTCTTAGAGACCAGGGTATTGCTAAAAATATTATTCTGGATGGATCAAGCCTCAGATTACCTTCCATGTACACTGGAGTCTTTCCACAGAAGTTATGCTAATTGGCCAAGAGTGGGCACCCACCTCAAGAAGCTACACTTTTCAGGAGTTTAGATCATGGAGTCATGAGTGGGGAGCACGCAAGGGCTGAGCTAGAAAAACGAGACTAGTCAGGGGTAAGGAATGGGAAGAAACATAAGACTGACAGAATGGTGCTGGTTGATGCCAGGAAAGTGGAAATTTGTGTCACGTTCACATAGGCCCTGAGGATGGCAGAGCCTCTGATGAGGCTGCTGCTTGGATCCTGGGGCCTAGATCCTAACCTCAATGGCGTTGGGAGCCCCTGTGAAAGAGTAGATGGTGTGAGCAGGAAACACTGACAACATGCAGCTAAATGGTCATCATCCATGGCCCTTCCTCCAGCTCTAATCTGTCAAAGTCCTAGGAAATCACGAAGGCCTAGAGTAGGAAAGGAGTCTCCCAAAAGTGACTGGCCCAGACAAGAAATGAATAACCCTACCACAACAAAAGCAAAATAAGATGGGATTTCTTGCTTTCGAGAGACACTTGTATAAATTTATGCACTGGTGTCATGGCTAAGATTGACTTCTAACGATAAGTTTGGAAAGGCCATGAATCTTGTGCTGTTTTCTCTTAGCACCTGTGCCTTGGGAGCCTTGAGGTTCTATCTTACTCCCATGCTGGAGAGATCATGTAGAAAGACGGATGGAGATGCCCGAGGGGTTCCAGCTATTGGAGCCAACATCCAATCTCAATTGCCAGACACGTAAGTGAGCAAGCTTTCAGAACCAACCCAGCTGACACTGGGTGGAACAGAGAAGAGCTAGCCTCACTGAGCCCTGACCGAAATGTAGATTAATGAGCTAAATGCTGTTGTTTTAAAACACTAGGTATTGGTGTGGCTTATAACATAACAATAAGTAACAAGGACCCCCCTGAGAACTGGGTGGATATTGAATTTTCAAAGTCTTTTCCAGCTGTGACAAAAATAATGGCTAAATGCTCATTCAGCAACCCTCCCCCTTTTGTTTTGTTTAGTTGGTTTTGCTGTACATCTTGGATACACAGGAAGACTCTATATCTCAGCAACCTTTGTAGTTAAATGGGGCCAATAACTGGGTTCTGGACACTAAAAGGTGGACAGACTGAGGCTTGGTCTTTAAAATGTTCCAAACAATCCTATATCCTCTCTCCCTTCCCTCCTCTTCCTATTGGATGGAAAGGATTAGCTACGCTCCAAGGCTTCAGAAGATAGAGGAACCACGAGATACAAGGATCCTGGGCTCCTAGATCATCCCAAGGAAAGCCACCTGCCAAACAGCCTTGTTAGAATGCAGTATTTGTGGGTTATTTGTTATGGCAGCTAGCAATAAATATTTACCGTATATTCTTTGTACCTTTTGAGACCTACTGGGAGAGGGGCAAAGGGCATATGGTTAACCATACACTTGATATTTTATAACTATATTCATAATCATCTATGTTCTTATGTCTTCTTCATTAGACTTTAAAGTCCCCAAGAACAAGTTACATACCTGAGGATACCTCCACAGA
Organism: Chrysochloris asiatica; assembly: GCF_000296735.1. Taxonomy (NCBI): domain Eukaryota; kingdom Metazoa; phylum Chordata; class Mammalia; order Afrosoricida; family Chrysochloridae; genus Chrysochloris; species Chrysochloris asiatica. The sequence continues at coordinate 13,583,875 of NW_006408580.1, read as the reverse complement.
CTTCATGTTGTACATGTTCAGTCACCACAATTATTGAGCTATCACTATGTATTCTATATGTTTGAATTTATTTTATCATCACAATAACAATATGAGATACTGATTACTATTTCCTTCAAGTTAAGAAATGAAGGCTCAGAAAGATTAAGTGACTTGTTCAAGGTCACAGAGCCAGAATCTGGAATAGAAACCCAGACTGTTTGAATCAAAGGCATGATCTTTCTCAGGGCACTATTGTCTCTGTTTAAGCACAAGGTTAATGCGCTAAACTGCAAAGTCAGTTTGAGCCCCAAGGTCAGCAGTTCAAGTTCACCAGCCACTCCTAGGAAACCCTATTGGGGTTGCTATGGGTTGGACTGACTCGACAGCACAAGAAGAAAAATTTCAGACTTCGACTTGAAATATTGAAGGATTCTGCACCTGCCCCAAGCCATGGTATTTCCAATCACCTCATATGCATATGAAAGCTAGGCAGTGAATAAGGAAGACCATAGAAGAACTGATGCTTTTGATTTATGGTGTTACAGGAGAATATTAAAAGTGCCATGGGCTGCCAAAAGAACCAACAGATCTGTGTTGGAAGAAGTGAAATCAGAGTGCTCCTTGGAGGCCAAGATGGCCAAACTTCATCTCTCATACTTCGGACATATTGTTCAGGAAGCACCAGTCACTGGAGAAGGATATCATGTTTGGTAAGGTGGAGGGTCAGAGAAAAAGAGGAAGACCCCCAACGAGATGGACTGGCAAAGTGGCAGCATCGATGGACTCAAGTGTGGCAACAATTGTGAGGCTGGCCCAGGACTGGGCAGTGTTTTGTTCTGCTGTGCATAGGGTCGCTATGAGTCGGTACCAACTCCATGGCACCTAACGACAACAACAACAACATGCGCAAAATATTGAATGGTGCAGAAAGCAGCAAAAGAAGATGGAAGGAATCACAGAGTCACCATACCAAATAGAACTGGTCGATGTTCAGCCATTTCAGGAGGTAGTATATGATCCAAAAGTGATGGTACTGAAGGAAGAAGTCTAAGCGGCACTGAAGGCGTCAGTGAAAACCAAGCCTTCAGGAATTGATGATATACAAATGGAAATGTTTCAAAAATCTGATGCAGCACTGGAATCACAGCCAAGAAATTTGGATGACAGCTATCTGGTCAACTGATGGTAACTGAGCCACATATTTGTCCATTCCAAAGGAAGGTAACCCAATACAAAGCAGAGATCATCGAACAATATCATTAATATCACATGCAAGCAAAATTTTGCTGAAGACAATTCAAAAATGATTGCAGCAGTACATTGGCAGGGAGCTCCTAGAAATTCAAGCCAGAGTCAGAAGAGGACGTGGACGTCAGAGGAATCTTGATTGAAAGCATAGAATGCCAGAACCATGTTTACTTGTGCTTTATTGACTATGCAAAGGCATTCAGCTATGTGGATCATACATAACAAACTATGGATAGCATTGAAAAGAATGGATATTCCAGAACACTTAATTGTGCTCATGAGGAATTTTGTACATAGATCAAGAGCAGTTATTGGAATAGAACAAGAAAGTACTGAATGATTTAAAATCAGGAAAGGTGTATGTCAGCGTTGTATTCTTTCATATTATTTATTAAATCTGTATGCTGAGCAAATAATCCCAGAAGCTGGATTATATGAAGAAAAATGTAGCAGAGGGGTTGGAGGAAGAGTCACTAACAACCTGTGATATGCAGATGACACAACCTTGCTTGATAAAATAGAAGAGGACTTGAAGCACTTGCTGATGAAGATCAAAGCCTAAGCCTGGAGTATAGATTATTATTCAATGTAAAGAAAACAAAATTCCTCACAAATGGACCAATGGTTAACATCAGGATAAATTGAGAAAAGTTTGAAGTTGTCAGAGACTTCATTTTGTTTGAATCCACAATCAGTGCTCATGGAAGCAGCTGTCAAGAAATCAAATGGCGTATTACATAAGGTAAATATGCTACAAAAGACCTCTGTAAGGACATTATGAAATTAGTCCATCACAAAAGGACAAGTAGTGTACCAATGTTGTAAACCGTTAAAATGAAAAAGGTTTCTTGGTAAAAGAAACCTTCTATGATGTTTATAGGGGGGGAGATAAAATTATACATGGGCTAGAGGGTTAACACGGGTGACAGGGCAGGCAATATACAACAAGAGGGAGGTTAGCAGAGAAAAGATGAAGGTAATGAGAGACACGGGGAGGGATGCAATAGTTAACATGAATAGAGGTAAATACTGTTAACCGTTGATACATGGAGGAGATTGCAACAATGTAAAGAAGCAAAGTATATGATTTGTTGAATGTAAAACTGAAGATTTGCTCTGTAAACCTTCACTCAATTCACAATAAAAAGTTTAAAAACTTATTTAATTTCTTTTTTTTTAAAAAGGACCTCTTTAAAGTGTTAAAGAGCAAAGATGACTTCCGTTTGAGGACTAAGATGCACCTGACTCAAACGTGGTATTTTCAATCACCTCATATGCATGTGAAAATTGGACAATGAATAAGGAAATGCGTAAAAGAATCAACGCATTTGAATGATGGTGTTGGAGACTATTGAAAGTACCATGGACTGCCAGAATTTTTTTCAAATCTGTCTTGTAGTATAGCCAGAGTGCTCCTTAGAAGTAAGGAAGGCGAGACTTCATCTCTTGCACTTTGGAGAGAACGATTTCTGGAGAAGGGCATCATGCTGGTAAAGTGGAGGGTCAGCAAAAAATAAGACCCCCAAAGAGATGGATTGACACAGTGACCGCAACAATGGACTCAAACATAACAGCAATTGTGAGAATGGCGCAGGGCTAGGCAGTGTTTCATTCTGGTGTACATAGGGTCCCTATGAGTCAGAACCAACTTGAGGGCACCTAACCAAAACAACAGCAAAAGGCACAAGGCAGGTGTCTAAATCACCATACACCCTTCTCAATTTTCAGAATCCATGGACATAAATGTAATCCCCAATACAAGTCCTTACCACACGCTCCCCGTGAAGAAGGCTTTGTGTTCACCCAAGAAGCAGAACACCAGGCCTGATTGCTTTCCCTACACAGTCACTGGGCTTGGTGCAGAGGTCTCCCCAGCCATGGTGCCCCCCGCTGCCAGCCTTCCCAGCATGCCTCCTGCACCCTCCAACCAACAACAACCGGCAGCTTCGGGCTGACGGAGGAGACCAACTAAAGCACACAGGTATGGTCCCTGGGTCCTCTCTCAGCACTGCCCAGACCCCTGCACAAGGCCAGCTCTGCATTCTGCTGGCATGATCATTTAAACCCATCAAGATAGAAAAAGAGTGTGAGATTGTGTGTGTGTGTGTTTGTGTGTGTGTGTGTGCATGCATGAAGAGATTTGCTTGGAAACGCCAGTGCCTCACCAAAGATGTTCTCAGCCCTCATTTGTACACACAGTCTTCAAACATCAAAGTGTTTGTTAAGTGTAAATATTTTTATTCGTTCCCCTCCTTCTCCTCCCTCTCCTCTTCCATCCAGGCGCCGCACTCAGTGGATGCCAGGAGACCCCTCTGACTCAGAGCCAGCAGGGATGGTTTTTGGAAAAGGGCACTTCCAGGTCCCAGCGGGCAGCCAGCAGCTGAGCCTGACAGCCGCCCAGGACTGGGGCTCCCAGCAGCAGGTTCCTATCTTGGCGCCTGTTTCCATAGGAACGGGCAGACCCGGGATTGGCGGCCATGGGAGCGTTACCCACGCTGGCTGCTTTTCAAGTGGTCCCTTGCTGTACTTCCTCTGCCCTGCCCTCCCTGTGCCCTGGGCCGCCCTGGAAAGGACTGTGGTTCTGGAAAAGTGCCAAAGTATACGGGAACAGGGAGGGGGACAGGGTGGGGAGAGACAGGACTTAACTCTAACATTCTAAATTCTAAGCCACCAAGAGTCTGAGCAAACACCTTGCTGGGAACCTCTGCTGCCAGCCAGTCCCTGCCCTTTCTTCCCTGGATACTCAACGTCGTGCCGTGCCTAGCCTTTCCCACCATGCCCCCAAGCCTGGCAGAGGACAAAGAGGCTATCCAGCGAGGCTGTCCAAGGTCATGCTTGGGGGAGGCACCAAGCCACGCATGGCAGCCACTCGTTCTCATCCAGTAAAACCCTATTATTAAGCACCTCTCTGCACTGCAGTTTCATGTGCTCTGCAGGTCAAATTGTGCTCTGCCTCTTCGTTTCTCTGCCAACCCTGTGCTGTGCATCTCTCATTATTAAACAGATGCCTGCAAAGAGAGGGGCTTTCAGGATCTCCAAAGCCAGCACCATGATGGCTCGACTACAAATAATTGAGAACGCTCACATGGATGGCTGCTGGTTCCCAGGGTCTTCATTCCCTGATGAGGGGATACCTCCTCAGGTCTGCCTTTTAGGGGGCACATCAGGGAGGACGTTCTCTGAGTCAGCCCACATTCTGGCTGTGGTCATGCTTTGAAGGCAAGTCCCCTGTTGTAAGTCTTCAGGTTTGTTGTCGGTTTCCTTAAGGCCTCCCTGCAAACAGGGCCTCCTGAGGTGGGGCTGAAGCAAGCTCTGCCAAGTTCAAAGGGCACTCCAGAAGAAAAAGCTGGGGTTTTGCTGATGGGGTTGTGGAGTCTGAAAACTCCTGCTCAGAGCGAAAGGTTGAAATGCCAACAAATCAGCAAGAATGAAATGGCTCTTAAAGCGGGAGGACACTCAGAACTATTGATCAAGGATGCACGGACTACATCTATAATTAGACCCAGAAAGCTGCTTGCACTTCAGAAAGAGAGAGCACAACATGACCAGGGCTTAGCTAGAGCCAGATATGTATCAGGGCTTCAAAACACAAACAACTCCACAGCCCAAAATGCCCTGTGCTGTTCGTTCATTCCTATCTCTAGAAGGTCTCCCAAGAGCCACAGACTTCAGTCTTATTACCAGCAGCCAGATGTTATAAAAACCCTGCTCAGAAGGCAGTGGCAGCCAATTCTTTAGGATGATCACCACTCAACCTCCCAGCTCTGGGGTGGCGGTGACCTCCCAGACCAAAGCAGCTCAGCAGCGGATGCCCTGGAAAGCCAGGAAGCCAAGTGACCATTGAGAAGTTTCTTTTGTCTTTTGCATTAGTCAAAGTGGCAGGAATAGGCTTGGTTTCTGGGCCTTTGGGGGCATTCGTTCATTCTTCTGTGTAATGAATCTGATTTGGGAACTGCAGCTGAAATTTGGAGGGGAGAGTCCATTAGGAAGAAATACTGTTTGTTGGGGCCGTGGAATGCTTGTGGCAAATTGCCCTTCCTAAGTGCTGTGGGTTTTTTTGTTTTGTTTTTGTTTTGTTTTTTTTTTTTGAAAACTCATTCCTGTGGTAGGAAAATAAAGCCGATTTCAAACACTTAAGAGATCATTTTCAGAATGGTCTAGATGCGCACTGGTGTGCTGGTACATTCGCCTTTTAATCACTATTTTGTCAAGTTTAATTGCTGCCACGCTAACAACCCAAACGGGAGCGAAACAAAATAGGCGATATCTATCATTGGTGAGAGCATTTTGATGGAATCTATATCCATTTGCATCTTCTCCACCAAATTAGGAAAAAGGAAAATAGAAAAGGTTTGCTCTGCTGCTAGTTGAGGATCATTTTCATTGGTCTGCTTCCACAGCAGCAGTTCAGGCTCTTGGAACATGGGATCAGATCTGGGTTTTCGTGCCTGGATTTTTCTAATAGGGATATTATGAATTCTTACACGTTCTACTGGATGATGAGAGTCTCAAAGGTAGAGAAAGACCTTGCCCTTTCTTATGCTTTGTGTCTCCAGGGTCTACTCCACATTTCCCCTTGGGGTCTTGGGATAGAAAAGCATCATACAGACTCCCCTTCCAGAACCTTCCACTCACTCACTGCCCCGCTGATTAGTGCGGTTTGCTGACAGCCCAGGCTCCACCTCAGCTTTCCAAATGAGGTCAAGTCCCTTTCTTCTTCCAGTGGCTGAGCAGGGTGGTGGTTCAGGGGCCTGGCCATTTCCTTCCAGCATGGGGCACCTTTAATGGGCACCCTTTGCTTCGAGCTCCTGCAGGGTTGCCAAAGACTTTGCCAGATTTGCCTCTCAGTGTGACTGTTGCCCTACCCAAGCCACGGCCACCCTCTTCTTTGCACAGATGTCACTCCTGTGTTCTGATTTTTGTGCTTAATTATGGACAGTCCTTCCTGGAAGTCTCTGAAGGACCGCATCATCTCTCACAATCACTAATTCCATCTCAACATGTGCGTCCTGGAGAACCCAACCCAAGACGGATCTTTTTTTCCCACAAGATGGCTATTTAATGAAAAAAAAATTAGGCACTTTGTTGAGCACCAGGAACACTGGGATTTTTTTAGCTACCAAGGGAAAATGCCAGGCCAGCTGTTCTGAAGGATTGGAGTGAAACCCTCTGTGCCTTCTGGAGAAATCTGGTCCAAACTCTAAGGAGTTTCTGGAATGTTCATTACAGGTTTCCATCTGGCAACTCAGTGAAAAAAATTCAAAGAACCCACAGTCCATAAGAGGTTTCTCCTCCAGGTCCTGCTTCAGAGGTAAAAACTCTGTTCTGGGAAGAGGAATTCATGATTCTGATCTGTGTCTCATCAACAAGGCTGTGGTTTGTTATCACTTTAAGGTTTACTAAGTCATCAGTTCTTCAAGCATACTGCCTATCTGCTCCTTGGAGACCAAGGTATGCCTGTTTTGCTAACCATTTCTGTCTCCAGAGTCTAGACCTGGAATGGAATGGTATTGTTACTCAATGAATACTTGATGAGTGAATGAATGATTGAACCTCATAGATGACCATCACCCTAAGCTCCCCATTGCCTTCAGTATAAAGTCTAAACTCCTCTGCATGGTTTACAAGAACCATGCGCCTACAATAGCTTTCCCTCTTTCCAGCTGTAAGTCATAGAATCAGCAAAGCCTCTTGCGAACCACTCTGCCTCACACATCAGTGACTATCTCCCAACTACTTTTAAGTAAGGCAATGCTTCCTCATCCCAAATTTTCTTCTGCCTTCTCTTTTTCTCCTCCACCCCTCCCCCCTTTGATTCCTGAGCCCAAGGACATTTAAATTTAAATCCAGATCCTCAAATCAAAAATATTAAAACAGAATGCTTTTCCAGGCCACTTCTCAGGAAGGCCTTAACTGTGATACCTCCAGTAACACTGTCTCTTGAACCATGAAATCATAATGTTGTTGTGAAGTGCCTGTCCAGTTGGTTATGACTCACAGCGACCCTGTATATTCAATGGCACTTCACAACAACAACAGCACAGAGTTTCCCAGAAGCACCTGGTAAGTTTGAACCACTGACCTTGTGATTCAAGTCAACTTTTCAGTCCAGTACTTATCCTATAGCACCACATCAGGACTCGTATGGGAGCTGGTGTCCAGCCCTACTGTAACAGCCTGGCAGGCAGCCCCAGCTAACCTAGGTCTTGCAAATAAGAAGTAATGCCCATTGATTATTCCACATTTTAGGGAGACTTTCAGAAGCTCAAACCCACCAGCCAATCCTCCGCAGGAGAAATAGAAGGCTGTCTGCTCCCCTAAAGAAACCCTGTATAGAGTAACTATGAGGAGAACCACAAGGTCGGCCATTCAAACCCACCAGCTGCTCCTCAGAAACTCTGAACAGGTTCGCTATGAGTCAGAACCAACCTGGAGGCACTTACCAACAACATGAGAAGTCCTGGTGTGGTGCTGTAAGGTAAGAACTGGTCTGCTAACCTCAAGGTTGGCAGTTCAAACCCATCAGCTGCTCCTTGGAACCAGCTTCAAGAATTCTACTAGATGTCTTAGTTATTACTGCAGCAATACTGCAGAGCAAATCCACTCCCAATTCAGTCACTTACGAAGCATGTATTTCTTTTTCTGGCTCACAGGTTTACAGGTCATCTTGGGAAGCTCTGCTGAAGACTCCTGAGTGGCTTAAGCTGGTTCCACATGCCTTCTCATCCTCCTTAGATCAATGGCTACTTGGTACACATAGATAACACAATTGTGTCCATTCTAAAGTGAGGTGACCCTATGGAATGTGGAAATCATCGGAGAATATCATTAATATCCCATGCAAGTTAAAATTTTGCCAAAGATAATACAAAAACAGCTGCCACCATACATTGACAGAGAACTACTAGAGATTCAAGCCGGATTCATTAGAGGGCATGGAACGAGATATATCATTGCTGATGTCAGATGGACCCTGCCTGACAGCAGAGAATAACAGAAAGATGTTTACCTGTTTTTTTATTGACTACACAAAGGCTTTCGATTGTGTGGATCATGACAAGCTATGAACAACATTGCGGAGAATGAATATTCCAGAACACTTAATTGTGCTCTTGAGGAACCTGTACTAAGACCAAGAGGCAGTTGTTCGAACAAAACAAGGGAACATTGAATGGTTTAAAATTAGGAAAGGTGTGAGTCAGGATTGTATTCTTTCACCATATTTATTCAATCCGTATGCCGAACACATTATCTGAAAAGCTGGATTAGATCATGAAAAACATGGCATCTGGATTGGAGGAAGACTTATTAACAAACTGTGATATGCAGATGATACAACCTTCCTTGCTAAAAGAGAAGAGGACTTAAAATGTTTACTGATGAAAATCAAATGTCACAGCCTTCTGTATGGGTTGCACCTCAATGTAAATAAGACAAAAATCCTCATCACTGAACCAATAAACAACATCCATATAAATGGAGAAAAGATTGAAGTTGTCAAGGACTTCATTTTGCTCAGATCAACCATCAATACTCATGGAAGCAGCAGTCAAGAAATCAAACAATGTATTGTATTAGGCAAATCTGCTGCACAAGACCTCTTTAGAATGCCCAAGAGCAAAGATGTCAGTTTGAGGACTGAGATGTGCCTGACCCGAACGTGATATTTTCAATAACCTCAGATTCATGTGAAAGTGGGACAGTGAATAAGGAAGACCATAGAAGAATTGATGCATTGGAGTTACGGTGTTGGAGGAGAATATTAAAAGTACCACGGACTGCCAAAAAATCAAACCAATGTGTGTTAGAAGTACAGCCAGAATGCTCATTAGAAGCCAGGGTGGCCAGACTTCATCTCTCATACTTCAGACATATTACCAGGAAGGACCAGTCCCTGGAGAAGGACATCATGTTTGGTAAAGTGAAGGGTCAGAGAAAGAAGAAGACCTCCAATGAGAACACTCGGCAGCAACAATGGGCTCAAGCATAGGATGATTGTGAAGTTGGCCCAGGACCAGGCAGTGTTTCCTTTGTTGTGCATAGGGTTGCAATGAGTCGATCCCAATTTGATGACACCTAACAACAACAATATGTGTTGACTTGTGTGTGGCTGTAATGCTGAATGTTATGCCACTGGTATTTCGAAAGTCCACAGTGGGCAGGTTTCAGCAGAGCTTTCAGACCAAAGCAGATTTGGAAGAAAGACCTGGTGATGGTGATCTGTTTCTGATAATTCGCCAAAGAAAACTCTATTGATCATGGTGATGGTGGTAGCAGCATGTTATTCGATATAATGCTGGAAGACGAGCCCCTTAGGATGAAGGCACTGGACAATGGCCAAACCAATGCACTCAAATATCCCAGCGCTCATGAGAATGACACAGGACTGGGCAATGTTTCATTCTAGTGTACATAGGGTCATCCTGAATCAGAATTAATTTGACAGCAACTAACAACAACAATCACGTGGACCCACCATCCCTTATCCAAACCACTGGGGCAGATATGTTTTAGAATCCTGAATTTTTCAAATTTTAGGCAGATTGTGTGACATGCTTATCACATATTACATGTAAGCCCAGCAGTGTCTGAGACAGTTTCACAACCAAACACACCAACATGTGCACAGTGAAATATTCAAATATTCACCTTTTAAATGGCATCAAAGGAGACCTGAGATTTCCTCAATCCAGGCTAGGTTTGGCCATTAAATGAGTTTTGGCCAAACCTAGGGTCAAATCTTTCCATTTTCGGGCCTGCTTTTAGGACTGACGGAGTCTTGATGGGTGAAGCGCTGGTCTGTTAATAGAATGCTGGGCAGTTCAAAGGAGAAAGAGGAGGCTGTCTGCTCCTGTCAAGATTTACAGCCTAGGAAGTCCTGAGGAGCAGTTCAACTCTGTCCTATATACTGGACTCATCTTGACTTCAGTGAGTTTTTAGGCTTTGAGAACAGCAGGTAAGCCGGTATATTCAAAGGTGGCAAACATTCTGGTTGCAAGGGAGGGGACAGAGGTGCTTGGGCAGGAATGTGCAGTGGCCAGGGCAGGTGAGCATGAGCTAAGAGCCTCTACTGTTTGGGGCTCAAAAAACACCCTTCTGGGAGCAGAGGGAGGATGTCAGCAAATCGCAAGCTCACCATCAGGCAGAGGGTGGAAAAGGAAGACAGACTGCTCCTGAATTTCTAGTAGCATAATTTTGCTCCCCAGAGGCCCAGAAAACATTCATTCCCAGACCCCCTCTATCAGCCTGAATAGCTGAATAAATAGCTGGATGCAAGGCAATGAATAAATAAACAAACAGAGTGGGGGAGAGAGGAGCGCTGCTGGGCTCTGCACCCTTGAGAAAGTCGACGAGCTAGTCACCCCTTTCCATGGAGCATTCCAGAGAAGATGGACTGGTGACACCATGGCAGGAGGTGCCGTTCGTTCACCTGGCCTACAACCATCATGGCTGAGCTGACTACTCTTCAAGAGACATAGCCCAAGAGGTTCAGAGCGGCAGGACCCACATAATTCTCTTAGCCTGCTTTATGCTTCCAGACTCTATAGAGCAGCCTCTAGTCGATCATTTGTCATGGCGTTTTGTGTGTGTGTGTGTGTGTGTGTGTGTGTGTGTGTGCTCACACGCAAGCATGTGTTGCGCCTATGTAACAACAGAGACTCAGAGAGAAAACAATTGTTTTCTCTGCGCCCCAAAGGGAGCAGACCGGTCCTCTAGAGCTGAGCTGGGGAAGAGAGAGGCGCATGTTCTCCTCCCCTCGTCTTTTCTTATTTTGCATTTCTCATTACATCCGCATGTCACGGGGCTGCTGGCTGATTTATAATTTATTGGTTTGGTGTCTCGCGGCAGGGGAAGGATGCTACGCTATAGTTTTCAGGGACACTCAATTCAACTTTGGTGAAGCAGCCAGGGCCACAGCTGTGAGGGACACAAAAGAAAGATGTGTGCAAGGAGAGGGCAGAGAGCGAGGAAACCAGAGTGCCTGAGGCTGCCAGGTTTATCCTGGCTAAATGCTCTCTGCCACCAGATTGGTTGGTCTCTCTGAGTGTGTGTGTGTGTGTGTGTGTGTGTGTGTGCGCGCGCGCTTTCTAATCTGATTTTGGAAACTGGATCTCAATCAAACCTGTAAACATCCATCTATAATCTGAACCATGAGGCTCCATGTATAAGGCTGTTTAGGATGTTGTCCTGCTTCAGTCAGGTTTCCCATGACAGACTCTGACACCAGCTTGCACATAAAAGGGATTTTAGGAAGTTCTGTCAGGAGAAGAGGGGGGTGGGGAAAGAAGTGAGACAAGGAAGGAAAGGAGGCCAAGCAAGGATGCAATGTCAAGCAAAGTCCCACACAGGCTCACTCTGAATCCACCCCACAGGGGAATCCCTGGAGACAGGTTTTTCCTCAGTATTGCCCCGACTGGGGAACATGGGAGGCTTCCAGTTTCAGATGTCATCAAGTTGACTCTGACACCTGGCAACCCTCTGTGTGTCAGCACAGAATTGTGCTCCCCAAGGCTTTCAAATGGTGTATTTTTCTGAAGTAGATTGCTAAGCCTTGCTTCCCAGGTGCTACTGCATGGACTCAACCTCCAACCTTTCAGTTGCAGCCAAGCGCTTGCTTAACCATTTCCTCCACTCTGGGACTCCCAGGAGCCCTCCAAACCAAAAAGCCTGTTGCTGTTTAGTTGATTCTGACTTGTGGCGACCCTCTGTGTTACATAATTAGATAGCTGTTGCTAGGTGCCATCGAGTCACTTCCAACTCATAGCAACCCTGTGCACAACAGAAGGAAACACTGCCCGGTCCTGGGCCAACCTCACAATTGTTGTTACGTTTGAGCCCATTGATGCTGCCACTTTGTCAATCCATCTTGTTAAGTTTCTTCCTTATTTTTGCTGACTCTCTACTTTTCCAAGCATGATGTCTTCTCCAGGGATTGGTCCGTTCTGATAATGTATCCAAAATATAAGAGACAGCGTCTCACCTTTCTCAGATTTCCAAAATAAGATTTGCTTGCTTCTGGGTGGGTTTGAACTGCAAGCCTTAGGTTGGTAGTTGAGCACCAACCATCTGTGTCACCCAAGGACCTTTTCCAAGAAGGTCCCCAGACCCCAAATCAAACCCATTATCGATTCCAACTCATAGTGACATACAAGACGGAGTAAATGTCTCCATAGGGTTTCCGAGCCTGTAAATCTTTACGGGAACAGACGATCACATCTTTCTCCCTCAGAACAGCTGGTGGGTCTGAACCACACGCCTTGCAGTTAGCAATCCAATGCTTAACCTCTGCATTACCAGGCCCCTTAAGAAAGGCCCAAATTTTGCAGTCCAGGAGCAGAGGTCCCTGGGACCATCAAGGGAGAAGACCAGAGTGTGGGACCCTATCCAGAGCAGCAGAGAAGCCAGAGATGGAGGCAGAAATGATGATGTGGAGAGATAGAGCAGCTGGGGACTCTGGACTCAGGGAGGGAGAGGGGCTGTATGCTGACAGCCAGTTGGGAGGAGGGGGAGAGGGCAGGCTTGCTGGGTATACCCTTTGGTTGTTTGATGATGCATGCAGGGAATTGTAATCATTGCAATGAAATGAAATAAGATAGGATGAATGTAAAGCTAATATTCTCCCATGTAAACTATCACATAATTCACAATAAAAAACTTATAAAACTAAAATAAGAACCCCCCCCCAAAAAAAAACAAGGAGTAACCTGATACAATTTTTTTTTTTTTTTAAATATGGAACGCTTCGCAAATTTGGGTGTCATCCTTGCGCAGGGGCCATGCTAATCTTCTCTGTATCGTTCCAATTTTAGTATATGTGCTGCCGAAGCGAGCACAACCTGCTACAATTTGATGAACTTTACCTATACTTATGGATATAATGGAGTCCTGGTGTGGCACTGTGTGTTAATGTGCCAGACTGCAAAGCAGTGTGAACTGCAAAGCTCACCAGCTGCTCCTTGGAAACCTTATACAGGGTCGCTATGGGTCGGAAACGACTCGGTGGCACTTAACAACAACAACATGGATATAACAGCTCAAAAAAAGGAACAAATCTTTACAGCGAGGATCACTCCCACCCCCTCCCCTCGGTACACAGTGTTGACAGGGATGGGCAACTTAGACATTGGCTACCCAAAAGAAAGGAGTTCTCTTAGCATAATGTTTACGAATCAGGCTGTGAACCACAAGATCAGCAATTCGAAACTACCAGCTGTTCCACGGGAGAAAAAATGAGGCTTTCTGTTCCCGTTAAGATTTGTTGTTGTTGTTATTGTTAAGTGCCATCAAGTTGGTTCCAACAGATAGCGACCCTATATAGGGTTTCCAAGGAGCAGCTGGTGATTGAACCAGCAACCTTGCAGTTCAAACAGATTTGTAGTCTGGCACATTAACCCACAGCCCCACATCAGGATTTACAGCCTCGGAACTTAACAACAAACAACAACAATAAAGGCAAGAAGTGACTGGCTTACAAGCTTTCAAGAGGGTGCCTAGTACCAGATGGGACGGGGGAAGGTAAAATTTCCACTGAATGATTTCTAATTTGTTGGGACCGGGCTGGTGAAAGGAAATGCAAATGAGACTCTTGTGGTACAATAGTGAAGAATTGCCATCAGGACTGACTGTGAGGCTAGGAAATACAGAGGTAGATGTTTTCTGACGAAAGGAGGGGAGTGATTGATTTTGCAGCCCAGGAGCGGAGGTCCCTGGGACCCAGAGAGTCAGAGATGCCAGGGATGGAGACAGAGAAGACGACTTGGACAGATGGAACAGCTGGGGACACTGAACTCAGGGAGGGAGAAGGGCCATGTGCTGGTGGCGGGGGCGGGGGTACCCTTTGGTTATTTGATGATGCATGGAGGGGATTGTAATCATTGCAATGAAATGAAATACGATAAGATGAATGTAAAACTGATATTCTTCCATGTAAACCTCACAATAAAAACTTATTAAAAAAATAAAATAAGAAGGGTCCAAGAGAGACAAAAATTCCCTTCCCAAATACTCCCAGCCCTCCTATTGTTAAGTGCCATTAAGTTGATTCTGACTCATAGTGACCCTTTATAAGGTTTCTGAGGCCGTAGATCTTTACAGGAGCAGGCTCCAACCACGACTTTGTGGCTCACAGTCCAGTATTTATCCTGCAGTGCCACCCAGCACCCTCGAATGTAGATTAAAAGGTTTCTGGCAGCCTAAGGGCAGCCCACCCCAAAAGAGACAAAGGTAGGTTCTCAGGAAATGGGGACAAGATTGCAAGGCACATGGAAACACTGGCAGGACCTGCTGTGAGCCCTAAAGTTCCATTTATACCCAGAGGTGACTAATGGCCTCTTTGACAAGTTACCTATTGCAGGTGCTGAACACATGCACATAGTAGGGCCTGCAGGGGAGGCAGAGACCTGGGAGGTGAGATGAGATGGGATGGGAGAGCAAGAATTCCCAGAAAAGGCAGAGATGACATTGAAAAGCGAGTTGTTATTTGTGTTAGGTTTTTGTCAGTGGGAGATTTGAATTGTGAAGGGGGCAGGGTGTATACAGACAGGCAAGTGAACTGGCCATTCTTTTGCAAAAGAGGGGAAAGGAGATATGCTTGGGGAGGGGAGGGAGAGAGTGTTAGTGATTGACTCTGGGGTTAGAACCACGATTTTTGATTGAATAACATGGCAGGGTTTTGATTCAATAGTAATCTGATTTGGGTGGCACACCAATAATAAATTCTCCCACAAACTGAAAAATTCTATAGGGGAATGGAAAGCATTCAAACCCCATGGTTTTCATTGAATTAAATATGAAAATGTATCATACAATCGATATGGCAATATTTGATTCAATCAGCATTTCGGGATGGGAACCGTTTTCTCCCGTTTGTTTTTATGCTGTCGCAAAATATTTCAATTTGCTTCAGAATTTATTATTGACAAATCACCCTCGTGGCCGTGGGGGGCAGAGGGGCGGCTTGTCACAGAGGATTGGCAGCTGAAAGCTATTGGGCCAAATCAAGCCCAGACAAGTAGCCAGAGTGGAGAATGCTCAGGTGAAATTCCAGTAACAAGTTGGTCATACCCAACAAGGAGGGAGACAAGGACATTTGTCACTAAGAGAAAGGAGATGGGAAAAGTGGCCCTGTCTTTCCTCGGGATTCAAACTCAAAAGGAGGGGTTCCCAGCAGCAAGGGACTTCTTCAAACAAAGCTATAAGGCAAGAAGATGAGGACCCCTTCATCCCTGCTCTCCATGGTCATCAAGAGTAAAGGCCTTTCTTTTCATGAGGAAGTTTAGTTTCAGAGTGTGCATGGGAAGGTAGAATCCCCACTGAACAGTTTTTGTCTTGTCTAGATGGGTCAGGTGAAAGGAGGTGGGGATAAGATTCTTTTGATTTAATAGTGAGTAATTGTTATCCGTTAAATCCGGCTTGAATGGAGAAAAGATTGAAGTTGTCAAGGACTTCATTCTTCTTGGATCAACTATCAACACTCATGGAAGCAGCAGTCAAGAAATCAAACGACGTATTGCATTAGGCAAATCTGCTGCACAAGACCTTTTTAAAGTGTTGAAGAGCAAAGTTGTCAGCTTGAGGACTAAGGTGCTCCTGACCCAAGCCATGGGATTTTCAATAACCTCATATGCATGCGAAAGCTGGACAGTGAATAAGGAAGACCATAGAAGAATTGATGTTTTTGAGTTATGGTGTTGGAGGAGAATATTGAAAGTGCCATGGGCTGCCAAAAGAACCAATAGATCTGTTTTGGAAGAAGTGCAGCCAGAGTGCTCCTTGGAGGCCAAGATGGCCAAACTTCGTCTCTCATACTTCGGACATATTGTCAGGAGGGACCAGTCACTGGAGAAGGATATCATGTTTGGTAAGGTGGAGGGTCAGAGAAAAAGAAGAAGACCCCCAACAAGATGGATTGGCCAAGTGGCAGCATCGATGGACTCAAGCATGGCAATAGTAGTAAGGTTAGCCTAGGATGGGTAGTGTTTAGTTCTGCTGTGGAAAAGGTCTCTATGAGTCGGTACTGACTCAATGGCACCTAACAACTACAACAACAATTGTTATCTTGACTAATTGCGATTGTCAAACTGTAAAGGTAAAAGATATGTAACACAAAGAGGAAGTAGTTAATCTTACATTCCAGGAACAGAGGACCCTAGGACCAGGAAGAGGGAAGAGGATGAGTGGAACCTGCGATCCTAACCAGAGACACCAGAATTGGAGGCAGAGATGATGGCATGGAGAGATAGAGCATCTGAGGACTCTAGATTTGTGGAAAGCGAAAGGCTGTGTACTGACGGGCAGGAGGCTGGTTTGCAAAATGTGCCCTTTGTTTGTTTAAATGATCATATATTCCTGCATGTTTTTGTGTACATCAAAAAAGGGGATTGGAATCGTTACAATGAAACAAGATGTGATTGGTTGAGTGCAAAACTAATGTTCTGCCATGTAGACTATCACTCAATTCACAATAAAAGCTTTAAAAAAAAAAAAAGAAGAAGAAGAAGAAGAGGGAGGGAAGTAGAGGAAAGAAAGGTAGAGGGGACCCAGGGAGGACTGTAATAGTTAAAGGGAACAGAAGTAAATGCTATTAACTGTTTGTACATGGAGGGTATTGCAACCATATAGCCAAACAATGTATATGGTTCGTTGAATGTAAAATTGATGACCTGCTCTGTAAACTTGCACTCAATTCCCAATAAAATATTAAGCAAAAAAGAGAAAGAGAATCTCCTCCACCCACCCCACCCCCAGCCAGAAAAAAAAAGTGTAAAGGCCTTTCATATGGACTTCAAGTACACTGTCTCCATAGATCTTATCCCATGTTACAAACGCCAGAATGTGGAGTCCCAGGAACGTGAGTCTGAATCTGGGTACTACCACAAACTAACTGTCTGGCCTTGAGCAAATGACTTCACTGCTTTGTGCCTCCATTTCATTCTTTGTGGAACAGTGGTAAAATCTTACCTTCTTCATAAAGCTGTTATAATTATTAAATAAATGAATGATTGTACCAGACCCAATACTTGCTAGGCAGACTGGAAATGGAAACTATTGTTACTATTATTAGGTCCCTGGTTTGCTTTTGTCTACTCACCTCATGGTGGGCAATTCAAACCCACCCAGTGATGCCACAGAAGGGAGATCTAGCCATCTGCTTATGTAAAGATTCCACCCCAGGTGACCCTGGGGAGCACTTCTGTTCTGTAACACATGACCAGTTCGTTATTACATAGCCGGTATCTACCACTAGGATAGTCCTGGTGTGGTGCTGTAGGATCAACACTGGACTGCAAAACACAAGGTCGGCAGTTCAAACCCACCAGCTGCTCCTTGGAAACCCTATACAGGGTCACTATGAGTTGGAACAGACTCGAAGGCACTTAACATCAACAACAACTGCTATGTTCAAAATTACCTCCAAACATAATGGCTTAAAATAGTAATGATTCAGCTGCTGTTTTTCTGTGCTGGGCTCGGCTGATCTTGGCAAGACACATTTATGTGTTTGTGATGAGTTGTAAGTTTGGCTAGGGTCTGTCTAGTCCTAGGTGGCTTCACTCACAGGTTTGGAGGTTAGCTGGCTCGAGACAATGGTGGTGACACAGCCATGGATCTCTCAGCCTCCAGCATGCTAGCCCAAGCTTGTGATATTGCAGCTGGATTCCAAGAGTAGCAAGAGGACAAGTACCCTGTGCAGCGCTTTTCAAGTCTTTGCTTTTGTCACATTTGCTGATGCACCACCCCACCCCACCCCCACCGCCAGAGCAACAAAGGAGCCCTGGTTGCACTGTCGGATAAGCACTGGATGTCAACCACATGGTCAGCAGTTTAAACCCAGAAGCTGCTCCCAGTGAGAAAGATGAAGTATACTGTTCCTGTCAGGATTTAAGTCTCAAAAACCCATGGTTGCTATGAGTCGGAATTGACTCGAGGACAGTGGGTTTGTTTGGGGTTTGGAGGCCAGAACAACACAAAAGGATACACTCAAGGGGTGACGATAGTTTCCCTCCTAATAAACAAACACACCTTGGAAGGGTGTGGATTCAAGGAGGAGGAGAACTGTGGCCCCTTTGCAGATGACCATAATTATCATCAACACCATCATCATCATTACCGCCATCATCACCATCATTTCCCTGAACGTACTTATCCCATCCCACAGTTCGCAAAGCTGTAGAAATGAAACACGTCTCTCACTAGCGTAGAGCCCCTCAATGGTGGGGTATCTTTGCATCTTTCATATCAGGCAAGGTAGTAAGTAAATAAAGAAATATTTTCTGAATGAATACTATAATTACATAAATTTATGCAAAAGAATACTTCTAGGAAAGCACTCATACTAAAGCATTAACTGTTCAAAGGAACATGCTTCGCAAAAGTATTTGCATTTTTCAGCTAATGGAAGGAAGAGGGTATGGCTTCACATAAACAGAAGCTTTGGGTAGAATTTTAAGAATCATTGATGTTTTAGAAACGAGTATTACTTCACCATTAGGCAACTTTTTATTGAGTAGAGGTCAGTTGATGGCAGGGATAGGGGCTGTTTCTTTTCCCAGGTCTTAATTAGAACCTCAACAATGCAATGGTTAAGCACTCAGTTGTTAAACAAACAGTTGGGGATTCAAACCCACCCAGTGGCTCTGAGAAAGAAAGACCTGGAGCTCTGCTCCCATAAAGAATGCCACTCAGAAAACCCTATGGGTCAATTCTATTCTGTCAGACAGGGTCCCTATGAGTTAGAATGGACTCAGGAGAACCTAACTATAATAACAACAATTAATCAGCTACCCATGGGGTTCAGGGTTATCACTAGAACTGGTTTGGCAAGCTTGGAAAGAAGAAAGAACTTGCAATGGAACTGGAAAGTGTGATGAGATCAAAATAAGTCAGTAATCAGTCAACTGATGTTTATCCAGAACCTATTATGTTTCAGTAACTGCTTCAGACAACAGGGAGCCATCAGTGAGCATGACAAAATATCTGCTTCAAGGAGCGACATTCTAATGTCTGATCTGAAGAGATCGGAGTCAGAGAAAACAGTTGGAAGGGTCTCTTCCAAAGGAGAGAGTGCAACCCATTCAAACCCACCCCCCAGAGTGAGTTAGGTTGTGATAGGGTTTTGTGTCAACTTGACTGGACCAGGATTCCCAGTGGGTTGGCAGATGAGGAACGAGACTCATTGAAATCACTCCAGATTCATGGAAGCATGTGGTTATTCTCTAATACAGGCACAGTTAACTCTATGAGCAGCCAGTTGATTTAAAGGATGTTTCCTTGGAGGTGTGGCTTGCTTCCAATGTAATGGACATGCAGGTAAAGCTTGCTCTTTCTCACTGAATCTAGACTTGGGACTCTCCACCTCTACAACTGTGAGCCATTTTCTTGATATAAACTTCTATATATGTATATATGAGCTCTGGAGTCCTGGTGTAGTTCTGTGGGCTAATGCATCAGCCTGCAAATTTGCAAGATTGGTGCTTCAAGCTCACCAGCTGCTCCTTGAAACCCCTATGGGTCACTATGGGTCAGAATCGACTCAACATCATTTAACAACAACAACAATAGGAGTTCTGGTAGCATAGTGGTCAGCAGTTCAAACATTACCAGCCGTTCCACGGGAGAACAATGAGGCTTTCTACTCCTAAAAATGTACAACCTCAGAAACCCTATGCAGGGTCCCTATGAGTCCGAACCGACTCCACAACACACACATCCAACAACAACACCACACACACACACATATATATAGTGGTGGTGATGTGCCGTGGAGTTGGTTTTGACTCATAGCGACCCTGTACAGGGTTTCCAAGGCTAGAAATCTTTACAGGAGCAGAAAGCCTCATCTTTCTCCCGCGGAATAGCTGGTAGTTTCGAATTGCTGACCGTGAGGTTAGCAGCCCAA
>NW_006408580.1:13546972-13562892 GCF_000296735.1 Chrysochloris asiatica | reverse complement strand
TGCAAGCCTGCCTCCTGGCCGCCAGCATTCAGTCCCTCTCTTTCCGAGAGTCTAGAGTCCTCAGCTGCTCTCTCTTTGTTAGTATGAGGTTTTGTAAGAGAAAGAATGAAGGGGCACAGGAAGTGAAACTCATGCTGTTTAGATGGTTATTTTGGTTTTGCTACCAGTAATGGCTGAAAGGAATGTAAGAGATAAAATGTTTCAGATGAGGGGAGAAAAGCAGTTTCTGGAGTTGCCTAAAGCAGATTTCACACTGGTTAAACAGGATGATGGATAGGTGGCCAGGGCCTACTGGACTCACACTGCCAGAGGCCCATATGCATATGAAAGGGGTTAGTCCAAGGGTGAAGAAAAAAATTGAACTTGAGTGTTTTTAAAGGTTTATGTGTTTGACTGTCTATGGATATTGGTTTCCCCTGTCGACTACTGTGAAATAGACATACATGTGTGATGGAAATTAATGTTGGGAATTATGATTACAGAGAGCATGTAAGCCCACCTTCAGCATATATTTGATTGGATTTGCTAAAACTAGAGTTAGAATTTACCCAGAAAGAAAAATAGTTTTCTTGTTAAGTCTTTGTAGAGTATGGAGCTTTGTGTGGAATTCTGAGCCCCATCCAGAACCTTCTGAGTTGGTACAATTGCATTTTAAAAGACATGCAGACCAACCCAAAACTGCTGGGAGAATAGGAGATTTAAGATTCTTGTTGTTGTTGTTGTTGTTGTTGTTGTTGTCAAGTGCCGTGGAGTGGATTCCTACCCATAGCGACCTTGTATAGGGCTTCCAAGGAGCAGCTGGTGAGCTTGAACTGCTGACATTGCAGTTCAAACGGCTTTGCAGTCTGGCGCATTAACCCACAGTGCCACACCAGGACTCCCTCTTAAAGACCTGCAAAAAAAAAAAAGAGAGAGAGAGAGACAGACTGTTTCGCTTTTTGAGTTTCAAGCAAGCTGTTTGCCTTGGAGGCATCAAGCCCAGAAAAGTCTGTGTCCATCAGAGAAAACCCCCTTCTAGAACTGAAAGTTAAAGGGAACCCATGAGCAGTCTAGTATGCTCTCTGGTGACCAACCTGGGTCTACTTTTTGCGTGGAATTGGGGAAATGCAGCAATGAAAATACTGCTGAGTTAGGATATGTTCCATTGGTACCTGGTGACCTTAAGATGAGAGGGGAGAGGAAGGGTTAGCTGGTCTGAAGTTTACGGCACTGGTCCAACAATCACAGCTAATAAATAGTTGGTGTATCCAGAGCTTGGACCTCAGGCCATCTGCTTCTACTCATTCCTTTTAGCCCTTGGAGTCCTGATGTGGTGCTGTGGGTTATTGTGCTGGACTACAAAATTGGTTTGATCTGCAAGGTCGGCAGTTCAAGCTAACCAGCCGCTCCTTAGAAACCCTGTACAGAGTTGCTATAAGTCAAAACCACCTTAACAGTACTTAACAACAACTTAGTCTTTTTAACTCATTGTTGTTGTTGTTGTTGTGTGTCATCAAGTCGATTCTGACTCATAGCAACCCAATGGATCAGCGTGGAACCACCCCGTAGGATTTCATAGGCTGTAATCTTGGCAGGAGGAGCTCTGGTAGCGTAATGGCTATGAATGGGGCTGCGAACCGCAAGGTCAGCAGTTCGAAACTACCAGCTGCTCCACAGGAGACAGCTAAGGCTTTCTGTTCCCGTAAAGATTTACAGCCTCGGAAACCCTGTTCAGGGTCACTATGGGTCAGAACCGACTCCACAGCACATAACAACAACAATCTTGGTGCGAGCAAATCACCAGGTCTTTCTCCTTTCTCCAGATTTTGGGCTTAAGCCACAGTGCAGTCAGTCCCTGGGTGATGTAAATGGTTAAGCGTTGGACTGCTAACTATAAGGTTGGCAGTTTGAACCCACTCAGAAGCATTTCAGAAGACAGGCCTGGTGACTGGCTTTTGAGAGGTCACAGCCTTGAAAGCCCTAGAAAGCAATTCTACTCTGTACACATGGGCTCACCGCGAGTCAGAATTGACTCAACGACATACAGCACCACCAATAAGCCAGAGTCCATTCAAAGTTGTTGCTGTTGCTTTGTATCATCAATCACTGTATAGGGTTTCTGAGGAGCAGCTAGTGGGTTTGAAGCACTGACCTTTTGGTTACTAGTCCAGTGCTTATCCTACAGCACCACACCAGTACTCCACATTCACAATTGTTGTTGTTGTTAAGTACCGTGGAGTCGGTTCTGACTCACAACGACCCTGCACTGGGTTTCCGAGGCTGTAAATCTTTGCGGGAACAGAAAGCCTCATCTTTCTCCTGCGGAACAGCTGGTAGTTTCGAACTGCTGACCTTGAGATTAACAGCCTGATTCATAACCACTATGCTACCAGAGCTTCTTAACATTCAAGATTATTGTATTCAAGTATCCAGAGTTCAGAAATTAAGTATTACCATTTCGATGTTGAGCCATAGACTTTCACCGTCAGCTCTTCCGAGTTTTGACATCTTCTTGCGTCAGCTGAAGAATCTGGTAAAAGGTAGAACTCCCCTCCATGGAATGGGAGGGCAGAGGTTTTATGGCAGCCCCATTGGCCAGGCCAAGGTTTCACTCTGAAAATTGCTTTGATCCTTTTTTAACGCAGAGTAGACGAAGTAATCCCAGAGTTACATGCATAGAGGGGTGCATCTTACCTTTTGGGGGGTCACAGACTCTGAGACCTGAAGAAAGTTAAAGAATCTCCCTTTAGAAAAATGTACACACTTCTAAAACGTCTCCATTTAATCATAGGACAACCATGTGTGTCCAAGTTCAGCATCTGTGATAGGGTTGGGCTATAATAATCTTAGACTGGGCAATTTGAAAAAGCAGCTGTCCACGTCAGCCCTGCAAATTTCAGTAAAGAACTCACAGGCTGTTTTTGAACCATTTATTTTCCCAGAATCCCCTTAAGAGATTAATTTGTAGCCAAATATATCCCAGGCAAAATCCCAAGTCAAGAGGGTTTCTCCTTGAAGAAGCCCTTGCCACCACCCCTCTATGGTCTAGCTTTGTCCCAGCTACTGCAAAGATGTGTCCAGGAACTGACAACTTACACTACCCCTCTGTCACAGGAACATCCTCAGGAAGCCACCAATTGGGAATGACTCATTTCTGGTCTGAGTCCAGTCAGGAAAGAGTTAAGGCTTTTCTTCAGTGACAGGCAGTAGCAAACAGAGGTTAAGAGCATGGATTCCAGGGTCAGGAGCTTACAAATCATGAAATCTCATTCTCTATGTATATGCGTATAGATAGATAGAGAGACGGATAGATAGATAGATAGATAGATAGATAGATAGATAGATAGATAGATAGATAGATAGATAGATATGGAGCTTTGGTGCATAGTGGTTACCAGTCAAGGTCAGTAGTTCCAAACTACTAACAGTTCTTTGGAAGAAAGATGAGGCTGTCTGTCACATAAAGATTTACAGCCTTGGAAACCCTATACAGCGTTGCTATGAGTTGGAGCTGACTCCACAACCGTTAACAACAGTATATGTATGTATATATATATATATATATATATATATTTGTGTGTGTGCATGCACACGTGCATGCATGTATGTGTGTATACAGACAACACATATATATGTTGGTGTTGTTAAGTGCCACCAAATTGGTTCTGACTCATAATGACCCTATATAGGGTTTCAGAGGAGCAGCTGGTGGGTTTGAAAGGTAGGCCTTGAGGTTAGTAATATGGTGCTTACCCTACAGTGCCATACTAGGACTCTTTAAAGGAAGAAGTGCCTCCTGTCATTTCTACCACTCTCCGAGCACTCATTTTTCAAAATCTCTCCTGATTGGCCCTGCTTGACATCCTTAGACCAATCACTTTGGACTAGAGGAGAGTGTCTTCTATGACTGCCCATAAAGGGTAGCAGAGGAAGGGCGCGAACTTATATAGAGTTTCCATGGAGCAGCTGGTAAGTTTGAAACGGAACCATCGACTTTGCGGTCCAGCGCATTAACCCACAACGCCACGCCAGGACCCCAAAAGAAAAGTGTAAGGCAAACTGAAAGAACAGGGAGTTATTGTAATTAATGACCACTGGTAGGAGAAATAGCTTGATGAAGCTTCTTACTGTGCTGACTATTGGAATAGGCTGTTGTAGATATATTGCTCATTACTCAAACATTGAAGGATTTCTCAAATATCGGAGCTCCTCAGAATCACCTGGAAGACTTGATAAATACAAGAATTTGCATTTCTAACCAGTGCCCTGGAAATGATGCTTTGTTATATTGCCTTGTCAGTTGCCATTGAGGGGTTTCCAGCTGTTGTCAACTTCATGGGTGTCAGAGTAGAACTGTGCTCCATAGAGTTTTCAGTGGCTGGTGGGTTTTTTTTTTGAAACATGTTGCTGAGGTTTCTGTGGGCAGACTCAAACCTCCAACCTTTCAGTTAACAGCCAAGCATGTTAAACATGACACCATCCAGGAACTCAACCAGAGTGCCCCTTTTAAAGACCCACAGAGCAGTTCTGCCTGGTCTCGGTGTTCTACCGTGACGAGTATTGCTTCTGACCAATTGGTTTGTTTTGATTTTTGTAGACTCTGTGGATCTTATAAATCATGTTACTTTCTTTGGGCCAAAGCTCAGCACTAACTGTGTGGCCCAGTTCTGTTATGTCTACAAAACCACACAGTATGAGTTCATTGACTAACCTTAGCCCTAGCTCCATTTTTATTTTCCTCCTTTTGTTTTCCCTTTAGTCTGAAAAAAACAAAACAACAAAAAAAAGATTTGGTTGGAAGTGACAGAAACCAACTTGAATTATGTTAAGCAAAAAGAGGGATTTATTAAATGGATACTGGAGTATTCTAAGAAAGAGGAATGTGGTTAGGCCAGGAACAATTAGGGTAAGGAGATACTCAATCACCCTGCCACCTATCTTGGCTCCTTTTCCATTCATCTTTATTTTCCTTTTCTTCCAACCCAACTTTCTCTACAAAGTGGGGGAACATAATTACCGATGCTCCTGAGCTTGACCTTTATCAGTTGCCACCACTGAGAGAGACTCACCTGACCTGATGCTTGTGCCTATCCCAGGTGAAAAAATCTCAAGGAACGACTCTGATTGACCCAGCTCGGAGCAGGTCAAGAAGCTGTGGCAGGGAATGGGTTGTGCTGTACAAAATGACTACTCCTGCAGCAGATATTGGTTTGGGTTTGGAGGCCTGTTGTTGCTGTTAGGTGCTGTCGAGTTCGTTCTGACTCATAGAGACACTGTATAGGGTTTCTGAGGAGTGGTTGGTGGATTTGAACGGCTGATCTTGTGGTTAACTGTCCAATGCTTAGCCTACAGCACCACATCAGGAGTCCTGGAGATCTGTGTTGTTGTTGTAGTTACATGTCATCAAGTCAGTTATGATTCATAAAGACCCTGTATAGGATTTCCAATGAGTAGCTGGTGGGTTTGAACTGCTAACCTTGCAGTTATCAGCTCAGTGCTTATGCTACAGTGCCATACCAGGACTCTCATAGGTGGATGTTGGGAGGACAATCCAATCGGTGCCCACCGCACTCTTTGCTTTCTATTTTATTTTGCCTTACTGTATTCTATGCATTGTGAAAGAACGATGGCTCTAGAAGATAAGCACTGGACTGCTAATCACAAGGTCAGTGGTTTGAGCCTACCAGTTGTTCCACAAGAGAAAGACTAGGCTTTCTGCTCCTACAAAGATTTGCAGTCTCAGAAACCCTACGCAGGATTACTATAAGTCAGAACCTACTCGATAGCACTTAACAACAACATTCTATACATTAATGCTAATGACACCGTCAAGTCTATTCTGTCTCATGGTGACCCCATGTGTATCACAGTAAAACTGTGCTCCACAGAATTTTCAACTGTTAGATTTTCTGAAGTAGTTCACCAAGTCTTTCTTTCAAGGAACCTCTGGGTGAACTTGAACTGTCAGCCTTTCAGTTAGCAGCCAAGTACGTTAACTATTTGCACCACTCAGGGACTCCACGTTAATGTTGTTGTTTTGTTAAGTGCAGTTGAGTTGATTGGGACTCATAACGACCCTGTACAGGGTTTCCAAGGAGAAGCTGATAGGGTTGACCTTGGGGTTCGCAGTTCAATGTCTATCCTACAGCACCACAATAGGAGTCTGAAATAATTTCCAGAACAATGTCAAGGATATATAGAAAGGCAGGAGTGTACTCATTGGACCTCTTTTTAAAAATGGTGAGAATTACATTTTATCTCATTTCTGAATCCCCAGCACTTAGACCAGTATCCATCGTATTGTAAGAGCTCAGTAAATGTTAAATGAATGAATGAGCAATTATATTTTAGATGCCCTAGGGAGAACAATGCCTTTTAAAGGAACCCTGAGGCCCTCTATAGTGGAAAGTGAGGAATTATATCCTAATTCACTCAATGTATATGTTCTGACTCTAATTTATTGATTCTCCTCAATGTCCTTAGTGAGTCCCTGGGTGGGGCAAATGGTTAAGCACTGTGAAGCATCCAGAAGCACCTTGGAAGAAAGACTTGGCAATCTACTTTCAAAAGATCACAACTATTGAAAACCCTGTGGAGCAAAGTTCTACTCTGACACACACGTGAGCGCTCCATAGCTCAGAATCTCATTGGTTGGTTGCTTTCAGTGTTCTTAGTAGAGAAATGGACTCTTGGTATGGTGCTGTAGGGTCAGTACTGGACTGCAAACCACAAGGTCAGCAGTTCAAACCCACCAGTTACTCCTCGGAAACCCTATACAGGGTCGCTGTGACTTGGAACCGACTTGACAACACTTAACAACAACAGCAGAAAAATATGGTGAATTTCATTTCCTTCCTCCTCCAATGACTGGGACTGTGATGACGGTGCATGCCTTTGTACCCGAATTAGGACTTCATCCTCTACTCATCTCTAAGCTCCAGAATTCCCGTTCCCTGGGATGATCAGATGATCAGAGAAGAAAACTGGATTAAGTCTCCCCAATGTGAACCCAAGAGCCAGCTGCCTCTTTCATGGCCAAAGCTGCCACATGGAGACTAGGATAGGCCCATCATGTAGCATATCCCAACAAAGTCATCAAACAAAAGGTGAAAGTCCTTTCCACCCCCAGGTCCTCTCTTTGCATCTGCCGGGGTAGGGAGAGGTGGGGACACTTAGTTCTAGAAATGAGGTGCCAAATGAGGCTTTTCTCCAGTTAAGAGCCTCTGATGGCACAAGTTCCTAGCTTCCTGTATTTGAAGGTGGTGGTTTCAACACCTGCAGGGGTCTTGGTTCAAATCCTAAACTAGAATGTTCAAAATGTGTAGTGATTCTAGGCTGGAGGTAGCAGAGGACCCCCAGGAAGTCTGGGATCCTCTGTTTTACCATGCCGAGGCTTGCTTTGGCTCATCTCTAAAATGAGAATGATAATACCTACTATGGACTCCCGGTGTGGCTCTGTAGGACCGGCACAGAACGGCTAACCACAAGATCAGCAGTTCAAACCCACCAGCAGTTCCTCGGAAACCCTATGCAAGGTCACTGTGAGTCAGAACCAACTCAACAGTACTTAACTTAACAACAACAATGCCTACTGTTATTGCAAACCTTTAAGAATATCATTAATTCATTTTTTATATACTTTCATTGTGGGTCCCGCATTATTTTACACACATGAATCTTGCCCTGGTGGTCATGTAAAGAAAATGAGCTGGGCAGCACCAAGTTGCGCCTGAAGCAATTGGGCAGGGGTCGTAGCCACCCTCACGGCACAGACAGTAACAAGTTCAATGTGAGTTCTGAGACCTGTGTTCAGAGAGACATTTGTCACTACTGACACACACTCTGTTGAATGGAGTCGTGCTGCTGACATGGTTAATTCTTTAAAAGAGGCTAGGTTAAATATAATACATTTAGTCGTTCATCCAGATGACTTGATGGCCTCAGGCCCTTTATAAGGGCCACAGAAATGGAAACACCACCCAATGAGCACAGCAGGCATAATTGGATTCAAATTAATTAGGGGGGGAAAAATCAAGCCCTGAACTGTTTTAGAAAAAAAAAAAAAAAAAAAGTTGTGCATTCTGTAAGAACATGCCTTCATGAGTATGAATGCCAATGCACTAGCAACAGAGCCTGACACACACTTGGTGCTCAATAAGTTCATGTTTCTAGATACTAATCTGAAGGGGAACTGAGTAGTAATAACAGAGAAAGCTTTACTTCTCTTTTCCACAGATTCTGACGGCGCTAGAGCTTGACCATAAATTTGCAATTTGCCAGCACTGTAATATACCTTCGTTGACACATTCAATTAATATTTATTAAGTACTTACTATTTACCAGGCACCATTCTAGACCCAGGGACTACATCTATAAAGGAAATAGACAAAGAAATAACCCTAATTTCATGGAGTTATAGGCTACTGGAGAAAGACAGATGATAGACAAGTAAAATATATGTCAGGTACTGAAAAATGCATGGAGAAAAATAAGGCAGGGAAAAGCTGCGATTGAACAAATGACTTAACCTGTCTGAGCCTTGATATTCTCATCTGTTGTTAAGTGCCATCAAGTCACTTTTGACTCAGAGACCCTATATAGGGTTTTCAAGGAGCTGCTGGTGGATTTGATCTGCCGACCTTGTGGTTTGCAGTCCAGTGCTGATCGTACAGTGTCACATGTCTAGGAGGTACCTAAATGTTGGGATTATCATTTCCCCCCCAGATTAACAACAGTGTAACTAAGGACAGGCAACTAACTGGTAAAGGTGAAGTCAAGATTTGAATTCATGTCTCTCTGGTTCCTAAGCCTATACATTTCCCACAACATAGGGTACGTCCTCACTGATTACACCAAATGCCTGGAATGTTCTAATGACAAGATTCTACACTCAGTACAAATACAGAGCAAAAGGCCCAGGGATATTCTGAAATGTCATAAGGAAGCCGCTTCCTTGGAACACCAGTGGGTTAAGGGAAGAATGGGGAGAGCACATGTACTGAATCTGCCTGAGGGCCCACATACTATTAGTCACTTTATCTGCATTGCCTAGTGTCATTATCAAAGGAATCTAATGAGACAGAGATTATTACCCATTTCACAGCTAAGAATATTGAGACTCAAAAAGCTTAAGTCATTTGCCCAATAACAACGTTCTTCCCTAGCTACTGTTCCTCATTCCTGCTTTATTTTCCTGAGTGTACTTCTCAGTACCTGACATATAATTTACAGTCTCAGCAGTTCGAAACTACCAGCTGTTCTGCGGGAGAAAGATGAGGCTTTCTGCTCCCATAAAGATTTACAGCCTCGGAAACCCTGTGAAGGGTCACTCTGACTCCATGGTACTTAACAACAACAACTCTAATGGGTAAGGAGCTCTGGTAGTAGTCGGGCTGCCAACCTCAAAAACAGTAGTTTGAAATTACCAGCTGTTCCGCAGGAAAAAGATGAGGCATACTGCTCCTGTAAAGATTTACAGCCTCAGAAACCCTGTGCAGGGTCGCTGTGAGTCAGAACCAACTCCACAGCACACCACCACCACCACCCTAAAGGGTTGGAGTCCTGGTGTGGCAGTGTCAGATAAGCACTGGACTGTTAACTACAAGGTCTTCAGTTCAAACCCACCAATCTCTCCTCAGAAATCCTACACAAGGTCACTATGAGTTGGAAACTACTTGATGACACTAAGCAATAACACCCTAAAGTGTTGCATATTAAATTCAATCAGATATCGAATCACACCTAGAACACTTCCAGATGTAGTGAGTGCTTTGGCAATGACAGTTCCTTCTCTAAGCCTATGAGTACCGGAGTATGACAGACAGACAGCGCCAACTGATCTATCTAGGGACAAGCATTTATGCCACACCTTTTTATCAGTCAAGCGCTGCCTGGAATCAGCCCCAGGAGATCCCAATAAACAGACATGAATGTAGGTGATTCTTGCACAGGTGAGGACAGGTAGAAAGAACCAAAAAGAAATGTTGAAACACCCACAAACAAGAAAACAGCTGGAAGCTGTTACCACCTTGGGGGTCAAGTTGATGGAAGAATGTTACATGGGAGCTTGAGGAGAAGCAAAACCTTGGAAGTTCCTTGGGCTGGTGGGAGAGGAGCTTTGCAAAGAGCTGAAATGATGAAGGGGCAAGTGTCACAGCAGGGAGGGATCAACGAAGAGCTGCCACAGCCTCTCACTCCTCCCACCTCCAATCTGATGCTCTCAACTGGCCATACCCAGCTAAAATGTAGTCCTCCCATTGCACTAACTCAACTGAAATTTTATCTTCCCATTGGTCAAACCCAAATGAACGAGGGCCCTCCCATTGGCCAAATTCAACTGAAAGCCAGCCATTAAGGAAGCCCCATGAATCAGTCTACAGAGATCAGTTATCAGGGCACAGATTTTGGTGGAAAGTGTTAAGAATGGATCTGAGATATGGAGCGGCAAACAAAAAACAGCCAACACCCAACTGTACATGATGTTTGCTCTGGACGCACTTCAGGACATCAGCTGTTCCTTTATAACTGTAGTCCTCACACTTGAACAGGCCTCCAACAGAATCCCTTGGAAGGCTTTGTTAAAACATACATGACCAGGAACTACCCCCAGAGTGCCAGGGGCGGAGTCTAAACTTCTGTATTTCCAACAGGTTCTCACGTGATGCTGGTCTGAAGACCACACTTTGGGAACAAACCACTGTTTTGTGACATGAGATTTCTGGAAAGTGACTTCCCTTCTTCCTTATTCACCACTTAACCAAGTCCATTGGCACACACAATTTGCACACAACTTCTAAAACATCCCATGAGAGTAAAGTTTTACTAAAAGTAATACAGAAACAGATTCAAGCATACATTGACAGAGAACTTTCAGAGGTTTAAGCTGGATTCAGAAGAGGCCGTGGAATGAGGGATATCATTGTTGATGTCCAATGGATCTTGGCTGAAAGCAGAGAATATCAGAAAGATGTTTACCTGTGCTTTATTGACTATGCAAAGGCTTTCGATTGTGTGGATCATGATAAGCTATGGACAACATTGTGAAGTATGAGTATTTCAGAATACTTAATTGTACTCGTGAGGAATCTGTACCTGGACCAAGAGGCAGTTGTTCAAACAGACCATGGGAACACTGAATGGTTTAAAAGTAAGAAAGGTGTGCAACAGGGTTGTATTCTTTCACCATACTTATTTAACCTGTATGCTGAGCAAATAATCCAAGAAGCTGGGTTATATGAAGAAAAACGTGGCACCAGGATTGGCAGAAGACTCATTAACAACCTGCGATATGCAGATGATACAACCTTGCTTGCTGAAAGTGAAGAAGACTTAAAATATTTGCTGATGAAGATGAAAGAGCCCAGCCTTCGGTATGGATTGCATCTCAGTGTAAAGAAAACAAAAATGTTGACCACTGGACCAATAAACAACATTCTTCTCAAAGGAGAAAAGACTGAAGTTGTCAAGGATTTCATTCTTCTTGGATCAACTATCAACGCTCACGGAAGCAGCAATCAAGAAATCAAACAACGTATTGCATTAGGCAAATCTGCTGCACAAGACTTTTTTAAAGTGTTGAAGAGAAAAGATGTCAGCTTGAGGACTAAGGCGCACCTGACCCAAGCCATGGTATTTTCAATAACCTCATATGCATATGAAAGCTGGGCAGTGAATTGATGCTTTTGAGTTATGGTGTTGGAGAAGAATATTGAAAGTGCCATGGACTGCCAAAAGAACCAATAGATCCGTTCTGGAAGAAGTGCAGCCAGAGAGTGCTCCTTGGAGGCCAAGATGGCTAAACTTCGTCTCTCATACTTTGGACATATTGTCAGGAGGGACCAGTCACTGGAGAAGGATATCATGTTTGGTAAGGTGGAGGGTCAGAGAAAAAGAGGAAGACCCCCAACGAGATGGACTGGCAAAGTGGCAGCATCGATGGGCTCAAGCATGGCAACGATAGTGAGGTTGGCCCAGGATCGGGCAGTGTTTCATTCTGCTGTGCATAACGTCGCTATGGGTCAGTACCGACTTCATGGCACCTAACAACAACAACAACTAAAAAGATCTGTCTTGGAGGAGTACGGCCACAATGCTCCTTAGAGGTCAGGATGGGGAGACTTCATCTCTCATAGCTCGGGACATGTTATCAGGAGGGATCCATCCCTGGAGAAGGACATCGTGCTTAGTAAAAAGTACAGGGCTGGTACAAAAGAGGAAGAGTCTCAATGGATTGGCACAATGGCTGTAACAATTGGCTCAAACACACCTACTACTGTGAGGATGGCACAGGACCAGACAAGATTTTGTTTTCTTAATGCATAAGAGCACTCTGAGTCAAAGACAAGTCGACAGTACGTAACAGCAACACTTCTCTAAAAGTTGGTGTTCAAGCCCCAAAGTGGCACTGTAAATGAAAGCCCTGGAGATCTGCTTCTGTAAAGATTACAGTCAAGAAAACCCTAAGGAGCCAAGTTGTACTCTGTAGCACATGAGTTGGAATCAACTCAATAACAGGGACTATGCCCACGGGAGAGCCCCAGGCCAGCATGACCATGTAGTTCAGCAATATCCATGGTAGCCATCTACAGCTCAGCTCATCTGACAGCCACAGAGCCATGAACCCTGGCAGATGGACTGTCCTCCCTTGCTTCCTTCTCGGACCCACCTCTTTCCTCTGCTTCCTGCTTTGAGGATGTCGTTTTGACAGCTGTGCCTCTTGTCCGTCTTCACTTGCTCACCCTGTCCTTCCTCCCTCTGGACTGTGTTCTCTGCCTGATCCCTGCCTGCCTGTTACACTGCTGATGCCCCATCTGCATGCACACACATGC
Source organism: Chrysochloris asiatica (assembly GCF_000296735.1). NCBI lineage: Eukaryota > Metazoa > Chordata > Mammalia > Afrosoricida > Chrysochloridae > Chrysochloris > Chrysochloris asiatica. The sequence goes on along the minus strand of NW_006408580.1, from coordinate 13,550,086 downwards.
ATATGCACACACTCCGATTAGCTGCACCTGGACACCTGGCCCGTTTCCTACGGAAAGATGAGTCAGCCGCTCCTTGGGGCCCTACAACATCCTGTGCTCAGGCTAGGAGGTCATAGTTCCTGGTCACACAACACCAGCCCTCTCCAGGCAGCTCCTCCACTGGGAGGCTTCCCCTGACATCTTTGTTGTAGGTGGAAAGAACACAGAACACTCCTAGAGCCCTGGCAGACTTGAGCCAACTCTGGGACCCTCCTCAGTCTCCTAATGGGTCAAGACCACCAGAGAGCACTCCTCTTGCTCTTCTTGTCCTCACCCAGCTCCTCATCAGACTCATCTCTTTCCTCTGCTTCCTGTTTTGTGGATGTCATTTTGACAGCTGTGCCTCTTGTCCATCTTCACTAAACAGCTGCTAATGTCATATATGAGAAGCCCCAGGGGGTACCAGCAGTGACAAGGGCCTCCTGTGAACACATGATGTCTGGGCCTCTTCTTTGGATGGGGAGGGCCCACTCCCCTTCCATGTGGTTCTAACCTGGCTCTTAGCTCTTAGTCTCACTATCCCATGCTCCTTCTGCTACCCCAGCCACAGAGCAATGAGGGACCAAATCCTGGCAAATCAATACAATCTAGTCTTCCAGATGATGGACCCAGTCTGAGTGTTTTTCTGGAGTGCATGTGTGGGCACGGGAGCAGCCATGGGCTGGGACTCCTCTGGCACTGGTTTATGAACACCAATTGTGTGCATCTCTTTGGAAGCTTGAAATTGTCTTTGTGCCGTGGAGAGATTGACAAATGCTACAGCTCGGGTGGGGATTTTTATTGCTGTTGTTTTGTTTTTTAATTTGGAGATCCAGTTGTTATACATTTAGCAACACACCATCGCACTGGAGAAAAAAGCTCTGTTTCCATGAGGTGGATAAACTGGGACGCTGTGGAGACAACAACTTTTTATGTTCTCTGGATAGAGCTGTGGACAGTGGCAGAGAATGAAAGCAAGACAGAGAGAAACACCATCAAGAATATTCTAAGAGAAAGAGATATTGCCAACAATAAGACATGTATGCCTCCTGGATCCAGCCATGCCTGAACTCCAAACCAGCCCAGCTTTATGAAACAAAAATTTCCTGAGCTAATTTAAATTGAGGTTTTCCCTTAAATAATCTAAAGAAGCCTGACTGAAATGAGGACTGGGAGAAATGAAGTTCCACTTAAGGATTCCTCCCCTCTCCCAACCCTAAAATTGTACTACATAAGGGGTTGCTTATTCACTCCAAAATAAATTCTTCGCATGGTTCTGGGGTGGAAGGATGCAGGACATCTAGGGTGTGGCTGTCCTGTATCAGCTTCACACTATCAACCCAGCTCTGGAGAGCCCAGTCCCAGCCCCTCCAGGCATCGGATCACCAGCTCAGAGAGCTCCTACTGCCATCACCATCACCACCATGAAGCCAAGCTTAGATCCTCTGGTTTCCATTACTGAGGCTCTCAGGATGCCAAGGTCTGAGACTTGGCCCCATTCCAGCCAGGAAACATCCAAATCTGCCCCCCCCACCACCACTACCACTACCACCACCACCACCTGCCTAAGTCTCTGCTGCACACCAGCCCTATCAGGAAGGGGCAGTGCCAGCAAATCCCAGAAGAGCCTGTTAGCATCTAAGCCCCTACTTTTGTGTATCTGCGAGAGCACATTCTAGTCCTTTGCCCTGAAAAGATGGTGTGCCCCAGGCAGCCACCTCTCTCCTGGGCATCTGGTGTAACCCTGGACTTAAAGGCATCATGCTGCAGTGAGAAGCTTAGGACCCCCTTGGATCTTTCAGAATACTTGTGTTATTTCCTGGGCATCCTCAGTAATACCCACATCTTTTGCCACATGGGCGTTGTCCTCCCCTGCCCCACTCCCAGTATTTCCCCCTTTTGCGATTGGCCTTGAAAGTTCTGTGGGTCTTTCAGGAATGAGAGGGAAGAAGAGGAGAGACTGGTATATTCTGCAGTCTGACCTGTGACCTGGGAAAGAGGACTTCAGACTGAGCCCCAGAATCCTGGGAGAGGCAGACAGTTATGGGGCACCGCCTATGGACAGGAAAGTAAACAGCATAGTCAGCAGGGAGGGGCCTGAGGAGTTCAACCCTGCATGGAAGCCACTCTGGCCTCTGTGTGTCCAGACCCAGAACTGGACACACATACACACATACACATAGACACCACTATACTTAGCACAGGAGTCCTGATGTGGTGCTGTAGGATAAGCACTCGACCATAAGGTATGTTTGAACTACAAGGTTGGTGGTTCAAACTCACCAGCCACACCTTAGAAACACTGTACAGGGTTGCTATGGTCGGAACCAACTTTGTGACACTTAACAACAGCATACATAGCACACACCTTACACACATATTACACACATATACATACAAACTGTATGCATACCACATACACACAAACCACACACTGCACACATCTCATACACATATACCACCTGCACACACACACACTCTGCCTAGATCACACACACACTCACTCTATGCATACCATATATACACGTATCAACCACATTACACACACACTACTCACACATACCAAATACACATCATCCACACTATATACACATCACACACTCTACACATGCCACACATATGCTACCCACACCACACATGCATACCACACTCACTGCAATATAAACACACAGGCACATAACACTCACTCATAATACACACATGCACATACACATACATATGAAGACAAAGCAGAAAGTATTGCTCCTAGGGTTCCAGTTCATACATGCACAGGTTTATTCCAAACAAAACATGTTTAAGCATGTCTCGGCCATCTGTGGATGGCCGCTGACAAGTTAGCTCAGTAATACATTTGTTTTGCATATAAGGAAGACCATAGAAAAATTGATGCCTTTGAGTTATGGTGTTGGAGGAGAATATTGAAAGTGCCACGGAATGCCAAAAGAACAAACACATCTGTGCTGGAAGAAGTGCAGCCAGAGTGCTCCTTGGAGGCCAAGATAGCCAAACTTCGTCTCTCATACTTTGGACATATTGTCAGGAGGGACCAGTCACTGGAGAAGGATATAGTGTCTGGTAAGGTGGAGGGTCAGAGAA
>NW_006408580.1:13531393-13546546 GCF_000296735.1 Chrysochloris asiatica | reverse complement strand
ATTGGGCTGAGGAGCTTTTTCCATTATAACAGTGCACCTGCTCCTTCTTTGACAATAGCCAGGACTGTCCTATAAGAATGTCATTGGAAAAGCTTACCCCATTCCACCGTCCAGTTCTGATCTTGACCCTTCAGACTTTTGTTTGTTTGCTTGTTTTTTCCAAAAATTCACAGAACATTTTTAAAAATATATGATTTGAGTCCTTCAAGGATGCCGAAACTGCTAATTTGGCATGGTGTAAATCAAAGAGCTCAGAATTCTTCAGGGAATGGTTGGAGAGATGGAAGCACCACCTTCAGAAGTACATAGACCTGTTGTTAGGTGCCATTGAGTTGATTCTGACACATAGCGACCTTTACACAACAGAATGAAAGAAACACTGCCTGGTTCTATGCCATCTTCACAATTGTTGTTACACTCGAGCCCATTGCTGGATTCATGTGGATCCTATTTCCATATGGCTTTGGTTAGCTGCCTTTGAATTGGTTCTGTCTCATAGTGCCTGTATGCACAACAAAATGAAACACTGCCTGCTCCCGTGTCATCCCCACAATTGTGCCCCACTCAAGCCAATTGCTACTGCCACTATGGCAATCCATCTCATGGGAGTCTTCCTCTTTTTTGCTGACCCTCCACTTTACCAAGCATGATGCCCTTGCCAGGTACTGGTCCTTCCTGATAACATGTCTGACGTATAAGACCCAAAGTGTCACCATCCTGCCTTCTAAGGAGCATTCTGACTGCACTTCTTCCAACACAGACCTGTTTGTTCTTCTGTATAGATTGAGATGGAGGATATGTCAAGAAACAACAACAAGGCATCTAAATCATCAAAGAAGAAGTAAAACTCTATTTGCAGATGACATGATCCTATACATAGAAAAGCCCAAAGACTCAGCAAGAAATTTATTGGAACTCATTGAAAGATTCTGTAAAATAGCAGGTTTTAAGATCAATATACAAATATCAGCTGGATTCCTCAATACTAATAAAGACACCTCTGAAAAGGAAATTAGGAAAACAATACCATTTACAATAGCCACCCAAAAGATGAAATATTTAGGAATAAATCTAACTAGAGAAAAAAGAAAATTAGAGATACAAAGAAAACAGAACACTACTATAAGAAACCAAATGAGATTTACAAAAATGGAAGAATATACCATGCTCATGGATATGAAGACTTAACATTGTGAAAATGCCAATACTACCCAAAGCAATCTATAGATACAATGCAATCCCAATTCAGATTCTAACATCATTCTTTAAAGAGATGGAAAAAACTATTACAAACTTTATATGGTGCAAAAAGAAACCTCGGATAAGCAAAGCACTAATTTAGAAGAAGAACAAAGTAGGAGACATCTTACTCCCTGATCTCAAAAATTACTATACAGTCACAGTGGTCAAAACAACCTTGTACCGGGACGATGAAAGATACATACATCAGTGGAACAGAATTGAGAACTCAGAAGTAAATCCACCCACATACAGTCAGTTGATCTTTGAGAAAGGGCCCAAACCCATTAAATGGGAAGAGATAATCTCTTTGGCAAATAGTGTTGTTAAGACTGGAAATCAATTTGCAGAAAAATGAAATAAGACCCACACCTCACACCATATAAAAAAAAAAAAAAAAAAAAAAAAACTCACCATGGATTAAAGACCTAAATATAAAACCTAGAACTATAAAGATCATCAATGAAAAACTAGGAACAAACTTTGGGGCTCTAACATGTGGCATGCATATATTATTGACCGTTACAAAAATCGCACAAGCAGTAGAAGACAAAATAGATGACTGGGACCTCTTAAAATTAGAAACTCGCATGTACCAAAAGATTTTGCCAAAAGAGTAAAAAGGTAGCCCACAACTTGGGAAAAATATTTTGCAATGACATATCAAACAACGGACCAATATCTAAAATTTATAAAAAACTACAACACCTCTACAAACAAAAAGACAATCCAATCAAAAAATAGGCACAGGACATGAACAGATCTTCACCAAGGAAGACATCCAGGCAACCACCAAATAATATATGAAGAAATGTTCATTAGCCATTGTTGTTGTTAAGTGCCGTTGAGTCAGTTCTGACCCATAGCTACCCTACATAGGGTTTCCAAGAAGTGGCTGGTGAACTTGAACCATCGACCTTACAGTTCAAACTGACTTTTCAGTGCAATGCATTAACCCACAGTGCCACACCAGGAGTCCATTGTTGTTGTTGTTGTTGTTAGGTGCCAGGAGTCCATTGTTGTTGTTTTTGTTAAATGCTGTCGAGTCAATTCCGACCCATAGCGACCCTGTACAGGGTTTCCAAGGCTGTATATCTTGACGGGAGTGGAAAGCCTCATTTTTCTCCCACGAAGCAACTGGTAGTTTCGAACTGCTGACCTTAAGGTTCACAGCCTGATTCATAACCACTACGCTACCAGAGCTCCTTATAGAGAGCTACAAATCAAAATAACAGTGAGATACCATCTCACACCAACATTAGCAGCAAAGTTCAAAAAAAACCAGAAAACAACAAATGCTGGCGAGGGTGTGGAGAAATTGGGATCCTCCTACATTACTGGTGGGACTTCAAAATGGTTCTACCACTCTGGAAAATGGTATGGCACTTCTTCAGAAAGTTGGAAATAAAATAATTTATGACAGAGGAATCCCTCTACTTGGTATATATCCACAAGAAGTATGACCCAGGACACAAGTAGATATATGCAAACTGTTTGTCACAGCACTATTTACAATAGCAAAAAGATGGAAAGCCTAAGTGCCCATCAATAGAAGAATGGATAAACAAACTTTGGTACATAGACACAAAGGAATACTATGCAACATTGAAGAATAACAATGAATCTGTGAAACACCTCATAAAGGACATTATGCTGAGTGAAATTGCTGTTGCTCTTAAGGGTCTTTGAGTTGGTTCCGACTCATAGTGACCCTGTATAGGGTTTCCAAGGAGCAGGTGGTGAAATTGAACCACAGGCTTTGTAGTTCAAACCAACCTTGTAGTCGAGTGCATTAACTTACGGTGCCATATTGTCAATCACAAAAGGACAAATATGAGACCATTATTATAAAAACTTAAGACAATGTTTCCAGACTAAAATAAACATTCTTTGGTGGTTCTCAAGAATGGCAGGGAGCAGGGAATAATTCGCTGGCTAGAAGGTAGACACATGTTAGCTTGGGTGACAGAGAAGACAACATGCAGGAAGGAGGAGGGCAATATGCAAGAAGGAGGGTGGCAGAAGAATGATGAAGATAGGTGAAGACATAGTGAGGTATGCATGTGCTAAAGAGGATAGAGGTAAATACATAAGCCTGTAACAAGTGTTCTATGTGTAGATACATGGATTGTGACATAGGCTGAATGGGTAAGAGAGGAAGAGTGAGACATACATATCTTTATATCCCACAAACACATGCGTTTGAAAGAGAAAAAAGAAACATTCTTTGATGGTTGCCAGGGATGAGAGGGAAGGGAGAGTAGTTCACTGGCTAGAGGGCAGATACTTGTTAACTTGGGTGATGGGCAGGGCAATATATAAGAAGAGGGAAGTTGGCAGAAGAATGATGAAGACAGGTGAAGATACAGGGAAGTATACCAGGGCTAAATAGAATAGAAGTAAATAATGATATGTACACAACCTTAGAGTCCTGGTGTGGCTCTGTAGGATAAGCACTAGACTTCAAGGTCATTTTAAACCACAAGGGGGGAAGTTCAAACTCACCAGCTGCTCCTTGGAAATGCTATACAGGGTAGCTATGAGTCGGAATTGAATCGATGGCACTGAACAGCAACAATATACAACCTTGGAAAAACAATGTTCTGCAGGTAGCTACATGGACAGAGACACATGCCGAATGGTTGTGGGAGGAAGAGTAAAATGTGTGTATGGGTAGATAGATAGATAGATAGATAGAGCCCACAGATACACAAGTTTGAAAGAGGCTATTTGTACATGAGTACTGACCTCTCCTGCAAACACAGCTGTGAATATGGTGGAGCGCATGGTGGGTAAATGATGAACACTTCTTTGATATTATCAAACATCTTAAGGCAATGAGTAGCTGAGCCTGGGGCTCAGGACTATAGTCTCAGGGAACACCATGGTCAATTGGCATAAAATAGTCCACATCCTACTTCGGTGAGTAGCATATGGGCTGCTTATGAGCAGCCATCCAAGGTGCAGCAATTGGTCTCTCCAGGTGCAGAAGAAAGAAGATCGATGAGAATTGAAGATGTTTGGAATCAATTAGTCCAATGGACTCATGAGCTATGTGAACAATTGTCTCCACAGCCTGAGACCAAAAGAACTAGATGGTTCCCCGCTACTATTACCAACTGCTCTGAAAGAGATCTCATTTGAAGGTCCTGGATAGAGTGGCAGAATGTGTAGAAAACTCAAAATTATCAAAAAAAAAAAAAAAGACCATGCTTACTGGCCAGAAAGAGACTGGAGGAACCAGAGACCATGACCCTCAACCACCCTGGAAAGGAACTCAGCCAAGCAGTAGATAGGTTTACAGGGGGACAACAACACTAATAAGGTATGCTCACTATGAATGATGGAATGGTCATTCACTCAAAATCAAAGGGGCAACATTTACCTAAGAACAAAGTTGAGAAGGGGTGGGAAGGTGGATGGAATGGAAGCAGGAATCACAGGGACGAAGCCGGATAACTGTTGTTCCATGGAGGGGGTTGCAATCATTGAGATGAAACAAAGTGTATCATCTAAAACTGATGATCTTCTCTGTAAACCTTCATTCAATTCACAATAAAAAGTCTGAAAAACAGAAAAAGCAATTGTTTGGCCTTTTGATATTTTTGTTTAATGAAAGTTTCCATGATTTTGTATCAATAGTTTTTTGCCTCCCCTCATATAAAACACACATGTACAACCACATGTGTATGCACATACACATGTACATATCACATACACGCTCATACAAAAAAGCACACAACCCTTTCTACAGGGCCTTATAAAAACAATCTCTAGGAGGCTTTCTGAATCAAATCTCTTTCCTCCTCACAGACAAACGCCAATCTTCCTCTTCCCACCACCCATGGCTGCAGCCCCCCCTTGGGTAAGATCAGGAATCTCACCCCTCCCCCACCTCAGACTTGCTTTCTTTTCCTGAGCAATTTTAAGTTCCCATCTGTCATATTAGGTCATTAATCCCAAGCCAGAAGCCAAAGAAGCCTACCCCACATACCCAATCCATTAACTAATTACAAAAGGTGCCCGCATCACATCATATTAAGCACACCGAAGAAGCACACCACCAGTGCGTGACTGGCTTCCTGAGCTGTGTTGATAAAAAACGATGTGCTGCCCTGAACAGCACTGCAATGATGGATGGTCCATGTCCAGTCAGGGTGTGGGTCGGCCACAGTGACCCATGTGTCAGTCTGAGGAGGCAGACAGGGGCGAATGGCCAGCTGCCAGGGTCACTGATCCTTCAGCTGAATAGAATCCCAGACTTCCTCTGTCCTACGATACGGCTGCTTAAGTCTAGCCAGTGTAGACCTAGAGACTGGCAGGGCCTCTGAGGACAAGGATAGATGGGAAGGTCCCAGCCCCCTGCTACTGGCAACTGTTTTTTTCTGACGTTTCAGCTGCTGGTCACTCCGTCAGCAAGTTCAAGGTGACTGCTTTGCAATTGGCCATCCTCGGGCTGCAGGCAAAAAACTCTTCTTTCTGATGGGTGGTCTGTGAAAGCAGCCAGTCTTCACAAGCTTTTCCTCACCTTCACCAAGGGCTTGGTGTGGAACCATAGGATAAACACTAGACCACAAGGTCAGTTTGAACCGCAAGGTCGGCAGTTCCAACTCTCCAGTCACATCTTGAAACCCTATACAGGGACACTATGAGTTGGAACCGACTCAATGATACTTAACACCACCACAGGGGATTGGAGGCCACTCACACTGTGCAGGGATGGATGAATGCTCTATTTCCAGGTGCGTATAGTTGGTGAGTCTGACCGCATGTGTGTGGGTGCATCCTGCTCTCCACTTCCAGGATTGGAATAAATTGTCTGATTGACAAAGCTTCTCTGTAGATCACATGCACTGTGCCCCTCATGTTGGCCACAGCTACAGTTGCCATCAGCTGTATCTGGTATGCAAATTGGACACAAATGAGCAGAGTCCTGGCATTAAGAATGTTGCCACCCTGCCACCGGCTAGGCGGAGGGAGGTGGGAACTGAACACCACTTCGTGTGAAACACAGTTTCTTTCCCTACATGGCTGGTTGACACCCTCGATCCTCCAAAGTTCCCCAACTCCCACTTACTCCTGTTCCCTTCATTACTGGGGGTTGCTGGGGAGAGAGACATCATCAGGAAGAAAAAGGCTGGCAGGAAATTCAAGAGAGCTGAACAAGACCAGAACTGCACAAGGCCAAAGAGAGATGCCCAAGTTCAAGGTTAGAATGGTGATTGCAAGACACCTGCTCTCCACATGGTCCCTGGAGTCCCACAGACCACCAATCTCAACAAACCAAAGGATAGAGGCTCATTAACCTATTTTTTTTTCTTTTTTGGTGGGAGGTGGTGAGAAATAGGGGTCCAAGCTTAGTACTATCAGATCTGTCTTTGAGTCTTAATCAGTTAACCAGTTACTGTGGAGTTGATTCTGACTCATGTATGTCAAAGTAGAACTGTGCTCCATAGAGTTTTCAATGGCTGCTTTTTTGGAGATAGATTGCCAGACTTTTCTTCCAAGGCACTTCTGGGAGTCAAGCACATGAACCATTTGTACCACCAAGAGGCTCCTGGGGCTGAAGAGTGACCACCATATTTTCAACCGTGACTACACACCCTTACAGAATCTTTCTTTCTCCTGCATACTCTCTTCAACATTCCCTTCAGGCAGATTGGGCTATTCAACATTCTCAGGTAGCTGGGCCGACCTTAGCCTTTGTCAGTGGTCCTTGGCTCTCAAGTCAGGGGATTGGTTATGACTGAATGAGAGCATTGGAATCCGAATCTTTCGCAGGTTCGCCAAGCAATACAGTCATTAGGAGGTACCAGCTATAGTCCCACAAGATGTCCCAATGAGGAAGTCACCTCTGGTAGCCAGTGGGGCTCAACAAGGAAACCTCAATACTAGAAATCCCAAAACATCTTTGCCAATGTACCTCCCTTCAACTTGTTCCAGCTTCAGTTTTTGACAACTTGCTATGTTGTTTTCTGGTGTGGTATTCTAGAAGGAAATCTCATTTTAGTTCAAAGTTCTGGGGATTAATTTGAAGCCAATGCTGTCCTTTAAAACACACACACACACACACACACACTGTAGAAAGAACATGTAGTCACTGATTTTCCAAAGGCAGAGCAGGAGACTTCAATAACAAAGTTGTATTTCACTTGGCAGTCAGGGAAAGCTGTCCTTCCAGCCATGCCCAACCCCCCCACCCCCACAAGTATCCTTGTTTATTGTTCTATTTCTACGAACATGCAGATGTAAGATCTCCGGGGCAGCAGGCACGCTTTCACCAAAAATTCCAAAAACGGCATTGAAAACATTTTGCCAATAGTTAGGCCAAACGTGGGCCGGTCCCCAACATGTAAAATGACTGTGTCTAACATCAGGAATGGTGTGACAAGTTGACAAATAACACTCAGAGGTTTTCATAAAATTAATTACAAGATCCTGAAGAAGATAGTGCCCCATTTAACCCTAAAGTGTCTGGTTTGCATTAACCCACTCAGCCCCTTGCTCTCCTTCTAGCTCTCAATGCAAACGCAGGTCTCTTTTGCATCTTGTCTTAATATTATTCATGAAGGGCCAGCCACCATTGGTGACAGAGGCATGTTTTTAATTACTGTGTTCTCGTTCACTTCTTGTTGTTATCATTCAAGCAGATACATACAAATACGACTTCTTTGGGGGGTTCCCTTGATCTCCACAGGACTGCAGCTGCTAATGCAAGCCAGGCAGGCCCCCAGCCAAGAGGGTCGCCGATTATCAAGCCAAGAAACATCCAGACTCAGGAACTAATGAGCTGGCAGTGAGACCAAAACAGACGAAGAATGTGGAGCACTGTGTTGGGGAGAGAGGCCACCAATACAAGGTTGGGAGGGAGACGGAGAGAAGAGAGAGATAAACTTTAATTCTACCAGAACATTTGTGGCTCCTAACAGACAAGTCAGCTGTGCTGGGGAGAGCAGAAGGGAGCTGTTTATTTGGAGGTCTTGGAGATATGGCTGCAGTCCATCAGGGAAAGAACGTGGGGGCCATAAAAAAGGATATTTGTTTCCAAGAGGCTCTGCTGACTTAGGGAGGTGACGTTTGAAGACCAGTTTCCTCTCCCATCATTACTCTGCAACCAGCTCCCTTCCTGGTCATTACTCTCCTGGCCTAGAAAGACCTAGACCACCCACCCACCACACTTCTTCCCATCTGCGCAGCCATCCAGCCCCTCTACTGAATGGGCAGTTCAGCCAACAGTGTTTTTATCTACTAAACGTTTATTAAGTCCCTTCTGTCCCACACCCACACCCACCACACCACACCATAACACAGGTTGTCATACTGTGATGACTGACATATTGCTGTGATACTGGGAACTCTGTATGCCACCAGTATTTCAAATACCAGCAGGTGAATAGGTTTCTACAGATTTCCAGACTAAGACAGACTAGGAAGAAAGACTTGACAACCTGCTTCTGAAAATCGGTCAGTGAAAACCTGGTAGATCTTGGAAGGCAGGAGGCTGGCTTGAAAAATGTGCCCTTTGGTTGTTTAAAAGATGTATATTCCTGCGTGTTTTTTGTGTACATCAAGGGAGAAAGGAGAAGGAGTAGAGGCAATTACTGTTGGCTGATGGTGCATAGAGGGGATTGTAATCATTGCAATGAAGCAAAGTGGGATTGGTTGAGTGCAAACCTGATTTTCTGCAATGTAAACTATCACTTAATTCATAATAAAAGTTTTAAACCAAACAAAACAAAAAGAAAACCTCATGGACCACAACAGAGCATTGCTGGAGTTGTTTGCTTTGGATGTGCCATCAGAAGAGATCAACTGCTGAAGGAGGACATCATGTTTCATGAAGCAGAGGGAGACCCTCCAGGGGATGGGTTCATACAATAGCCAAAACAATGGGCTAGATCATGCTAGCTATTATGACGATGATGCAGGACTGGGGTCACCATGAGTCAGAATTGACTCAATGGTAGCTCTCTATCTATGTATGGCCCATGCATTGGGCTAGGTGCTTGGGAGATGATTCTGTGCCAGTTCCTGCCCTGGAAGAAAAGCTGGGAGGACCACCACGTGAAGGACACTACAAGGAAGTGGGCGCCTCAATGGCTATCCATTCAGTTAGACGGTAATCATGTTCTACCTGGAGACCATCTGTGAGAGTGTCCTCTTGACCTGAGATGCCACTCGGGAATGTTTCAGCCTTGGGGTAGAAATGGGCCAGATGCTCACCAACACTGTGCCCTCATTCTGGGCACCAGTTAAACTAATTTTGAAATCCCCTATCATCTTAATGGACTCCTGGTGTTGACTGTAGGATAAGCACTGAAGTGTGAACCATGAAGTTTGGTGGTAGAGAGTTGGAACCAACTCAATGGCACTTAACAACAACAACAAACATCTTAATGAGACATCAGCTCTCACCAATCTAAGGTGAGGAAAAGTCATGTGCTACTTCTGGAATGAGACAGTGAAGAGTGGGGGTACCTTCTCCATTCCCTCTCCCCTACTCTCCTGTCTCCTCCCCTCCCTTCCCTTCTTGTCCCCTCCTCTCCCTTCCTCTGTCTGCTAGCTGGATGATACTACAATGACCTTGAAGCCGTATGTTGAAGAATGAAGAACCACATATGTTTGGCACCTAGGTGTGATAGGTTGGGTTCCCTAAAAGTAAGCTTGAGATAGGAGTTCCTATTGAAGGGAGTTAGTGACATGATGCTCCAGGTGAAATCTGCATAGGAATGAGAAGAGCAGAGTAAGGTAGGTAAGAGTCTAAGCAAAGGGTAGCTACACAGGACGCTCCCTGTGCCAGTGAATGTGATCTTGTTTGGAAATAGAGTCTTCGAATTTCTGATTGGTTAACATGTGCTCACATTAGAGTAGAGTGGACCCTGGTCCAATATAACTGGTGTCCTTATAAAATAGGAGAATAAACACAGACACAGAGACACAAAAAGAAGAGGGCCACACACAATGGGGTCAGAGATTAGAGGGATGCTGCACAATGCCAAAGAAAGCCTGGGGCTACAGAAGGTAAGGGAGACAGGAAAGGATCTTCCCTCCGAGCCTTTGCTGGTGTTTTGTTGTTGTTGTTATTTGTTTTGTTCCCAAATTTTGAAAGGAAATTTTACAAAGGTTTCAAAATCTTTCAAATGATTCAACCTCTAGAGCATTAGGAAGGAGCAGCACCATGCTGATACCCTGAATTCCAACATCTATTCTCCAGAACTGTGAGACAATAAAAGTCTGTTGTTTTAGACCACACAGTTTTGTGGTGACTTGTTACAGCAGTCCTATGAGACAAATGCAGCTGCCGAGATCAGCAGAAGTACTGCTGAAAGTGAGGGGAGAGAGGATGGCCACGCTTTGGCTTCCTTCCATGGTAGAGGAAGTGGTGGTAAATGTCAGTACAACCTCAAGATCAACTAAACCTTGTTTTGTAAATATCTGTTATGGATTGAATTCTATCTACACACACAGACACAAAATGCGTGCTAGAAATCCCAACCCCTATACCACTGAATGTAATTCCTTTTGGGAACAAAGGTTTCTGTTATGTTAATGAGGCCATGCCTGTGTTGGGTGTTCTTAAAGCAGTCCCTTTTAAAATATAAAAGAGCAGATTAGGCCTATGTCTTAGACTGGGTTCTCTATAGAAGTAATAGCAGTGAAGTTTGTATATATAAATATATAAAAAGATGTTTATATAAAGGAAATGACTAGCAATTGTAGAGCTGGGAGAGTCCCAAGTCCCGGTCAGATGGACCAAGATTGGTAAGCAGGTCCAGAAGGCAGACAGGCACGCAGAGAATAGAGCAGGGCACTGGCTCAAGTCAAAAGAACTAGAGGTTGGAGGATGAGACAGATGCAAGATCCAGATCCAGCAGAAAAGCAAGCAAGCTTTGCCTGAGTGTCCGTTATATTGGAATCAGGTCACACCCCAGAGGAAACATCCTTTCAATTAAATGGCTGCTCATAGCCAATGATCATAGACTTAACTATGCCTGCTCATAGCGAATCATCATAAAGTTAACTACAGTGTTTATATCCAATCACCATAGACTTAACTACACTGTGTTAGAGTGCAGCCAGAGTGCTCCTTGGAGGCAAAGATGACCAAACGTCATCTCTCATACTTCGGACATATTGTCAGAAGGGAGCAGTCGCTGGAGAATGTTTGGTAAGGTGGAGGGTCAAAGAAAAAGAGGAAGACCCCCAACGCGATGGATTAGCCAAGTGGCAGCATCGATGGACACAAGTGTGGCAACAGTGGTAAGGTTGGCCTAGGATCGGACAGTGTTTCGTTCTGCTGTGCATAAGGTCGCTATGGGTCGGTACTGACTCGACGGCACCTAACAACAACAACAACAATGGGATAGTGTTGTTGTTAAGTGCCGTCGAGTTGGTTCCGACCCATAGTGACCCTCTACAGGGTTTCCAAGGAGTGACTGGTGAGCTTGAACCACCAACCTTGCAGGTCAAACTGACTTTGCAGTCTAGTGCATTAACCCACAGCGCCACACCAGGACTCCCACCATGGGATAACTACATCTAAACTGCCCTGGTAGCTTGCATGCTGCTGTGGTTCTGGAAGCTATGCCACAGGTATTTTAAATACCAGCAGGGTCACCCACAGTGGACAGGTTTAAGCTGAGCTTCCAGAAAAAGTCAGACTGGGAAGGAGAAGTGACGACTACTTCTGAATATTTAGTCACTGAAAACCTTATGAATAGCAGTGGAAAACTTGTCAGCACCAGAATATTGAATATTAAAACACGATGAAGAACACCAGAATATTATCAGATATAGTGCCAGAATATGAGCCCCTCAGGTTGGAAGGCACTCAAATGCTACATCAAGAACATCATATAGGAAGAAAGAAAAAAATCATTAAGAAGATATGCAAGAAGGAAAAGACCAAAACGGATGTCAGAAGAGACTCTGAATCTTGCTCTTCAGCATAGAGATGCTAAAGCAAATGGGAGAAATGAGGAAGTACAAGAGCTGAACATAAAATTTGAAAGGTATAATAGAGAAGACAAAGTCAAATATTTATAACAAAATGTGCAAAGACCTGGAGTTAGAAAACCAAAAAGGAAGAACACTCTCAGCATTTCTTAAGCTGAGGGAACTGAAACAAAAAATCAAGCTCAAACTTCCAATGTTGAAGGATTCTATGGTCAAAAGAGCTCTGGTAGCGTAGTGATTATGAGTCAGGATGCTAACCTCAAGGTCAGCTAGTTTGAAATGACCAAGCAGGTCCGTGAGAGAAAGATGAGGCTTTTTGCTCCCATAAAGATTTACAGCCTCATAAACCCTATACAGGGTCGCTATGAGTCGGAACCAACTCCACGGCACAACACCACCACCACTATGGACAAAGTACTGATGATGCAAGGAATACAGAGTCACTGTACAAAAATCAAAAAAACTCTATGCTCAACCATTTCAAGAGGTAGCATATGATCAAGAACCAATGATCCTGAAGGAAGGATCCATGGTGCATTGAAAGCACTGGCAAAGAACAAGGCACCAGGAATTGATGGAATGCAAACTGAAATCTTTCAACAAACTGATATAGCACTGGAGGAACTCACTCATCTATGCCAAGACATTTGAAGATGACTACCTGGCCAATTGACTGAAAGAGATCCATATTTGTGCCCAGTCCGAAGAGAGGTGACCCAACAGAATGCGGAAATCATCAGACAATATCACTGATATCGGATGAGAGTAAGGTTTTACTAAAAATAATACAAAAGAAACTGCAACCATACATTGACAGAGAATTTCCAGATATGCAAGCCAGATTCAGAAGAGAACATTGAATGAGGGATATCATTGCTGACGTCAGATGGATCTTGGCTGACAGCAGAGAATACCAGAAAGATGTTTACCTGTGCTTTATTGAATACACAAAGGCTTTCTAGTGTGTGGATCATGACAAGCTGTGGACAACATTGCAAAGAATGAGTATTCCGGAACACTTAATTGTGCTCATGAGGAACCTGTATATAGACCAAGAGGCAGTCATTGAAACAGAACAAGGGAACACTGAATGGTTTAAAATTAGAAGAGGTGTGCATCAGGGTTGTATTCTTTTACCATACATAATCAATCTGTATGCTGAGCACGTAATCAGAGAAGCTGGATTATATGAAGAAAAACATGGCATCAGAACTGAAGGAATACTCATTAACAACCTGGGATATGCAGATGATGTAACCTTGCTTGCTGAAAGCAGAGGACTTGAAATAGTTATTGATGAACATCAAAGATCACAGCCTTCTGTATGGGTTGCATACCAAATAAACAAACAACATCCAGATAAATGGAGAAAATATTGAAGCTGTCAAAGACTTCATTTTGTTCAGATCAACCATCAACACTCACGGAAGCAGCAGTCAAGAAATCAAACGATGTATTGCATTAGGCAAATCTGCTACATAAGACCTCTTCAAAGTGTTGAAGAGCAAAGGTGTCAGTTTGTGGACTAAGGTGAGCTGACCCAAACTATGATATTTTCAATAACCTCATGTGCATGTGAAAGCTGGACAGTGAGTAAGAAAGACTGTAGAAGAATTGATGCATGAGAGTTATGGCATTAGAGGAGAATGTTGAAAGTACCTTGGACTGCCAGAAGAACAAACAGATCTGTGTTGGAAGAAGTACAGTCAGAGTGCTCCTTGGAGGCCAGGATGGCCAAACTTTGTCTCTCATGCTTCAGACATATTATCAGGAGGGACCAGTCCCTGGAGAAGAATATCATGTTTGGTAAAGTGGAGGGTCAGAGAACAAGAGGAAGACCCCTAATGAGATGGATTGACACAGTGGCCGCAGCAATAGGCTCATGCATAGCAGCGATTGTGAGGCTGATGCAGGACCAGTAAGTGTTTCCTTCTGTTGTGCATTAGAGTCGCTATGAGTCTGTGCCAAAATGATGGCACCTGACAACAACAACAACAACAACAACAACGAACTGCCAAACCTCTGGGAATGTGGCCCAGTCAAGGTGGCACAAAACCTTAGCTATCACAGCACAGAAGCAAGCAAGCAAGCACTGAGGGAGAGATAAACGTCACATGGAGATCTCCAAGGAATGCCTAGAACCCTAGAGAAACTCAGACAAGGATGTTCATTCAGAGTGGACAGAGAGTCTTTCCTACATCCGTTGCCTGAATTTGAACTTCTAGCCTCCTAAACTGTGAGAAGATAAAGTAGCTTATTAAAGCCCTAAGAAACAACTTCTCAGGAAGTTCTTTCTAGGTGAAGCTCTTCCCAAAGGGGCTAAGCTTACTCCAGATGCTAGCAGATTTGAGCAGCACAAGGGGTGAACTTAGAGGACACTGTGATGAGCCGCTTCAGGACCAGTGGATCCCTTCCCCAATGGCTGGATCCTGGCCTCAGTCACAAGAAACTGTCCCGCCCATGCTCTCCTCCTAAGAGATGGCTCTCAGCTGCCCTGGCTGAGAGAGCAATACAAAGGGCCTGGCCTCCGTCAGCTCAATTTGAGACAACGTTGACGGTCCATCTCTATAATGCCTTGTATTGACCAAGTCCTCAATTGCAGCCATTCTACACTTACTCAAACCTGGCACCCTCACCCCCTTATATATAGGCACATCTCCAGACACACACCTGAAAAAACCTGCCTGCAGAAATTGACAAGCTGACCTTTTTTTTTTTTTTTAACCCACAGTGCCACACCAGGACTCCTGCTATTGTTGTTGTTGTTTCCAAGAAGCAGCTGGTGAGCTTGAACCACCGACCTTGCAGTTCAAATGACTTTGCAGTCTGACACATTAGCCCACAGCGCCACACCAGGACTCCATTCTTCTTGGATCAACCATCAACACTCATGGAAGCAGCAGTCAAGAGATCAAACGATGTATTGCATTAGGCAAATCTGCTGCACAAGACCTTTTT
>NW_006408580.1:13529025-13530176 GCF_000296735.1 Chrysochloris asiatica | reverse complement strand
AGGGGTGGGGATGATCCTCGCTGTGAAGATTTGTTCCCTCTTTTGAGCTACAGCATCCATAGACATAGGTCAAGCTCATCAAATTGTATCAGATTACTCTTTTTTTCCTCTTCTTTCTTCTTCTAGTTGAGCTCTGATCATCCAGTCGTTAAAGCCAGGTCAAGTGGGTGTTATCTGCAAGTGTGGGTGTTCTTGTGCACATGCTCTCACATCTTATCAGCTGGATGCTTCACTCTCTCCACTTTAGTCCTCTGTGGCTATGTCACTGAGTCTGGGCCCAGGAGTACCCAGGTCTTGCCACACTGCTGGCCAACCAGGTCTCCATCCAGGTTCACAAAAGTCTATTAAACACAGTAGGGCTTAGCTCACAGGACAAGCTGATCTTAATAACCACTGCCATCAAGTCGATTCTGACTCACAGTGACCCAACAGAACAGACTCGAACTACTTCTTAGGGTTTCCAATACTGTAAATCCTGACAGGAGCAGACAACCTCATCTTTCTCCTATGGAGTGGCTGGTGAATTTAAATCATAGACCATGAGGTCATCAGCCCAAACTTTAACCCACTTTTTCACCATTTCTTTACAGTGACTAAGATGCACCTGAGCCCTGGTCTTTACAACTACGTATATTGGCCCTGCAAGAGCTGGGCCAATGAATAAGGAAGATCAAAGAACTGATGCTATCAAACTGTGGTGTTACAAAGAATATTGCATATACTGTAAATGGTCAGAAGAATAAACCAATCAGTCTTGGAAGAAATACAACCAAAATGTTCCTTCGAAGCAAAGATGGCAAGATTTTGGCTTGCTTAC
The DNA here is from genome assembly GCF_000296735.1 of Chrysochloris asiatica. Lineage (NCBI taxonomy): Eukaryota > Metazoa > Chordata > Mammalia > Afrosoricida > Chrysochloridae > Chrysochloris > Chrysochloris asiatica. Next base: position 13,529,359 of record NW_006408580.1, on the reverse strand, counting down.
TTTGGGCGTGTCATCAATAAAGAGCAATCACTAGAAAAGAATGCCCTGGTTGGTAAAGTAGAGGGCCAGCAATAACCAATGAGATGGTTTGACAAGATCGTCACAACAATGGGCTCCAACCCATCAGTGAGAATGGCACAAGGGATGGCAACATTTGCTTCTTTCTCTTAGACAAAAGGTTGATGTGAATTGAATTGATTCAATGGCAACTAACAACAACAATAACAACAAATCAACAGTCATGAAAATAGTGTGGTACTAGCATGAAGGACAGACATACAGATCAATGGACTCGAGCTGAAAGTCTGGAAAGAAGCTCTTGCATTTATGGTCA
>NW_006408580.1:13501929-13527394 GCF_000296735.1 Chrysochloris asiatica | reverse complement strand
AAAAAGAAAAAGAAAAAAATTAAGCATAAATTTACCATTGGGGATGGGAGAAGCCATGAAACAAACTGGGCTCCATAGGGTGTTCCAAGGCTGTGATCTTTCAGAAGTAGATCACCAAGACTTCCTTCTGGGGTACCCCTGGGTGGATTCAAACTATCAACCTTTTGTTTAGTAGCTGAGCACATAACCATTTGCACCACTCAGGAACAGATTTGCTAAAAGACCAAGCAATTGTGTTGTTGTTAGGTGCCATAGAGCTAGTACTGACTCATAATGATCCTATGTACAGCAACTGAACGAAACACTGCCCAGTCCTGCACCAGTCTCACAACCTTTGCTATGTTTGTGCCCACTGATGCTACCAGTGTGCCAATACATTTCGTCAGGGGTTTCCCTCTTTGTATCCCACCCTTCTCTTTACCAAACATATCTTTCTCCAAGGATTGGCGCCTCCTGACAATATGTCCGAAGTATGAGAGACGAAGTCTGGCCATCCTGGCTTCCAAGGAACATTCTGGCTACACTTCTTCCAACACAGATCGGTTTGTTCTTTTGGAAGTCCATGGTACTTTTAATATTCTCCTCCAACACCATAACTCAAGTGCATCAATTCTTCCACGATCTTCCTTATTCACTGTTCAACTTTCAGATGCATATGAGATTATTGAAAATACTCTGTCAGGCACACATTAGCCCTCAAACATGTTTGTTCTTCAACACTTTAAAGAGGTTTTGTGTAGCAGATTTGCCTACTGCAATACGTCCTTTGATTCTTTGACTGCTGCTTCCTTGAGTGTTGATGGTTGATCTGAGTAAAATTAAGTCTTTGACAACTTCAATCTTTTCTCCATTTATATGGATGTTGTTTATTGGTCCAATAGTGAGAGGACTTTTGTTTTCTTTACACTGAGATGTAACCTATACCGAAGGCTGTGGCCTTAGATCGTCATTGTTGTTGTTGTTAAGTGCCATCGAGTTGGTTCCTACCCATAGCGACCCTGTATAGGGTTTCTGAGGAGCAGCTGGTGAGCTTGAACCACTGACCTTGCAGTTCAAACGGCTTTGCAGTCTGGCGCATTAACCCACAGCACCACACCAGGACTCCATTAGTAAGTATTTTAAGTCCTCTCCATGCAAGTAAGGTTGTATCATCTGCACATCACAGGTCATAAATAAAGTCTTCCTCCAATCCTGATGCCACATTTTTCTTCATATAATCCAGCTTCTCAGATTATTTGTTCAGTATACAGATTGAGTAAACTTGGTGAAAGAATACAACCCTGGCACACACCTTTCCTAATTTTAAACCTTTCAGTGTTCCCTTGTTCTGTTCGAACAACTGCTTCTTGGTCTAGATACAGGGTTCTCAAAAGCACAATTGAGTGTTCTGGAATGCTCATTCTACACATTGTTCTCCATAGCTTGTCATGATCCACACAATCAAAAGCCTTTGCATAGTCAATCAAGCACAGGTAAATATCTTTCTGGTATTCTCTGCTTTCAGCCAATATCCATCTGACGTCAGAAATTATATCCTTCATTTCACATGTTCTTCTGCATCTGCCTTGAACCTCTGGAAGTTCGCTATCAATGTATGGTTGCAGTTGTTTTTGAATTATCTTTAGCAAAATTTTAGTTGCATGCAATAGTAATCATATTGTACAATGATTTCCACATTCTGCTGAGTCACCACTCTTTGGAATGGGCACAAATACGGATCTCTTCCAGTCAGTTGGTCTTCCAGTGCCATGTATCAGTTTGCTGAAAGATTTCAGTTTGTATTCCATCAATTCCCAGAGCCTTGTTCTTTGTCAATGCCTTCAGTGCAGTTTGGACTTCTTCTTTCAGCATCATTGACTCTTAATCATATGCTACCTCATGAGATGGTTAAACATGGACAATTTATTTTTGGTACAGTAACTCTGTGTATTCCTTGCATCATCTTTTGATCTTCGGCATCGTTCAATATTTTGCCCATAGAATCCTTCAATATCGTAAGTTGAGGCTTGAATTTTTTTCTTCACTTCCCGCAGCTTGAGTAGTGCTGAGCATGTTCTTCCCTTTTGGTTTTCTGACTCCAGGTTTTTGCACATTTTGTTACAATATTTGACTCTGTCGACTCGAGCTGACCTTTGAAATTTTCTGTTCAGGTCTTTTACCTCCTCATTTCTCCCACTTGCTTTAGCATCTCTATGCTAGAGAGCAATTTTCAGAGTCTCTTCTGATATCCATTTTGAACTTTTCCTTCTTTCTTGTCTTCTTAATGACTTTGCTTTCTTCATGTATGATGTTCTTGATGTCATCCCACAACTCTTCTGGTCTTTGGTCTTTAGTGTTTAATGTATCAAATCTGTTCTTCAGATGACCTCTAAATTCAGGTGGGATATATTCAAGGTCATATTTTGGCTCTCGTGGACTTGTTTTCATTTTCTTCAGCTTCTGCCTGAAATTGCATATGAGTAATTGATGGTCTGTTCCACCGTCTGCCCCTGGCCTTGTTGCTCGTCTCAGAATTCAGTGTAGGTAGGGGCTCTCCTCTAGACCCACTGTAGTAGATGCTGCTACATCTTCTTCCAGTTTCGCTTCATCAACTTGGTTCTCTTATCCTGTAGCTGCTATAAATCTTTGCTACTAATTGCTCACAGCTGCACCATTATCCAGACATTTACCCTGAATTGGCAGGTAGTCAGTTACACCTGTCACAAAGGAGCCCTGGTAGGTTATGAGTTGGACTGCTAGTTAGATTCAATAGTCTGAATATACCAGTCACTCCGCAGGAGAAAGATGAGGCTTTCTGCTTTCATAAGATTTACAGACTCAGAACCCCTATACAGAGTCACTATGAGTCAGAACCGACTCAGCGGCACACAGCCACTTGTCACATGTGTCTGAGAGGTTAGTCAATTCTTGGGAGAGGCCACAAACAGTGTCTGGCTGATGTTGTTAGCTGCCACTGAGTTGGCCTGACTCATAGTGACCCCGTTCACCATGAGGGCAACATGTCATGAATGAAATGCTGCTTGGGCCCCATGGTCAGATGTAAATTGGACCCTCCTGATCCATAGTGTTTTCATTAGCTGATTTTTGTAAGCTTTTTTTTCTGAGTTTGGAAGTGCTGCTGAAACCTGTTCAGTTTTCTAGCACCACACAGGCCTCGACTGACAGATGGGTGGTGGCTATGCATTGGCCAGGAATCTAACTTGGCTTATAGCTACCCTGGTGTTGGGCTATAGGATAAGCCCTAGATTGCAAGATTGGTTTGAACAGCAAGGTCAGCAATTCAAACCCCCAAGTCACTCCTCGCAAACCCTATACAAGGTCACTATGAGTTGAAACTGACTCGATGGCACTTAACAACAACACATGCCCCATAAGCTATCCTAGGCTGGTGTCGCTCTGTTGGATGAAGCACTGCACTGAAAGGTTGGTTTGAACCACATCACTGGTACAAACTCACCAGCCACTCACAGAGTTCTGACTCATAGCAATCCTGTATAGAGTTTCCGAGGAGCAACTGGTGAGTTTGAACCACTGACCTAGCATTTGAAACCAACCTTTTGCTCCAGTCCTTCAGAGCCACACCAGGACTCCTGTCTATACAATGGAATGCTATAAATAAAAAATAGATAAAGGGAACACACGCACTGATACATACTACAAAATGTATGAACTTTGAAGACATCCTAAGTTAAAGAAACCAGGCACAACAGGCTACATATTGTATGATTCCATTTATATGAAACATCCAGAAGAAGCAAATCTATAGAGAAAGGAAATAGATAAATGGTTATTTGGGGCTGAAAGTGGAAATGGGCAGTGACTGCTAAGGGATACCAGGGACCTTCTTGGGGTGATGGAAATGTTCTAAAGTTAAATCTGGGTGGCAGGTTGATTGCACAACTTTAACCATTTACTAAAAATCTTTGAACTATACACTTAAAGTGGGTGAATTTTATGTTATGTAAATTATACCTCAATAAAGCTGTTCAAAAACAAAACAAAAAACCCTTTGCATTCAACTCACCATCTCCAAGTCTCTTTGGAGGGAAACCATGTAAAACAATATACATGATGTTATACAAGAAATGCCTATTGCTTTTTCTTTCTAGTCAAATTGAAGACAATCGCGTTTCAAGACGACAGTCCCCAGGGTGTGCTCAAACACACAGAACTCTCTCCTCCCGCCTTTCAAGATCTCTCCATTTTTACCAAACCACCATACTCCTCACCATCCTTCTCTGACACCAGTTCATGCACCCAGCACTGGTATTCCTTCATGTAAGAAAGTAACACAGTCCCTGCCAACATGATGCCATTTCTCATCATTTTAAATGATAAAATCTTATATTTTAAAAAAGATATTTTTTCTTTTGAATTGGGTGAAGGTTTACAGAGCAGATCAGTCTTCCATTCCCCCATACACATTTTGTTCCTTCTCACTGATTGCAATTCCCACAATCACTTATCCCACTTCCTTCCTGTTTTTCCTGTTTTCATTCCTTGTTCTTCCTTAAACATTCTGAACTTTGGTTGTGGATAAATGCAGCCCTTCTGATCTCAACGATTTGACTGTTCTAAGTGTTTGGCTGAAAATTGCGCCCTGGTGGTGAGTTCAGTTCCACACATGAAAGGTGACTGACTATGGGCCATGGTCTTGGGAGTTCCACCAGTCTCTAGCGGACCAGATCTGGTCTGAATTTCTATTTGTAATAGATGTTTCTGTTCAATGCTTTCATAATTCTTTGACTAGAAGAGCCCAGACACTTGAAGGTGTAAATACTTCTAGAAATCCCTGTGTTTGGTAGAGAGTGAGGGTCAGCAGGTTGGCAAGAATGAGCCCATGAAACAGACTAGGAAACAGAAAAAAGGAGGAGAAAAAAAAAAAAGAAAGAAAGAAAAGAAAGACGAGTTGATAAACAAGGACTGCAGGTGCATCCCCACAAGGCTGCCTGCTCATTGCTCAATGTTGCGAGACATTGACTTCTTAGAGGTTTGCAGTAACAGCTCGCTTGAGCTGGAAATTGCTGTGAATGTGCGTGGCTGCCCGAGGCTGAGCTTGTAAAAAGAGTTCTCTGGTATTCTTATCTCTCTGACACGTTTGGGACATTCAGTGTCCCTTGAGGGACAGCTGAGCCTGAGCCCCAACGACCCTGCCTCCAAGATCTAAATCAATGCCCCATCTCACTCCCTCATCATTGGGTTCAATTCTAGCCAATGCAGCTCATCCACAGCCACCATCCATCCACCCATTGGTCAGTGGGTGCTTATGTGTTGCTGTCATGCGGAACTGATTCCAGTGGCGCTTCCAGACTAGATTCCAGAAAAGCCTGTAGATCTCCTTCTGAAAAGCAGCCAGTGAGAATTCTGTGTATGGACCAGCATGGTCCAATCTGCAATTGAACATAGAAATGGAGCAGTACTGGCAGCATTTCGTTCCATGATGCGTGGGGTCTCCATCATGAGTAGGGACCGACAAACAGCTAGCTATAAAGCACTTGAAATGTGCTTAATGCAACTGAGAAACAGAATTTCTAATTTTCTTGAGTTTTCATTTAAAGTTAAATACTCACGTGTGGCTAATGACTATTGAAGTCGACAGCAAAGTCCTCCTTCCTACCTGCCCTCCCCCCGCCCCCCCCAGGCATAAAACAGCAGGAATGGTCTCAGAAGTGCAAGTAGTTGTGTGTGGCAGAAGTTAGAGACGCCGAGGCACTGTTGCTAGAGACCCAGCCAGACAAGAAAGAGGCTAGATCACAGAGGAGCAGCGTGTATACAAGTCTGCATCACTCGTCCTGGTAGCAGCATACAGACATCCAATTCAACCACCCAATGAAGTAAGCAGGACCCTTTTTGTCCCTCCACTGTCCTCAAGTCCAAGAGGACTGGGGGTTGGGGGCTTAGGGGTCTGGGGTGGCAGGACTGATCAAAATTTCATTCTGTTCTATGTAAGGCCGCCATGTATCTATAGGTTACAGCCACTAACAGCAACAACGTGAGCACAAGGTCATTATTTAGGTGCTAATTTTAAATGAGCAAACTACCTCCATTCATTCTGGCAATTTTTGCCAGTAAAGGCACTGGCTCCAAGAAACAACAGCAAAGGAGTTAAACAGCAGGAAATGAACTAGGCTTTGGGACAAAGCCCCATTAATTGTTGTCTTACCAGAAACCCTTTCCCCAGCAAATCCACAGGCTGTAAATTAAGATCTCAATTGTTGTTTTGATGGCAGCTTTCTCCAAACCACAGATTTGCAAACGCATCTTTTCCCTGTAGCTTGAGGCCTCACGATGGCCTTCTGCTATTCGATCTTGCTGAAAAGTGGGCTGAGACCACTAGGTCTCCTGTGAAAATTACCAGACTGTGGACGGCTGGTATGTGATTTAGCGTGATGCCACTGTCCTTGTTACCAGGGAGGGAGGGCCCAGCCCCTGGGAGGAAAGTAAACTGGGAGGAGGCTCTCTAACCTTAGGGGACTCCCCCACAGCTGCTGGCTGAGAGACTGGAGTCAGCAGGTGGCCTCCCCAACGGAGACTCTGGGTCCACAGTGCCCTCACTTGTTCCGCTCCACATTCCAACTGCAGCTTAGGGAAAGTCTTTGCTCCAGTTGCTTCAAGCATTGACTGGGAAGAAATGTGCTGCACAGCACGGCAGCTTCTGAAAGCCAGGTGGGTCTTTGTGCAAGGATTTCAAACTTGTGGCTACAAGATTGGGCACCAAGCCAAGAAAATCCACAGTGGAACGTTTTAAAAGGACTGGAGCGGGGAGGCACCGCAGCAGACGTAGACGTGCCTGCTCCTGATGGACCCACACACACCAGCCACCCTGGTAGACAGATGCACACACCTGTTTCCCTCTTATGTTTCCTCTGGGGCCACTTTAGAGATATTTTAAATGTCTGAAATCCATCCTTGTAGAATCCAGGGTACCAAGAGGACATCGAGTGAATCCCCCTTTGCTGCACATATGAGGAAACCAAAGCTTCCTTTTTTTTTGCATGTTCGAGGGTCCATGGCTGGACAACCCCTGCCCCCAGCCCGGTCCAGCACTCTTGTCCTCATACTCTTACAGAGCACATTCATGTCCCCTCAGTCATTGATGACAAAGGCCATTTGTCATAGTAGGCTATAATCTGCTAAAATATTCGTCTGCATTCCACGGTAAGAGCTACCATATTTCACCCAGTGTGTTAATCACAAATATCAACTGATGAAGTGGGAAGACGGACAGGGTTGGAAAGGAACCCTCATTGTCTGTGGACAGCTTTTGAAGCAGGATCTGTTTGACTTCCTTCGAAAAGCTTGTTGGCATCCTGAATGCCAAAAATGGTTAAGTGCTTGCCTACTAGCCAAAAGGTCAGTGGTTCGAACCCATCCAGAGGCACCTCTGAAGACAGGCCTAGCACTGTGTCTTGAAAATACTACAGAGCAGTTCTACTCTGTTCACATGGGGTTACCGTGAGTCAGACAGCAACTAACAACAACCTCAAATGCTTGTAGCATTTAGTAAAACTCTTTTATATATCTGACTCCCAAATAATATTCTCTCTAACCCAATAGATGGCTTCTTTAGGAAAGATAATTTATGAGTTATTTATATTAGTCTCCAGTGTCCAGCGCTGCCATCATTGAGATGAAGTGCCAGGGACAGAGTTAAATCCCTTAATTACTCTTGCATGTGTTGCATGCTGCAAGGGGGAAAAAATAATGCAAAGTGCTTATATATTTCAGCAGCATAATAGCTTGATGAAGATTTCTAAATTTTTCAAAATGTCATTTCTTTCCAAAAGATGGATTATTTCTGTTGGGGTTTCGTCTACCTAATTATTCCTGCCTTGATTATTTAACTACTCCAGATATTTCATCCCTCCATGCTCTTATCATGTTCGGCATGTTAGAAGAAGTGTGGCAGCTTATTAGCACAAAGTAGACAATCCCGTTTCCTGGCAGTTAGTGTGGGAAGGTGAGTTACAAAAGAAAGTACCCCAAAACACCCAGATGAAGTCACTGGTCTCCAGGCAGCCTCTGTCCACGTGTAGTGATGTAGGCTTCTCTAAGACATATCCAGTCGGGACAGCATTTCACATTCTGGTTATCTGCACTATCCAGCGCCATTCCTGTACATCACTTAGACCTGGAATACAGGTTCTACATTTCTTTAAGCAATCAACCAGTTGTCATCCGGTTGGTTTCAACCCATGATGACTCCATGTACGGAACAGAATTGCTCCATAGGGTTTTCAAAGTGATGACCATTCAGAAGCAGGGTGCCAGGCCTACCTTCCAAGGGTGAGTTCCAGCCAACAAACTTCCCTTTAATTGCCAGTCTTTGCCACCCAGGGCTCCTCATCTATCTAGAGGAGTGGCTCTCAGACTTCAGCCTGGGAGGCGGGTTAAAACAGAGCCTGCTGGATTCCACCTCCAGGAGTTTCCCATTCAGCCAGTCCTAGGTTGGGCCGGCAAATTCACATCTGTAACACGTCCACTAGAATCCTGGTGTTGCGCTGTGGGTTCATGCGCCAGACTGCAAAGCCGTTTGAACTGCAAGGTCGGCAGTTCAAGCTCACCAGCTGCTCCTCGGAAACAGGGGCGCTATGGGTCGGAATCAACTCGACAGACGGCACTTAACAAGTCCCCTGGGTGTGTTACTTGTCTCAGGACCCCACAGTGAGAATCTGTGCTTTAAGAGATGTTTTCCCTTTCTTTAAAAAAATAAGTTAGAAATTTCATGTTGTGGTGACTATATTAGGTTAGAAATTCGGATCCTGAAGCATTTATTTATTTGAGTTTGTAAATGTCTGTCCAGGAAGAGGCAGAGACCTCTGAATTCAATGAGCAAAATAGCTGCTTAGGTAAAAAGGTAAGGTCCTCAATGTGGAAGAAAGGCGGGAGAACTAGGAGGCGGGGAGAAGAAGGAAGGGAAGAAGAAAGGAGAGAGGAAAGAGGGAGAGAGGAAGGAAGAAAAAGACCTACGCGACAGGAAAGGGCAGATTAAAGAGCATCTTCAGAAAGTGTGGTTCTCAATCTAGGCTCTAAAAGTCTGGGCATGGGCATAGCTCCACGGGAAGACTGAAAGAGAAAGGAAGGTGGATTTTCTTCTCCGTGCTGTCTGACTTGGGGACAGCAGGGGTCGTTTACCCTACCGACCTAGAGAGTCACTCTTCACTCCCGCGAGGGCAATGGGCAAAGGGCAAGGCGCCCGCCCAGCGCCTGCACCGAACGCACCTGCCACGCCAGCGAGGGAGGCTCGCGCCCTTTGGCTGATCCCACAACCTGGAAACCAGCCAGACTTCGCTGCCTTTGAAAGCCTGTTCCTTGTAGTGATCCTGGCTCGTTAGGTTTCATTGTTTCGTCTCTTTTTTTTTCCTAGTTTATGAAGCCGCCCGGCCTGAAGTCTGCCCCTTGCGCAGCGGCCCGGAAGGGTGGGAGGGGTGCGGTCAGCGCCCAGGGCTCCGGGACAGCCGGTTTCTATTTCCCGATTATAAAGAATCATTTGTTGGGAGCTGGTGAATTGCGACGGAGCTGGGGCTGACCAGGACGCACACCTGTGACGTTCTGTGGCCTCTGCCTCAGTGCCTGTCGGGGTCTATTGGGGCAGACAGCGTGGCCACAGATTTTCTTTTTCCCTGGAACTTTTTAGTGGGGAGGAGGAGATGTGGCCCCCACACACTACAGATCTGAAAGCCACTACGTTTGTTTGGAGCTCTGGTAGGGCAGTGGTTATAAGTTGGGCGGCTATCCTCCAGGTCAGCAGCTTGAAACTACCAGCTGTTCCGCGCAAGAAAGAGGAGGCTTTCTGCTTTCTGTTCCCGTAAAGACTTACAGCCTCAGAAACCCTATGCAGGGTCTGCAGGATCGCTATAAGTCTTAAGCGACTCCACAGCACACCACCACCGCCGCCACTAAGTTTGTTTACTCCCTTAACGATGTACAGTCTCGGAAACCTTATGGTAATTCTTTTATCCTGCTCTATGTTATTGTTGTTAAGTGCTGTGGAGTCGGTTCCTACTCATAGCGATACTGTATAGGATTTCCAAGGTGCGGCTCATGGATTTGAACCGCTGACCTTGCCGTTCAAACCAATCTTGCGGTCGGTCCAGTGCTTATCTACAACGCCACACCAGGACTCCATCCTGCCCTGTAGAATAGTTATAAGTTGGAATCAACAGGATGGGAGTGAGTTTGAGGTTTGTTTTTGTTGAGTTTTTTTGTTTTTTTGTTTTTTTTTTTCACTCAAAATGTGGGGCCATGGACCAGCAGCCTCATCTGGGAGTAGTAGGTTAAAAATGAATATCCCAGGCCCGTCCCAGACCTAGACCTACAGAATCAGAATCCGTATTTTAATGCGATCCTGGGGCAGTTGGGACTCAAGCTAAAGTTTGAGAAGGGAGAGAAACACTGGCGGCGTTCCACGGCAAAGAAAAGGTTAAGGTCTGCTCTCAGACAAGGAGAGGGGGAGGAAGAAAAGAAGTTCAGTTCCAGCTTCAGCAAGGGGAGTGGAGGGTTTACCTTGAGATTTGCCAGCCGGAGCTCTGGACGGGAGAAATTAACATATGGAATGAGTTAGGGGGAAAGGTCAGTGAACCAGGGGGGAAACACACGCTGCGGGCTGGGGGCCGCTAGATATCTCAATTTGTCTGCAGGGGAGGGCTGGAAAGAGAAGAGATGGGGTAAGTAAGCACCACCCAAACTCTCAGGGAAAGTGCATCTGTCTTTCCCTCTGCATGCCCCACCTAACCTAGGAGATTAAAGGAGGGACCCTGTGGGTTAGGCATGGGCTTCTTACCACAAGATGAGTGGTTCAAACCCATCAGCCACTCGGAGGGAATTGACTCCATGGCAGTGCGTTTGTTTCTTTTGTTTGCTTTGGTGGCACAATGGTTAAGCATTCAGATGCTAACCCCAAAGCCAGCAGTTGGAACCTCTCAGCGCCACCTGGCAAAATCTGCTCCCATAAAGATTACAGCCCAAGAAACCCTATGGGGCAGTTGTGCTCTGTCACATGGGGTCACAATGAGTCAGAATCGACTTGTTGGCACCACCCGCAACAAGCTAGGCATCTTAGCAGATACAAACGATAGATAGCATTCGCAGCTGGAACTGACCACAGGCAGGGAGCAGAGGTAAGGGCAGTTTCTTAATAAGGAGGCTGACAAGTGATGAATAAAATTATAGTGCTAGAAGAAAGAGAAAGCACATGGTCGTAAAAAGTGGGCCCTGGCATCTCTTTATTAGAAGCAGGCACAGCCAGCAGTGGCATGGATTGCAACATTGTGCTTGTTGGAGGCAAGCATCCACTCATGTCTGTATCCAAGAACCATCGTGCTCTCCATTTTCTGCACTAGTGGAGGGGAGAAGAGGTATTGAGCATGATAAAGAGTAGGTAATTCAAAAAGAAATGATTTGGATTTGGTGGAAGGGCCGGGACCTACACACGCAAGCCTTTCTTGGACCAGATCTGATCCTCCTTTGCCCTCACCTACTGGGGTCCTGGTGTGGTGCTACAGAAATCAAGATTGCTGAGAAGAGTGTTCATCTAGATAGCATAAACCCTCATATAAAATGTGAGAACTGTGGCTCAGCAACATTTTACGTTAAAAAAGAAACTTTCATGGACAGTAAGCTCAGTATAAGGAGCCCTGGTGGCATTGTGGGTTAAGCACTGGACTGCTAACCACAAGATCGTTGGTTCACACTCACTAGCCACTCTGCAAGAGAAAGATGAGGCTATCTGCTCCCATAAAGAATTACAGATTCTATCCTCTCTGTGTACAGGGTAGATATTGTTGTTAAGTGCCACTGAGTGGATTTCTACCCATAGCAACCCTGCATAGGATTTCCAAGGAACAGCTGGTGAGCTTGAACCTTGTACTTCAAATGACTTTGCAGTCTGACGCATTAACCCACAGCGCTACACCAGGACTCCTACGGGCAATTTAAACATTGGCTACCTAAAATGAGGGGGCTATAGAGGCACGAAGTGACTGGCTTACAAGTTTTCAAAAGGGAGTTTAGTTCAGCGTGTGTGGGGCAAGGTAGAGTACCCACTGAATAGTTTTCATCTTGTCTAGACGGGTCTGGTGAAAGGAGATGGGGATAAGTTTCTCATGATTCAATAGTAAGTAATTGTTATCAGGACAAATTGCAATAGTCACAACTGTAAAGGTAGAAGTTTTGCAGCCAAAATGGGGGAGTAGTTAATCTTACAGCCCAGAAACAGAGGACCCTAGGACCATCAAGGGAGAAGAGCACAAGTGGAATGCAGGACCCTATCCAGAGAAGCAACAATACCAGAGATGGAGGCAGAGATGAGGACATGAAGAGAGAGAGTAGCTAAGGACTCTAGACTCATGACAAACGAAACACTGAGTGCTGGTGGCCAGGAGGCAGGCTTGCAGAATGTGCCCTTTGGTTGTTTAAATTATTACATATTCCTGAGTGTTTTGTGTACATACCACCACCACCATCACCACCCCAAAAAAAAGAAACAGAGAACAGAGGGAATAGAAGCAAATTCTGTTGAACAATGATGCGTGGAGGAGATTGTAATCATTAAAATAAAATGATGGTATAAAACCGATATTATCCCATGTAAACTATCACTTAATTCACAATAAAAACTTTTTTTAAAAAAATTACAGACTAAGAAACCCTAAGGAGCAGTTGTACTGTGTCCTGCCGGGTTACTATGAGTAGGCAGTGTGTATGGCAGTCTCAGTAAAGAATGGGATATGGTGACTGAGAAAAAGGAAAAGAATCCTACCCCAGGCTGTAGATAAAGATGTCAATGCCTACAAAAAGGGAAGTAATGGTCTCACTTTGTCCCACTCTTGTCCACACTATTTCTGGAACATTCAGTTCAGTTCCAAAAGTCACACCTTAAAAGGGACATTGGCTATTACTGCAGGGAAGGGATTGCAATCATTGAGCTAAAACAAAGTGTATGATTTGTTAAATATGAAACTGATATTCTGCTTTGTAAGCCTTCACTCCATTCACAACAAAAAGTTAAAAGATAATGATAAAAGACATTAGCAAACTTGACACATTCAGAAGAGCACAACCTAGAGAGTGAATGATCAGGAAATAACCAAAAAACAGACTAGGTACTGTCCTATGGTGACATAAGACATGGTCTTGCTCTACAGAAGCTTATGGCCCAGTGAACAAATCAGATAAACAAATAAGTCCCAGAAAGAGAGAAGACAAAGTCAGGCTGTAGAATATTGAAAGAAATTGTGAAGATTGTTGTACCAGCATCCAATACTCCCAACTGCTGGAGAAGCTGTCTCTTTCTGGAAAGAAGGATCCCAGTGCTTCATTCTCTACATGCTTTCCAATCACCATCAAGACGATTTGGACTCTTGGCAACGCCATGTGTTGTAGAGTTGTAAAAATGCACCCCATAGGGCTTCCAAATTGCCAGGCCTTTCTTACAAGACACCTCTGGGTGAGTTTCAACTGGTAATATATCAGTTAGTAGTTGAACACTTAAACATTTGTACCATCTCCTAACAAAAAACACAAACCAAGTCCAGTGCTATGGAGTCCATTCCACCTCATAGCAACCATAGGGTTCCTGAGACGTCAATCTTTATAGAAGCAGACAGCATCATCTTTCTCCCAAGGAATGATTGGTGGCTTTGAACCACTGACCTTGAAGTTAGCAGTCTATTGCTTAACCCACCTGGTGTCTTGATGTGGCGCTGTAGGTTCATGCGCCAGACTGCAAAGCCGTTTGAACTGCAAGGTCGGTGGTTCAAGTTCACCAGCTGCTCCTTGGAAACCCTATACAGGGTCGCTATGGGTCGGAATCGACTCAATGGCACTTCACAACAACAACAGTGGCTTAGACAAATGTGTTTTGTTCATACAAGAAGAGAGAAGGTAGAGAAATACAGATCCAAGAATGTTAGCACTTAGTCTTTATGATTGTCTTGCCCTTACTTCATGGTTACAAGATGACTGCACTGATCTTGCGTTCATGTTCACATTCCAGAAAGAAGCACTTGTATCAAGAAAACCAAAGCATTCCCAAGCACCCACAGCAGACTTCTGTTTACAGTGCATCAGTCAGCTCATCAGTCAGAACTGTGGCCATGGTTAATTATTGGGAACGGGGGTTGGGTTCACCAACAAACAGTGAGTGTGTCAGATGGGTTTCAAATTAGACAAGAACACAGAGGAGAAATAGGTTTTCTGGGGCTTGGAGTGGCAGTCAATGAGGTAGGGCATGAACACATGAAGTTGAAGATCTTGTGAAATGTCTTCCAACACAGACGTCAAGTTGACAAACTAGATGGAAGGGTTTGGATTGCAAACGGAGAGTTCTGGGCTTAAGACCTGGATTTAGGACTCGCCGGTAAATAAGTGGTCACTGAAAGCCCCAAGAGTTGATGAGTTTCCTCAGGAAGAAGTGCAGAGGAAGGAAGGCGGGCTGAGGGTAGGGAACCAGTTTGCATTGCAGGGGGAGGATGGCAGGAAGAAAGGAGTCTGTAAAGTGTACTCAGAACAATCAGCCAGAAGAGGCAAGAGGAAAACCAGAGAGATAAAGTGCTGATAAGGAATTGCTAGGCCTGGAGCCCAGAGTTTGGACAGTCTGACTCCCGGAAGCAGAACTGCCTTACACTGTAGTTTAAGCTGTTTGGGGGTGCTGACATGACCATGAATGTAGGTGGTCTTGGGAGGGAGTGGGATAACTCATGTTACATGTTACATGGAGGGGATTGCAATCTATTGAAATTAAATGAAATATATTTGTTGAATATAAATTGATGATCTGCTCGGTAAGCCTACACTTGATTCACAATAAAAGTTCTCGAAATATATAAACAAATTGTTGTTGTTGTTAGGTGCCATTGAGTTGGTTCCAACTCATAGTGACCCTATGCACAACAGAACACAACACTGCCTGGTCCTGTACCATACTCACCATCATTACGCTTGAGCCCATTGCTGCTGCCACTGTACCAATCCATCATGCTGGGAGTCTTTCACTTTTTTGCTGACCCTCCATTTTACCAAGCATGAGGTCCTTCTGCAGGCACTGATACTTCTGATAACATGTCCAAACTGTGAGAGACACAAAGACCATAACTCAAATGCATCAATTCTATGGTCTTCATTATTTATTGTTCAATTTTGACAGACATGTGACGCTATTGAAAATACCATGACTTGTGTCTGACACATCTTAGTCCTCAAATTGACATCTCTGCTCTTGACCATTTTAAAGAGGTCTTGTGCAGCAGATTTGCCTGATGCAGTATGTCATTTGATTTCTTGACTGTTGTTCCCATGAGTGTTGATAGTGGATCCAAGAAAAATGAAGTCCTTGACAACTTCAATCTTTTCCCCATTTATCTTGACATTATTTACTGGTCCACTGGTGAGGATTTTTGTTTTCTTTGCATTGAGATATAAGTTATATACCACAGGCTGTGGTCATTGATCTTCATCAATATTTAAGTCCTCTTGGCTTTCAGCAAGGAAGGCTGTGTGATCTACATATGGCGGGTTGTTAATGAGTCTTCCTCCAATCCTGGTGCCATGTTCTTCTTTATATAATCCATCCTCTAAGATTATTTGCTCAGATACAGATTAAATAATTGTAGTGAAAGAATACAACCCTGGTGCACCTTTCCTGATTTTAAATCATTCAGTGTCCCCGTGTTCTGTTCGAATGACTGCCTCTTGGTCTATGTACAGGTTCTTCATGAGCAGAATTAAGTGTTCCATAAGACCCATTCTCTGCAATGTTGTCCATAGCTTGTTCAAAGCCTTTGCATGGTCAATAAAGCACAGATAAATGTCTTTCTGTTTTAGCCAAGATCCATCTGGCTTGTTCCACATCCTCTTCTCAATACTGCTGAAATCTCTGACAGTTCAGCTGTTTTTGAATTATTATCCAAATTCTACTTGCATTTGATGTTAATGATATTGTCTGATGATTTCTGCATTCTTTTGGGTCACCTCTCTTTGGAATGTGCACAAATACAGATCTCTTCCAATCAGTTGGCCAGGTACTTTTCTTCCAAATTTCTTGGCATAGATGAATGAGTGCCTTCATTGCTGTATCAGTCTGTTGAAGCATTTCTATTTGTATCCCATCAATTCCTAGAGCCTTGTTCTTTGTCAATGCCTTCAGTGCACCTTGGACTTCCTCCTTCAGTAGTACCACTGCCTCTTGATCCTATGCTACCTCTTGAAATGATTGAGCATAGACCATTTCTTTTGATACAATGACTCAGTGTATTCCTTCTATCTTCTTTTGATAATTTCTGTATCATTCAATATCTTGCCCATAGAATCCTTCAATATTTCAAGTCAAGGCTTGAATTTTTTCTTCAGTTACCTCAGCTTGAGAAATGCTGAGGGTGTTCTTCCCTTTTGGTTTTCTAACTCCAGGTCTTTCTTTGCACATTTCATTATAATACTTGACTTTGTCTCGAGATGCCCTTTGTAATTTTCTGTTCAGCTCTTTTACCTCCTTATTTCTTCCGTTTGCTTTAGCATCTCTACACTGCAGTGCAAGTTTCAGAGTCTTCTGACATCCCTTTTGGTCTTTTGTTTCTTTCTTGTATCAATATTCAGTATTCTGCTTCTGACAATGTTCCTCTGCTATTCATAAGATTTTCAGTGGCTAAATATTCTGAAGTAGTCTGTCTCTCTTTCTTCCTAGTCTGTTTTAGTCTGGAAGCTCAGCTGAAACTGGTTTGTCATTTGATTTCTTGACTGTTATTCCCATGAGTGTTGATAGTGGATCCAAGCAAAATGAAGTCTTTGACAACTTCAATCTTTTCTCTATTTATAATGATGTTATTAATTGGTCCATTGATGAAGATTTCTGTTTTCTTTATGCTGAAATGCAACCCATACTAAAGGCTGTAATCTTTGATCTTCATCAGTAGGTATTTTAAGTCCTTTCATTTTCAGCAAATAAGCATGTTGTTAATGAGTCTTTATAATATCATATCTAAGAAGTTCAAGAGGAGGCAAACCTAATCTATAGTGATAGATGTCAGAATAGGGGTGAGCTGGGAAGGGGTGGTTATTGAATGAGAGAGGTCCAAAGAACGTGTCTATGGTGATGAAAATGTTGTATATCTTGATCTGGGTGGTGATTACATGGTGGATGCAACATGTAAATATTCATCAATTGACACTTAAGATTTGTGCACTGTACTGTTTGCAGTTGTATCTCAACAACAGCCACAATAAAAAGAAAACAGAAGTAGGGCATAATCAGTGGAAAGTAAATGAGTGTTGAACAGTAGGAGACTAGAGTACAGAGGTCAAAGTGAATTAGAGGGAGAAGAACACAGTTCGAGACATCAAGGGAGGTCTAAACATTATGTTGTGTGAAATAAGTAAGACACAAAAAGAGAAACATTGTATGATCCCACTTATATGAAATATCTAGAATAAGCAAATGCATAGAGACCAAAGCTCATTAGTGGTTCCTGGGGCAAGTGGGAAAGAGAGATTGGGGAGAGGGGAGGGTATTGTTTAAACAATCAGGAGTTTTTGTTGTTGTTGTTCTTGTTAGATGCCATCGAGTCGGCACTGACTCATAGCAACCCTATGCACAACAGAACGAAGCACTGGCCGGGCAGCCCCTCCAACCTCACAATCATTTCTAAGCCTGAGCCCATTGCTGCTGCCACTGTGCTAATCCATCTCATTGGGGGTCTTCCTCTTTGTCTCTGACCCCTCTGCTTTACCAAATATGATATTCTTCTCGAGGGGCTGGTCCCTCCTGATGATACGTCCAAAATATGAGAGATGAAGTTTGGCCATCCTGGCTCCCAAGGAGCATTCTGGCTGTACTTCTTCAAACACAGATTGATTTGTTCTTTCAACAGTTCAATGTACTTTTAATATTATCCTCAAACACCATAACTCAAATGCATCAATTCTTCTATGGTCTTCCTTATTTACTGTCTAATTTTTCACATGCATATGAGATTATTGAAAATACCTTGGATCAGGCACACCTCAGTTCTCAAAATGACATCTTGACTCTTCAACACTTTAAAGAGGTCTTGTGCAGCACACTTGCCTAATGCAATATGTCATTTGATTTCTTGACTACTGCTCCCGTGAATGTTGATGGTTGATTTGAGCTAAATGAAGTCCTTGACAACTTCAATCTTTTCTCCATTTATATGAATGTTGTTTATTGGTCCAGTGGTGAGGATTTTTGTTTTCTTTACATTGAGATGCAACCCGTACCAAAGGCTGTGGTCTCTGATCTTCATCAGTAAATATTTTAAGTCCTTTTCGCTTTTAGAACACAAGATTATATCATCTGGATATTACAGGTCATTAATGAGTCTTCCTCTAATCCTTATGCCACATTTTTCGTCATATAATCCAACTTCTCAGAGTATTTGCTCAGCATACAGATTGAATAAACATGGTGAAAGAATACAGCCCTGTCACACACCTTTCCTAATTTTAAACCTTTCAGTGTTCCCTTGTTCTATTCAAATGACTGCCTATTGATCTATATACAGGTTCCTCATGAGCACAATGAAATATTCTGGAATACTCATTCTCCACAATGTTATCCATAGCTTTTCATGATCCACACAATTGAAAGATTTGTGTAGTCAATAAAGCACAGGTAAACATCTTTCTGGTATTCTCTGCTTTCAGCCAAAATCCATCTGATGTCAGCCATGATATTGCTTGTTTCACATGTTCTTCTGAATCTGGCTTGAATCTCTGGAGGTTCTCTATCAACATATGGTCACAGCCATTTTTATATTATCTTTAGCAAGATTTTATTTGTACTTGTTTGGTAATGGTGATAAAAAAAAAAAAAAAACTTTAGAAACAGATAGTGGGGATGATGGCACAACATAACGAATGTAGTTAATGTCATGGAATTGTACACATAAAATGGTTGAAATGTTTTGTTATATGTATTTTACCACACCCACAAAAGCCAAGAAATATTTAATGCCCAGCAACGAATGAAGACCATGTTTCCAACCCATGGTGGTACATTGCCTCCAACCAATCTCAGCAGCATGGATATAAAGATATCCAATAGTTGGATTGGTCCAATGTTGGAAACACAAGAAGGTCAACAGACTTAAGGATCAGAACTAAAGGAATTAAAGCAAGAAATAACCTTGAACCCGCTGGAAAGTCCCCATTTTAATGTAGTTCCATCGAAAGTGTTGATAAAGAAGAAAATGAAAGGGGAAGTTGGAGCAAACTAAAATTTGGGGCATGAAGCAAATGAGGTCATGGCTGTCAATCACTGGAGTCAAAAGATGGCAATGAACATGGTAGCTATTACCTACTATTTTAACTGTGGTTATATGAGGGAGAAATTGATTTACTTTATAAGGAGCTCTGGTAGTGTAGTGGTTATGAATCGGGCTGTGAACCACAAGGTCAGCAGTACGAAACTACCAGCTGTTCCGCAGGAGAAAGATGAGGCTTTCTGCTCCTGTAAAGATTTACAGCCTCGAAAACCCTGTACAGGGTCGCTATGAGTCGGAACTGACTCCACGGCACATAACAACAACATAAGGACCTTAGTGGGGAGAAACAGGACCCCTTGTGGGAGGGGGAGTCTGGGAAGTAGATGTTGGCCCATAAAAAGTGTGTCTTCCACACCAGGTCTGGGACTTCAGGTACAAAGTGACCAGTTGATTGTAGAGACAAGCTATCACCTCCCCTAGTCTGTTAATGCTGTATGACTGGATAATGCTTCGTTACATTTATGTGTTGTTGTTGTTGTTGTTGTTGTTGTTAGTTGCTATCACCTACTCATGGTGATCCCACAGAGTAGAATTGCTCCATAGGGTTTTCAAGGTTGTAACCTTTCAGAAGATGATCAAGGAGTCTTTGGGTGGGTTTGAACCATCAACCTTTCAGCTAGTAGTGGAATGCTTTATTTATGCCATTCAAGGACTTCCTGTATTTACTTACAGGATGTATTTCTCTGTGTAATATCCCCTTTCTTCCCCTGCTCCCCCATTCAAGCATACATTCTGGATCAGGGGTGTTATGTGACAGGATAGAAAGTAGACATAGCCTGCAAGTCTCCCTGACCTTTGTTTTCCAAAACCCTGTGCCCCTGAGGCAAACAGGACTCATGGGGACATAAAAAGTTATCTTGAAGAGACATGAAGGTGGAACATTCCCTCCGGACTAGATAGAGATTCCCCTGGGACTAAAGGGGAGGAAAACACTGAAAGAACGTTCTTTGGGTCCCCAGAGGCAGCAGTACCCAAGGGGAATGGCCCTGTAGAGAATCTAAGTGGAGAGCCAGACTACCGACAGCCTCAACAAAAGTTCCCAAGCACTGAACATCACACAGACAACAGAGAACCCAATCTAACAGGACCATGAGATCAGGGGCAAAAGATAAGTCATGGTCCAACATGGAAGAGCAGTCTGATGGCTGGGGTCACCCCCACCCCAGCCTCCACCCTTGCCTTGGTATTGCATAAGATCCCAGAACCATGGCATAAACCTGGGCAAGGAGAAGTCCACCAAAAAGACTGAGATCTTCTATTCAGGCTTCAGCCAGTGAAATGGGTTCTCTAAGTCCGAATTCCATTAGGGTTATAGAGAACAAACTACATAGATGTAACTCCTCATGAAGCAATGAATGTAAAAATCAAGTGGCAATGACTGCTAACATCATAGAAAGAGAGATAACCAGACACTGTGCGCCTTTTGAGGGAATTTTTTTTTTTTTAAATTGAGCCTCCAAAGAAGATAAGTAAACAGCCAATAGATACATGAAAAGATGCTCAACATCATTAGTCACCAGGCAATGCAAATCAAAAGAGATACCGGGTCACGCCCTAAGATGGCTATTATCAGAAAACAACAAATGTTGGTGAGCATATGGAGACATTGGGAATGTAAAATGGTATCGCCAATGTGGGAAAGTTTGGAAGTTCCTCAGAAAAGTTCAACATAAAATTACCATTATTGTTGTTAAGTGCCGTTGAGTAGTTTCCTACTCACAGCTGCTCTGTCTAGGGTTTCCAAGCAGTGGCTGATGAGTTTGACCCCCTGGCCTTGTGGTTTGCAGCTCAGTGCTTTTCCTACAGCACCACACCAGAACTGCCATACTAGCCAACAATTCATCTCCTAAGCATATGCCCAAGAGATTTGAAAGCAAAAACTTGTACACCAATGGTCACTGCAAAAGGTAGAAACAACAGATATCTCCATCAATAGATAACAAAATGTAGTGTATACACACAATGAGGTATTGGTGGTGGTAATGTGCCGTGGAGTCGGTTCCGACTCACAGCAACCCTGCAGTTTCCGAGGCTGTAAATCTTTATGAGCGCAGAAAGCCTCGTCTTTCTCCCACGGAACGGCTGGTAGTTTCGAACTGCTGACCTTGAGGTTAGCAGCCCGACTCGTAACCGCTAGGTTACCCGAGCTCCTTGGTTAGTTGGTTGGTTGGTTATGTGCCATGGAGTCGGTTCCGACTCATAGCGACCCTGTACAGGGTTTCCGAGGCTGTAAATCTTTACGGGAGCAGAAATCCTCATCTTTCTTCCACAGAACAGCTGGTAGTTTCGAACTGCTGAGCTTGTGGTTTGCAGCCCGATTCGTAACCACTACACTATCAGATCTCCTTAATAGAGTATTATTTGGTCATAAAGAGAAATGAAGTCCTGGTACATGATGCAACATGGATGACCATTAAAAGCCTGATGTTCAGTGAAATCAAATAAAATAAATCAAATAAAAGAACAAATATTATAAGATCCAATTTATATGAAATATTTACAATGGTCAAATTCATAGAAGTAGAAAGTAGGTTCGAGATTATCAGGGCTGGGAGGAGAAGGACTGGGGAGTTATCATTAAATGGATATAGAGTTTCTGTTTGTGATGATGAAAAAGTTTTAGAAATAAATAATGGTGATACTTACACAACATTGTGAATGTCATTAATGTTTATGTTTTATATATATTACCACAATAATTTTTTAATGAGCCTGTAACATGATCCACAAAGACATCTTTATTCTGCATCCTACTTTGTTCTGTATCCTCCTTTGGTAAGTATTGACTGGGGTCTTAAAATCTCATGAGTGGTTGTATTAGGTGCAACTATGAGTTTCCCTGTGTCTGGAGGAAAAATAAGTCATGAAAATCAAAGATACATGAAACCAGTCAGTCCAATGGACTTATGTGGCACATGAGCATCGGTCTCCATAACCTTAAGACAGAACTAAATGGTACCCAGCTACCGCTATCAACTGCTCTGAAAGGGATCACATTAGAAAGTCCTAGATAGAGTGGGAGATGAATATGGAACAAACCTCGAAATCATAAAAAGACCTGGCTTATGGATAGGATAGAAACTGGTAGAAAGCTGGCCCTTAGTCACCCTTCAAGTCTGGATCTGAACTCACCACCCAGACTCAATTTTCAGCCAAACAATAGACAGGTCTACAAGGGGAACAATAACACTAGTGAGGTAAACACACCTTAGAATCATCAATTATTTGAGATCAATACCCAATGACAAAGTTCAGAAGGGTTAAGAGAGGAGTAATGGAAGCAGGAAACAGAGAGGATGTGGGGTAAGTGATATTACATTGAGAAGATTACATTACATGAGATGAAACAAAATGTGTATAAATTGTTGAATGTAAAAACTAATGATCTGTCCAGTAAATCTACACTGAATTCACAATAAAAAGTACAAAATAAATAAACAAAAATGAGTCTGAATCCAATGAAATTCCTACATCTAACTACCAAATTACAATAATTAGCTGTGGCAGTGTGCTTGTCATCACTTGTCTGTCGGTTTGTCATACTGTGGCGGTTGTGTGTTGCTATGATTCTGGAAGCTATGGCACCAGTATTTTAAATAGCCACAAGGTCATCTATGGTAGACAGGTTTTTAGCAGAGCATCCAAACTAAGACAGACGAGGAAGGAGGGGCAGACTCCTTCTGAATGTTTAGCACAGAAACCTTATAAATATCCGTAGAACACTGTCAAATATAGTGCCCAGAGATGAGTCCCTTGGGTTGGAAGACATTCAAAATACAACTGGGGAAAAACTGCCTCTTCAAAGTACAGTTGGCCATAATGGCATGAAGGGAGCTAAGCTTTCAGGACCTTCATTTACTGATGGAGCACCACTCAAAATGGGGAGAAACAGATGTAAACATCCATTAATAATCAGAACACAGAATATGCAAAGTATGAAAATTGGAAGTTGTCAAAAATGAAATGGAATGCCTAAACATAGATATGCTAGACATAAGTGACCTGAAATGGGCTGGTAGTGGCCATTTTGAATCAAGCAATCATATGTTTTATTATGCTGGGAATGTCAAATTAAAGAGCAATGATGTCGCATGAATCATCAAAAAGAATATTTCAGGGTCTGTCTTGGAGTACAATACTGTCTGTGATTGGATAATATCCATACACCTACAAGAAAGACCAGTTAATACCACTTTTATTCAAATTTACGCACCAACCACTGAAGCAAGTGATAACAAAATTGAAGAGTTCTACTAACACCTTCAGTCTGAAATTGATCAAACATTCAATCAAGATGAAAATTACTGGTGATTGGAATGGGAAAGTTAGAAACAAAGAGAAAGGATCAGTAGTTGGGAAATATGGCCTCGGTGATAGAAATGGTGCCGGAGATCACTTGATAAAATTTTGCAAGAACAATGACTGATCCATGGCAAATGCCTTTTTTAAACAACATGGACCTAACCAGATGGAATACACAAGAATCAAATTGACTGCTTCTGTGAGAAGAGATGGTAGAAAAGCTCCACATCATCAGTCAAAACCAGGCCAGGAGTCGACTGTAGAACATGCCATCAATGGCAAGTTCTGACTGAAGCTGAAGAAAATGAAAACACATCCACATGAGTCAAAATATGACATTGACTATATCCCACCTCACTTATGCCTAGGATATCGAGCTTCATGCATTCCATTTAGAGACCATCTCAACAACAACAAGAAAAGATTTGATGCATTAGACACTAATGATTGAAGAGCAGAGGAATTGTAGGGTGACATCAAGAACATCATAAAGGAAGAAAGAAAATGGTCATTTAAAAGATAAAAAAGGAAGAAAAGACAAAAATGGATGTCAGAAGAGAATCTGAAATTTGCTCTTAAAGACTATTGCTGTTAAGTGCCGTCAGTCTGGTCCCAACACATAACAACCCCGTATAGGGTCTCCAAGTAGCAGCTGGTGAGCCTGAACCGCCGACCATGTAGTTCAAACTGATCTTGCAGCCCAGTGCAATGACCCACAGTGCCACACCAGTAGAGAAGCTAAGATAGATGGGGAAAAAAATGAGAAAGTAAAAGACCTGAACAGAAAATTTCTGAGGGCAGCCTGAGAAGACAAAGTCAAGTATTATAATGGAAATGTGCACAAATCTGGAGTTAGAAAGTCAAAAGGGAAGAACACACTCAGCATTTCTCAAGCTGAAAGAACTGAAGAAACAATTCAAGCCTCCACTTGCAATATTGAATATCGTGGTTACGAATCGGGCTGTGAACCACAAGGTCAACAGTTCGAAACGACCAGCTCTTCTGTGGGAGAAAGATGAGGCATTCTGCTCCTGTTAAGATTTACAGCCTCAGAAACCCTGTACAGAGTCGCTGTGAGTCAGAACCAACTCCACGGCACATAACCACCATCACCACCATGGGCTAAATATTGAATGATGCAGAAAGCATCAAAAGAAGATGCAAGGAATACACAGTCACCGTATCAAAAAGAAATGGTCAATGTTTAAACCATTTCAAGACATAGCACACGATCAGAAGCTAATGGTACTGAAGGAAGAAGTCCAAGCTACTCTGAAGGCACTGATGAAAATAAAGACTCCAGAAACTGATGGAATACAAATTGGCAGATTTCAACAAAGTGATGCAGCACTAGAGATGCTCACTCATCTATTGCCAGAAATTTGGAAGACAGCTACCTGGCCAAACAATTGAAAGAGATCCGTATTTGTGTCCACTGAGTTGACCCAACGGAATGGGAAATCATTGAACAATATCATTAATATCATATATCAGTAAAATTTTGCTGAAGATTCAAAAACAGTTGCAACAGTACATCAACAGGGAACTGCCAAAAATTCAATCCCAATTCAGAAAAACACATAGAACTAGGAATATCATTGCTGACGTCAGATGAATCTTGACTGAAAACAGAGAAGACCAAAAAACTGTTTGTTTGTGCTTTATGGAATATACAAAGGTTTAAACTCTGTGGATCATGCCAAACTATGGATAACATTGTGAAGAATGGGTATTACAGAATACTTAATTGTGCTAATGAGGAACCTGTACATAAACCAATAAACAGTTATTAAAACAGAACACGGGGATACTGAATGGTTTAAAATCAGGAAAAGCATGTCATAGTGTTGTATCTTTTCACCATACTTGTTTAATATGTATTGTTG
>NW_006408580.1:13488139-13500678 GCF_000296735.1 Chrysochloris asiatica | reverse complement strand
GAGACGAAGCTTAGCCATCCTGGCCTCCAAGGAGCACTCTGGCTGCACTTCTTCCAAAACAGATCTATTGGTTCTTTTGGCAGTCCATGGAACTTTCAGTATTCTCCTCCAACACCACAACTCAAAGGCACCATATTACATTAGGCAAATTTGCTGCAAAAGACCCTTTCAAAGTGCTCTAGAGCAAAGATAACTGTTGGAGGAATGAGGTGGCCTGGCCCAAGCCATGGTATTTTTGATCGCCTCATAATTAAACGTACCATGAACTGCCAGAAGAACAAACAAATCTCTGTTGGAAAAAGTAAGGAGCCAAAAAGCTCCTTAGAAGCCAGGATGGAATGGCTTCATCTTTCTTATTATCAGGAGAGACTGGTCCCTGGAGGAAGACATTATGCTTGGTAAAGTGTAGGGTCAGTGAAAAAGAGGAAGACCTCCAATGAGATGGATTGACATAGTGGCAACCACAGTGGGCTCAAACAAAACAACAATTGTGAGGCTAGCTCAGGACAGAGCAATGTTACGTTCTATTGTGCATAGGGTCACTATGAGTTGGAACCGACTCAGCAGCAACTAACAACAACATGAGGCAGATGAACACATTAAACCATACCACAGGAATGCAATCAGCAAAACTCACATGAGGTAAAATTCAGTGGGGTAAATGACCAGGATTCGTCAACAAATAAATTGCAAGAAAAGTTAAGAGAGCAACAACAGATTAAGAGACTTAAAAGACATATCAGCTATCAAATGCATAAATCTATGTGGATCCCAATTCTAAGAAACCTAAAAGAATTATGAAGTGTATGATGCAATTAGAAATTTGAACACTGGGCAACTGGTTTTATTAATAGATAACTGCTAACTATCGACGGAATAATCGCATGGTTATGTTAGAAAAAATCTTATCCTTTAGAGATATATGCTGAAATGTAGTTGTTGTTGTTAAGTACTGTCAAGTTGGTTCTGACTCATAGCAACCCTTCATAGGGTTCCCAAGGAGCAGCTGGTGTGTTTGAACTGATGACTTTGTGGTTAACAGTCCAGTGCTGTGGTTAGCAGTCCAGTGCTTATCCTACAGCACTACATCAGGACTCTATGTACTAAAATATTTACACTTAATGCTATCATGTTTGGAATTTGCTTCAGAATAGTCAGTAGCTGTCAGAAGGGACTAATGAAACAAAATCAGCGTGAATTAATCATTGTTGAAGCTGGGTAATGGATATATGGGGGTTCATTATCTTAGTCTACTTTTATATATGTTTGAAATGCTTAATAAAAGGGAGGTTGTTGTTGTTGTTAAGTGTCCTCAAGTCAGTTCCGACGCATAGCAACCCTGTATAGGGTTTTCGAGGAGTTACTGGTGGATTTGAACTGCTACAGTGCCACACCAGGTAGGAAGGAAGGACTGTACCCTGGAGACTCAGTGGTTAAGCATTTGACTGCTAAATGAAAGGTCAGTAGCTGCTCCTAGGGAGAAAGATGTGTCATAAAGATGACAGCCTTGGACACCCGATGGGACAGTTTAACCTGCCCTATTGGGTCACTGGAGTCCTGGTGTGGTGCTGCAGGATAATGCAATGCACTATAAGGTCAGTTTGAGCCCCAAGATCGGTGGTTCAAACCCACCAGCCACTCCTCAGAAACCCTACACAGGGTTGCTATAAGTTGGAACCAGCTCGATGGCACTTAACAACAATAGGGTCACTATGAGTCAGAATCCACTGGAGGGCTATGAGTAGCAGGGAGGGGGTGGGGAAGGAGGGAGAAAGGGAAAAGAGGAAGAGAGAAAAGGAGAAAGGAAGAAAAGAAGGAAGAACATGGGAGGACAATGACACGATCTTCTCCCCAATCTAAAACAATAACAGTAGAAAGTCAAAAGCATTGGTACATTCCTTCATTTGGGGAGTTCTATTCACCAGTCGCTCCTCAGAAACCCTACACAGGTTCACTATAGGTCAGAACCGAGTCGACAGCACTGGATAAACACTGGACTGGGAACCGCAAAGTCGGTGATTTGAGTCCACCAACTGCTCCAAGGGAAAAACGTGTACAACCTCGGAAACCCTATAGAGAGTGGGTATGAGTCCGAACCGATTCGATGGTACTTAACAAGAGCAACAGCCTTCACACCCAAAGGTTTTGTATTGTTTGTGCAATTCATAGGGTCACCATGAATTAGGGGACTGACTGGACACCAGCTAACAACCATTCACACCCAGAAAGAATGCTCTTATCTGATCACAGCCTGGCTTGCCGTCACTTTTGACTCACTGCCCACATACTTTAAGCACTTTGAGCTTTCTCGCTCTTGTGATTTTGGGAGCAAGTGTCCCTTAGAAGGAAAGTGACTTCTCCCCAACAGAATTGGAAATCAGGAAAATGTGCTTGTCCCTGAGAAGTAAACTAAGCCATCAACATTGAAGATGTTATGAATGAACCTGGAGGTCATTACGCTGAGTGAAATGAGTCAATCACAAAAGGACAAATATTGCAAGAGACCACTGTTGTAAAAAGCTAAGAAAAGATTTTCTTGCTAAATGAAACATTCTATGATGGTTCCAGGGTGAGAGGAGGATGGGAGCGGAGGGGGAAAAGGTGAACAGAGGTAAATACCATTGGCTGATAGTACAGGGAGTGGATTGCAATCATTGTAATGGCATGAAGTGGTGCTGATGGTCTGTTCTGTAAATCTTCACTCAACTCACAATAAAAAGTTTAAAAAAATGCATTTAATGTGTCAGAGCAAAGTCACCTTCAAGGGGTATTATGGCCAGGCCAGGGAGACTTGGCAACAGTCTGAATTCAGTTATTAAGAAATTAGAAAGTGTCCATCACCTGGTGAGCTGGGGAGGTAGGGACTGGAAGTCTTCCATTTCTCCTTCCAGAATCCTTCTCCTTCCTCCTCCACCTGCTCGGCTGACCTCTAGGGCTTCCATCAGTAGACACTCCTGCTCTCAGGCTTATGGTGGAGGTCAGCCCATGGACAATCCGGAAAGGTAGGGATGAAGGTAAGGTCAAGAGACTCAGTCCCCAGATGGTGCCCAACTACCACTACTGTTTTCTCAAAGGGATCACATTACAAGATCCTAGATAGAGTGGAAGGAAAATGTGGAACAAAATCCAAAATCATAGAAAACTCCAGGCTTACTGTTGGGTAAAGATGGGTAGAATCCTGAGATTATGGTCCTTGTTGGTTTTTAGCCCTGCAGCTCAATTTTCAAGGAGCTCTGGTAGTGTAGTGGTTACAAATTGGGCTGCTAACCTCAAGGTCAGCAGTTCAAAAAACTACCAGCTGTTCCGCGGGAGAAAGATGAGGCTTTCTGCTCCTGTAAAGATTTACAGCCTCGGGAACCCTGTACAGGGTCGCTATGAGTCGGAACCAACTCCACGGCACATAACCACCAGCTCAATTTTCAGTCAAAATATTGGAGGGGAACACTGGTTAGGTAAGCACACCTTAGCATAATCAACCATTTGAGAACAAAAGGACAAGATTTACCCAAAGAACAAAGGTTAGGAAAGAAGGAGGGATGGAAACAGGGAACACAGAGTGTAAGTCGGATAAATTGTGTTACATTGTTGGGATTGGGATCAATGATATGAACTGTTGAGTGTAAAACTGATGATCCACTGTGTAATCTTTACCCAATCCACAATTAAAAGTTTAAAAAGAAAAACACACCTCAGCTCCCTATAAGAGTGCCTTGAACTGGTTGCATACCTTCAAGGAAGTCACTTTGAGCTCTGAGGATGGTTCAGATCCAAGAAGGCTGCAACATCTGTTGGCTGGTTCATCCAGAGCCCCCAGATTGAGTGGCATATGTGTCAGCACTAAGGTGTGATTGAAAGGCACTGCCCTGGGTGCTGACCATCACCCACTCACTCTCTAAATAATTCGGGCAAGTTATTTAGCCTCTCTGACCTCCAACTCTCTCACCTTTCAAATAAGGAGTCCAGACCAAGTCATCTGATTGTTAAGGTTCCTTCTAGCACTAGGTAACTTCAAGTTCAAGTGCAGATAATTCAAATGGCATGTGAGACACAGTCACTCACTACCCTTCTTCTGTCCCTTCCAAATATGTGTTGGAATCCTAATTCCATACCTGTGGATGTGATCCAGTTTGGGGAAAAAGGTTTCTTTGTTATGTTAATGAGGTCACATCAGTGTAGGGTTGTCTCTATGGCCTTCAGAAGTAACTTGATCTTACTGACACCTTGATTGTGGACTTCTCATCCCCAGCCTTCAGAACTATGAAAAAACAAATTTCTTTGTCTTAAGCCACCAAGTTTGTGGTGTTTTGTTACAACAACCTTTGGAAACTCATCCTCTCCAAAGGTGCCTGATGTTCTCTCATCAAACAATTCTGCCTTCTCAGTTTAAGTTAAATCAAGAGTAGCAATTCTACCTTGTCACCTCCTCTACCTTAGAGGAGGTAAAACTGTCATCAAAGCAAGTCAAGAGTTGTTTCTGATGCTCTGCTTTCAGCTGAAGGAGACTCTGAGCAGCTGTCCAGTTGGTGGTGGCCACCATCAGTAGTGGAGTCTGTTGCCTCTGGGCCAGTTGTGTGGTCTCAGTAAGGAACCCATCATCAATTTTCCCATCTGGTCTGGCAGCCTGTAATATACTCCTACAACAATATGACTTCTGTTCCTCTTGCCTTTGATCTCCGCACACATGTTTTCCAACACAGCCCCACCCTCAGGACTGTGGATTTCCATGTGGGTGTAAATCTTTTTATCCTGTGCTAATGCTCCACCTTCCCTTCTAATGACTTCTTTTTTAACAAGGCCAACCTTCCTATATCTGCCTGTCCTACAGCCTTGCTTCTGAGAAATGCTTTACTGCTCAAGGGGCTTTAACCACAGCTCATTGAACTAGTATTTTAGTTTGGGTTCCCTGATAAATAGATTCATGAGCAAGTAGTTTAGTGAATAGGTGATTTCAAGATGCACTGGTAGTGGAATGGGGAAAAGAGATAGGGAAAGCATTCAATACAGGGTGCCTTGTCACGCAAGTTAACACTCTGCGTAACTGGAGCTGTCTCACTAGAAAGCAGTGTAGAAGGCAAGCCTCAAAGTTATTCCACCAAAGGAACAGAGAAATATGTTTGTATATTAATTCATCTCTCACTGGGTATTTATACCCAACACTTTTAGCCAGCCACACCTACAGAGGAAGAGCAGTGGAAAGGACATGGAAAAGTATAGCTGTTAATGCAGCCAAATGGTAATGCACTGAAACAGTAAAGCCATGGTCCTCAGGACAGAGCACTGACTGTGTCTGCTACAACCAGATTGCAATACCCACCTATCTCAAAACCTCTAATAACTTTAACAAAGAGTCACAGAAACTGAAGTTGTGTAAGTATAGTATGATTGTTTGACTTGAGACGCCACAAAATAGAGGACAGAGCAGCTCTTTTCAGCCACATACATACTAATGACTAAACAGACAAATGCATTCACAAAGATAGTAGCAGACTGTGACAAATAAGCAGGAATACGGAAAATTAAGAAAACATGTGACTCCAAAGAAGAAGGAAGGTTGGCAGTCTTGGACTCTACCAACTTGCTTGCAATGCCAACCCCAAACCACTGATTCTCATCAGATGTCTCAGTGTCTTTTTAATAATGTACTCTTCAATTGAGTCAGTGGTACAATACTGACCTAAATCATGGTCTTTTCAATTGCCATATATGCATGCAAAAGCTGGATGATGAATAAGAAAGACAGAAGATTTAATGCATTTGAACTATGGTGTTGACAAAGAATATTGAATATGTCATGAACTGTCAGAATAACAAATCAATCTTACAAAATATACAACCAGAATGCTACTTGGAAACAAGGATAGCTCACTGACTTCTGAAGCATCATCAAGAAATATCAGACATCATAGTTAGTAAAGCAGAGAGTCAGCAAAAACTAGGAAAATTCTCATTGAGATGAATTGACTCAACAGTTTCAACAGTGGGCTCAAAGATATAAAAAATCATGAAAATGACACAGGACTGGACAATGTTCTGTTCTCATTCATAAGATTTCTATGAGTTAGAACCAACTCAAAGACAACTAAAAACAACAACAAAGAGGGGTTTTGCTTCTTCCAAACAAAGAGCTTTGCCAAAGACTACCTATGAGGTCTTCTGTTAACATTTCAAATGTGTTTTATTTCTGCTCATACTTGGGACACTGGAGTATGGGTTACTAAGGCTGTTCCTAATGTCTTCTTTGATCACTTTGTCAAATTAATTATGCAAGGTTTTTCTCCCCCACTTTCACACTTTCCATTTCTCTTTGGTTCTCAACACATTATACATCATCTGTGACACAATTTCTTAATGCGTCTTCTGGAAACCACATGCATCAAGAATGCCTAAGATTCCTGACCCCATTCTCAACCTACTGAATCAGAATCTCTATCGGTCCTTGGTAATTCCTATGGACCTTAAAACCTGAGAACCACTGCTCACAGCCTTTTCAAGTCTAAGGAACCCACTCTCAAGGATCCTTATTCTGAGATGACAGACTCATTGTGTTGGACTGAATAGTGTCTTCTGAAAATTTGGTCCACCTGGAACCTCAAAATATGACCTGATTTGGAAATAAGATCTTTACAAATATAATTAGTTTACAATGAGGTCATATTGGATTTTGTCGGTGAAAAAGAGGAAGACCTCCAACGAGATGAATTGGCACAGTGGCAGCAAATGGTTCAGGACCAGACAGTGTTTCATTCTGTTGTGCACAGGATCACTATGAGTTGGAACCAACTCCACAGCACCTTACAACAACAATAAAAAGAGAAGACACGTAGAGACACAGACACACAGAATTCTCAACACATTATACATCATCTGAGACAGGTTCACTACCAACTCTGATCCTGACATTTTTCCTGTCTGAGCAGATATTGTAATGTGTGATGAGTTATTCAGGCTGAAAAACACTCAAAATAGGACTGGGGAAGAGCTGCCTCCACAAAGTTGTCTTAATCTTAACTACATGGGTGGAGTAAAGATTTTGGAACCTTCATTTGCTGATGTGATATGATTTAAAATGAGAACAGTTATGAACATCCATTTATAATTCCATTTGTAACATGGAATGTACAAAAAGTATGATATTGTTGCTAAGTACTATCAAGTCAGTTCCAACTCATAGCGACGCTGCCTGCATAGGGTTTCTGAGGAGTGGTTGGTGGGTTTGAACAACCTTGCAGTTCAAACTGACTTTGTGGTCCAGTGTTTTATCCTACAGTGTCATAACACGTAAGAATCTAGCTAAATTGGAAGTCACAAAAATTGAAATGAAGTGGATTAGTGAGCAGAAGTAAACTGGCATTGGCCATTTTGAATTGGACAGTAATATGGGCTGCTACACCAGGAAAGACAAATTTAAGAAGAAATTGAAGATTTCAAGATCTATCTTAAAGTATAACACTGTCAATGATCGAATAATATTCATAAACATGCAAGGAAAACCAGCTAATAAGACTAGTATTCAAAATTTATGCACCAAACACTAAAGACAAAGAAATTGAATATTTTTACCAACTTCTTCAGTCTAAAATTGATCAAACATGCAATCAAGATGCATTGATAATTACTAGTGATTGGAGTGTGAAAATTGGAAACAAAGGAACAGCAGTTGGAAAATATGGCATTGGTGATGGAAATGACACTCTAGATAGCATAATAGAATTTTGAAAGATCAATGATTTATTCATTGCAAATACCTTTTTTCAACAACAAAAATGGTGACTATACACATGGACCACATGGAATAGAATACACAAGAACCAAACAGATTTCATCTGTGAAAGAAAATGATGAAGAAGCTCAGTGTCATCAGTCAGAACAATTGGAAGTAGCTTACGGTATTATCATGGTGTACTGGAAGCAGCATTTCTTACAAGGACAGAGAACTTAACATTGCAGTGATAGATGTTAATTGAATCAGGGACCAACTGAGGAAAAAACCATCAACTACTTATATACAAGTTCAAGTTGAAGTTGAAGAAAATTAAAACAAGTCTATAAGATACAAAGTATGATCCCACCTGAAACTAGAGACCATCTCAAAAATAGATTTCATCCATTAAACACTAATGACTGAAGACAGCTATGAGATGAAGAAAGGGGGGAAAAAGTCATTAAAAAAACAGGAAAGAAAGAAAATACCAGAATGCATGGCAGTAGACATTCTGAAATTTCCTCTAGAACATAGCTCTGGTAGCGCAGTGGTTACGAATCGGGCTGCAAACCTTAAGGCCAGCAATTCAAAACTACCAGCCACTCCGCGGGAGAAAGATGAGGCGTTCTGCTCCCATAAAGATTTACAGCCTTGGAAACCCTGTACAGGGTCACTATGGGTCAGAACCGACTCGACGGCACTTAACAACAACAACAACTAGAACATAGAGAAGTTAAAGCAACTGAAAGAAATGATAAACAGAGTTGAACAGAAGATTTCAAGGAGAGGCTGGATAAGACAACATAAAGTATCATAGTTTATTATACAGAAAACAAAAATCCTCACAACTGGACCAATAAACAACATAATGATAAATGGAGAAAAGATTGAAGTTGTTAAAGATTGCCTTTTACGTGGATCTACAATCAACACGCATGGAAGCAGCAGTCAAGTATAAGAAGCCAAATGTATTACATCAGGCAAATCTACTGCAAAAAAAAAAAAAACATCTTTAAAGTGTTAAAGAACAAAGATGTCACTTTGAGGGCTAAGGTGGGCCTGACCGTAGCTTGTTATGGTGTTTTCATTGCTTTAAATGCATATAAAATCTGGACAATGAATAAGGAAGACAAAGAACCTATGCCTTTGAATTAGAGTGTAATGAAGAATATTGAAAATACCATAGAGTAGTATATTCCATCTTATGTAAGATGGAAGGAGTATAGAATCACTGTACCAAAAAAGAATTGTTCAATGTGCAACCATTTCAATAGGCAGCATATGATCAAGAACTGATGATAATGAAAGAAGAAATCCAAGCTGAATTGAAGGCACTGGAATTGATGGAAAGTCTCCAGGGATTGATGGAAAACCAACTGAAATGTTTCAACAAACTAATGTAATACTGCAGGCTCTCACTCGTCTATGCCAAGAAATTTGGAAGACAGCTACCTGGTCAACTGATGGGAAGAGATCCACATTTGTGCCCATTCCAAAGAGAGGTGATCCAACAAAATGCAAAAACCAACTAACAAGATTTTTAATTATCACATGCAAATAAAATTTTGCTGAAGATAATTTTAAAATGGTACAACAATACATTGACAGGGAGCTCACAGAAATTAAACCCAAATGTAGAAGAAGACATGAAACTAAGGATAACTTTAGTGACATCAGATGGATCTTGGCTGAAAGTAGAGAATATCAGAAAGATGTTTACTTGTGCTTTATTGACGCCAATGGCATTCAGCTGTGTTTATTATAACAAACTATGGATAACATTGAAAAGGATGGGTATTCTGGAACACCGATTGTGCTCATGAGGAACAATTAAGGAATATGGAACAGTTTAAAATAAAGAAAGATGTGCGCCAGGATTACATCCTTTCACCATACTTATTCAATCTGTATGCTGAGCAAATGATCCAAGAAGCTGAATTATATGAAGAAGAACATGGCATCAGGATTGGAAGAAGACTCATTAACAACCTGCAATATGCAAATGGCACAACCTTGCTTGCTGAAAGTGAGGAAGACTTGAATTACTTACTGATGAAGATCAAAGACTACAGCCTTCTGTATGAATTGCACCTCAGTGCAAAGAAACCGAAAATTCTCACAACTAGTCCAATAAATTACATCATGATAAATGGAGAAAAGATTAACGTTGTCAAAGGTTTCATTTTGCTTGGATTCACGATCAACACTTATGGAGACAGCAGTCAAAAAAATCAAGTGAAAGACTTCCAGCAAGATGGTAGACTAGGCAGACACCCTACACAGACCCTCTAAAACAAAGATAAAAGAGAACAAATAAAACAGACACAGATGAAAGTCCTGGTACCCTGAACTTCAAAAGAAAGGTTAAAGAGGTGGATGGAGTGCTTGCTGGGAGGAGAGGCTGAACAGGAATGGCAAGAGAGGGAGACTGACTGGTAAACAGCTGGCCAGATGCAGCTCCACTACCTTGTGAGCAGCTTTGCAGCGGAGGGAGGTCTCCCGGAGCTGATTTGTGCAGGTGATGGAAAAAGTGCAATTTCTTCTTTGTTCCCACATTGCTCAGTGACCAGAAGTGTAACCAGCTCCCACCCTCATCCACCCCTAGCGAAGACACTGTTCTCTGAGAGTTTGGAATCTCATGGTTGAGAGCCATGCCAGTGTGAAGTGGGAGCCAGCTGTAACACTTTGGTGTGCCATTTTGGTACCTGGATATAGGTGGGCTCGGCTCCAGACCTACAAAAACCCAAAGAGCCACCAGACCAGCATTTAACCAGTCACCCTGCCCCCAGTCACCCTGTGGTCCTAACAGACACTGAAACAAGCATCATCAAAGGCATCCATGAACTACTTCCAGATTGAGCGCCCTGAACATAGATAAAACCAAGGCCAAAAGGAACTCTGATGTCATATGCCTTCTACAGCCACCTTGTGAGCTCCTTGAATTACCAGACCCCCACAGAAATGTCTCCCCTCTGGGTCCAACAACTGTACTGTTTGATTTTACAAACATGACAATCCCACAATGCCCCGGAGACAACAAACAACTTAAGCTCACATGAACAAATGAGACAATGGCTCAAACAAATGACCAAGATGCAGAGATAGAAAACATTTATGAGGAAAAAGGTGATGGGGTGGGGGGAAGGTAATGGAAATAACAAAAAAATAATTCAAAAGACTGATATTTTGGCGCCTTCAACAGATTGACAGAAAGATTGAGGAAAGCAAGGAGAACACAGGCAAAACTTTAGAAGAATTCAAGAAAATGTTACATGAACAAACACCCAAACTAAATGCAAATTTTTAAACAATACAAAACCTACAATTAGAAATCCAAAAAGTAATACTAAGATTTAAGAAATGAACAACACATTGAAAGGTCAAAGGAGAAAATTAGAAGCAATGGAAGCCCAAATTAGTAAACTTGAAGATAAATCTCACAATACTAGTATAATAGAAAAACAATTAAAAAAGAATGAAAAAAATCCAAAGAAAGCCTGAGAGTTATGTGGGACACCATGAAGAGGGACAACTTAAGGGTGATTGGAATTCCAGAACAGGAAGAAACAAGCACAGAGAAAATTGTCAGAGTTTTTGGAAGGAAACTTCTTTATCATCATGAAAGAGAAAACGATAAACAAATAAAAAGCTGAACAAACCCCAAATATGATAGATCCTCAAAGAAAATCACCAAGACATATCATAATCAAACTTCCTAAAATCAAAGACAAGGAAAGAATCCTAAAAGCAGCTTGGGAAAATAAAAAGTTACCTACAAAGGAGAACCAATAAGACTAAGTTCTGATTTTTCAGCAGAAACTATGCAGGCAAGAAGGCAATGAGATGACATCAACTCTGAAAGAAAAAAAAAAAAAATTGCCAACCGGAAATCATATCCCCACAAAGCTGTCCCTCAACTACAATGGCAAAATTAGAGCATTTCTTAATAAACAGAAATTAGAGGAATTTATAATGACTAGACCAAGTTTTAAGAAAATACAGAAGGGTGTTCTTTGGACTGAGAACCAACAACAGCAGACAACAACCTAAGATTAACATAAATAAAAGCACCACTCTGAACTCAATCCAGGAATAGAAGTATTTAAGGTAAAACAAACCTACCAGACTAAAAATAGAGAACCAGAGATATCAATGTATAATGAATTCAACTACAAAGCAAACCAAGGGAATAGTGTAGATACTTAACTTCTAAATGGCAAGGAAGTCAAGTAGATTTCAAGATAAAGCAGACTGTTTCAAGCAGGGAAAAAATTAGTAAATTAGAGGATAACCCTCAAAGAGAAAGAATATAGCTGCACATCAAAATAAAAACAGAAGAAAATCAGAAATGTTTAGTAAACAATGTTGTTGCTGTTGTTGTTAAATGTTGTTGAGTCAGTTCTGACCCACAGTGACCCTGTATAGGGTTTCCGAGAAGTGGCTGGTGAGCTTGAACCACAGACCTTGCAGTTCAAGCCGGCTTTGTGGTCCAGTGCATTAACCCACAGCACCACACCAGGACTCCATTAGCACAACAGAAAAGAAAATGAAAATAAATCCCACAAACAAAATGAACTCAGCATAGAAAATTATGTGGAACAAACAATACTGCAGCACTACACACAAACAAAAACACCACACAGCAATATGACAGCAATTAACTCATACCTATAATTAAGAAAGGCGGGCAACAGGGTTGTATTGTTTCATCATACTTATTCAACCTGTATGCTGAGCAAATAATCCGAAAAGCTGGGTTATATGATGAAAATGTGGCATCAGGATTGGAGGAAGACTCATTAACAACCTGTGATATGCAGATGATACAACCTTGCTT
>NW_006408580.1:13467640-13468974 GCF_000296735.1 Chrysochloris asiatica | reverse complement strand
GAGCACAGCCTTTGGTATGGATTACATCTCAATGTCAAGAAAACAAAAATCCTCACCACTGGACCAATAAACAACATTCTTATCAATGGAGAAAACATTGAAGTTGTCAAGGACTTCATTCTTCTTGGATCAGCTATCAACACTCATGGAAGCAGCAGTAAAGAAATCAGACGACATATTGCATTGGGCAAATCTGCTGCACAAGACCTTTTTAAAGTGCTGAAGAGCAACGATGTCAGCTTGAAGACTAAGGTGTGCCTGACCCAAGCCATGGTATTTTCAATAACCTCATATACATGTGAAATCTGGACAGTGAATGAGGAAGACTGTAAAAGAATTGATGCTTTTGAGTTATGTTGTTGGAGGAGAATATTCAAAGTGCCATGGGCTCTTTGAGATCTGTGTTGGAAGACGTGCAGCCAGAGTGTTCCTTGGAGACCAGGATGGCCAAATTTCGTCTCTCATACTTCGGACATATTGTCAAGAGGGACCAGTCACTGGAGAATGATATCATGTTTGGTAAGGTGCAGGGTCAGAGAAAAAGAGGAAGACCCCCAGTGAGATGGACTGGCAAAGTGGCAGTATCAATGGGCTCAAGCATGGCAACAATTGTGAGGTTGGCCCAGGACTGGGTAGTGTTTCATTCTGTTGTGCATAGG
The DNA here is from genome assembly GCF_000296735.1 of Chrysochloris asiatica. NCBI lineage: Eukaryota > Metazoa > Chordata > Mammalia > Afrosoricida > Chrysochloridae > Chrysochloris > Chrysochloris asiatica. The sequence continues at coordinate 13,468,315 of NW_006408580.1, read as the reverse complement.
GTCACTATGAGTCGGTACCGACTCGATGGCACCTAACAACAACAGCCCAATCTTTAGTGGGAGTTAAGAAGACTTTGGATAGAAAAGCCATATCAAGTAAATTCACAGTTCTGTACCACTTATACACTCCTCCCCATTCCCCATTGCTGTCAATTCTTGCTCATAGTTACCGTATAGAACAGAGTAGAAATGCCCCCATAGGGTTTCCAAGGCTGTGCTCTTTATAGAAGCAGACTGCCACATTTTTCTTTCAAGGATCAGCTGGTGGGTTCGAACTGCCAACCATTTAGTTAGCGGTCAAGAACTTAACCATTCACTGATAAGGAGAAGTGAGGGAAAAACAGCAATGAAGCTGTGAGCTAAGCCCTACAACGTTCAATCGACTCCTGTGAATCCGGGTGGAGACCTGGTTGGCCAGCAGTGTGGTAAGCCCTGGGCCCAGAGTCAGTGACATAGCCACAGAAGACTACAGTGGAGAGTGAAGCATCCAGCTGATAAGAAGATAGGGCATATGCACAAGAACACCCACACTTGCAGATAATACCCACTTGACGTGGCTTCAATGACTGGATGATCAGAGCACAACTAGAAGAAGAAAGAAGAGGGAAAAAAAAGAGTAATCTGATACAATTTGATGAACTTGACCTACACCTATGGAAGCAGTAGCTCAAAAGA
>NW_006408580.1:13461780-13467540 GCF_000296735.1 Chrysochloris asiatica | reverse complement strand
GATGGACTCATGCGTGACAACAGTAGTGAGGCTGGCCCAGGCAGTGTTTCGTTCTGGCGTGCATAAGGTCGCTATAAGTCAGTACCAACTTGATGGCACCTAACAACATCATATAATGGCACCTAAACAACAACACCACTTGGGGATAGGACTTATTTGGCTATGTTAATGAGGCCATACTCAGTGTTGTTGTTGCGAGGTACCATCCAGTCTGTTCTAACTCACAGTGACCCTATGCACTGCCCAGTCCTGAGCCATCCTCACAATTACTATGATTAAGCCCATTGCTACTGGCACTGTGTCAGTACATCTCATTGGGGGTTTTCCTCTTTTTCACTGACCCTCCACTTTACCAAGAATACTGTCCTTCTCCTGGTGTGGCGCTGTGGGTTAATGAACCAGACTGCAAAGTCATTTGAACTGCAAGGTTGGCGGTTCAAGCTCACCAGCTGCTCCTCTGAAACCCTATACAGGGTCGCTATGGTTCAGAATCGACGTGACAGCACTTCACAACAACAACCAGGGACTGGTCACTCCTGATAATATGTCCAAAGTATGAGAGATGAAGTCTTGCCATCCTGACTTCTAAGGAGCATTTTGGCTATATTTCTTATAACACAGATTTGTTTGTTCTTCTGGCAGCCCGCAGTACTTTCAATATTCTCTTCCAACACCATAAGTCGAATGCATCATTTCTTCCATGATCTTCCTTATTCATTGTCCAACTTCCAGGTGCATATATGGCAATTGAAAATACATACCACAGCTTGGGTAGCAGATTTGCTTAATGTAATACATCATTTGATTTCTTGACTGCTGCTTTCATGAGTGTTGATAGCGGATCCCAGCAAAATGAAGTCTTTGACAACTTCAATCTTTTCCTCATTTATCTGGATGTTATTTATCGGTCTAGTGGTGAGGATTTTTGTTATCTTTACATTGAGATGCAACCCATGCCAAAAGCTGTAGTCTTTGATCTGCATCAGTAAGTATTTTAAGTCCTCTTCACTTTTAGCAAGCAAGCTTGCATCATCTGCATATCGCAGGTTGTTCGTGAACCATGTGGTATTTCTGTTATAGCAGCACACGAAAACTCAGATTGTAACTGCCAACAACAAAGTAGGGAAGAAGGTCTGTTCCAGCCCCAAAGCAGTTAAAGATGAGGTCAGCGGTTAAGAGGAGTCGATTAAAGAGGACAAGACTTGAACTTGATACGGATGGGTCTGCCATAAGAAGAGGCTGCTAGCTCATCCCCAGCCAACTCTGCCTGCTCTCTAGGGTAGGGTCAGAAGAATGCCAGGGCAGGTCAGGTGAGCTGTAGTAAATCCCAGAGCAGAGACTTTCAGATTAGTTCTAAGTCAAGGCAGGACAGTACTGTCCAAGGGTTGGTGTGCGCATCTGGGGGCTTGAGAGAAGTTCACAAGTCAGCTGACCCAGAATGGCTGAGAGCCAGCCAGAAGGGCCAGGAGAGACGCCATAGTCCAGATCCAGAAACTGCCAGGTGACTACACACATCTGTAAGCCAGATGCAGCACGGATGCAGCTGTTTTTCCATGCACAAGCATTGAGGTGGGGGCTAATGATGGAACAGTCTCGGAGCCTGTGGCTTCATCAACAATCAGGGCTAGACAGAAGCCAGCCTCAGGCCAGGAGAATAGTCAGCCCACTAACACCCAGGATTTCAAATTTGGGTTAAAATCCTGAAGTGGTTGAATATTTTTTAAAATCCCTACATGACTCAGTTTCTGTGGAGAACTGGATCGGGTTTTCTATCATTTGGAGGAGTGGAGCTCGAATTCAATTTCAGTTCGGTTTCATAGCTATAAAAGCAGCACTATCCCCAAAATCCTTCATCCCCTCATCCACTGTTAGACTTGGAATAGAGGTCACTTGCTAATTCCTTTTGATGTTGTCATTATTAGGTGCCATGGAGTCAGTACTGACTCATAGCGACCTTATGCCCAACAGAATGAAACACTGCCCAGTCCTGCACCAACCTCACAATCGCTGCTACGCTTACGCCCATGGCTGACACCACTGTGCTAATCCATCGCATTGGGAATCACCCTTTTTTTTCGCTTTCCCTCCACTTTAGCAAGCATGCTGTCCTTCTCCAGGGACTGGTCACTCCTGACAATATGTCGGACAATAAAGTCTGGTTATCTTGGCGTCTAAGCCAAGCATTTTTCTAAGCAACATTCTGGCTATACTTCTTCCAACATAGATTGGTTTGTTCTTTGGGCAGTCCATGGTATTTTTAATATTTTCCTCCAACAACGTAACTCAAATATATCAATTAGTCTAAGATCTTCCTTATTCACTTGACTGCTAACCTAAAGGTAGGTTGTAAGGGAGAAAGATGTGGCATGCTGCTTCTGTAATAGATTTATAATGCCTTGGAAACCCTATGAAACCATTCTACTCTGCCCTATGGCGTCACTATGAGTCACACTTGGCTCCATGACAACAGGCTTGGTTTTGCTTTTATTCCTGAGGAAGAAAAAGAGAGTAGATTCTGAGGGGAAAGCAGTCTTTGCCGCTTGGACACCTCTAAGGATCCATTGTGTTCTGTAGTTTCTGAAAACTAATGTTGCTGTTATGGCTAAATGCCATCAAGACAGTTCCAGCCCATAGCAACCCTATCTGCAATAGAACAAAATACTATCCAGTGTTTCCTCACAATTGCTGCCATGCTTGAGCCCATTGTTGCTGCCACTGTGCCAATCCATCTCATTGAGAGTCTCCCTCTTTTTCGCTGTCCCTCACTTTACCAAGCATGATGTCTTTCTCCAGGGACTGGTCCCACCTGATACTATGTCTAAAGTATGAGAGATGAAGTTTGGCCATCTTGGCTTCTAAGGAGTATTCTGGCTGTCCTTTTTCCAACAAAGATTTGTTTGCTCTCCTGGTAGTCCATGATACCTTTAATATCCTTCTCTAATACCATAACAAATGCATCATTTCTTCTACAGTCTCCCTTATTCATAGTCCAGCTTTCACATGCATATGAAGCTATTGAAAATGCCATGGCTTCGGTCAGGCACACTTTAGACCTCAAACTGACATCTTTGCTCTTGAACAGTTGAACACTTTAAAGAGGTCTTGTGCAGCAAATTTGCCTAGTGCAATATACATCATTTGATTTCTTGGCTGCTACTTGCATTACAGTTGATGATGGATCCAAGCAAAATGAAGTCTCCGACAGCTTCAGTCTTTTCTCCATTTATCATGATGTTGTTTATTGTTCCAATGGTGAGGGGTTTTGTTTTCTTTACATTGAGGTGCAACTCATACCAAACACTAATACCCATTGGAAAACTTCTAAAATCTTTACCTGGTATTCGTGATCCCTCATAACATGAATCCAACTTCCCTTTCCGGCCTCATCTGCTATGGCCTCCTATTGCTGCTGCAAAATGGCAGCTCGTTCTACCTGCTGCAAAAAAAAGAAGCTAATTATTCAGAGACAGGAATGTGGTAAAGCTAGTAAGATTTAATGTATATTGGATATACAGGAGGCAGAGGGGGAGAAAAATGTATAGGGATTTTGAACTTCCAAGGAGAAGCTGGTGGGCTTGTGCTGCGAACCATAAGGTTGTTTATCCTACAGTGCCACACCAAGGCTCCCATTTTACAATACCAGGGAAGAGAAACAATATCCATAGTACAATCCGATAAGCACATTCTCATAAACACCTAATCTTTTTTAAAACACTCAAGTTCAATCTTTTCTTCTCCACTCCTGTACTATCTCAATTCACTCCTGTACTATCTCAATTCATATGCATATGACCTTGAACCTCTGGCAGAATGGATCCAGTAGTCCCTGGCTTTATATCAGCCATTTTGTTAAACCAGCTTAACTTTAGCCCCAAGTCACTACAGAGGCCGCTTTTCTCCCCCCACAGTAGCACTGTGTCTCTTGCATTACTTTCAGCCATTACAGGTAACAAAAACAAACTAACCATCTAAAAACCCAAAGTTTCACTTCCCAGGACCCTTCATTCTTTCTCTTACAAAAGAGAAAGAAAACCCCATGTTTCTGTGAGTCTGGAGCCATTGCAATGAATCCCACTTCTGACACCAACCACAAGAACATCATGGAGGCCATGTCTGAGTTCCTCTAGTTTCACAAGGGGGAAACAGAATCAAAGTCAAAATCAGACCTCCTATGAAGCGGAGGTCAGATATACTTCCACCCTACAACTTCCTTTACCCATCCCTCCCATAGCACTCTATGCTTCACATCTGGATTTGATAATCTGTTGCAGTGGTCATGCAAAACTCACAGAAACACTCACGATTATGGGCTTGATTAGGGAAGTGAACAGGGTCCAATTCAGGAACAGAAACAAATCAGGGTACAGCAGTTCTCCAGTCAGGAACGCTTCTTCTCTGCCATATTACAAGCATGCCTTGCTCTTATCTTCATCCTCTCTGCCATGTGTCCTACTCAGACAAGTATTACAAAGACCCTTTAACCAGACTGAAATGCCTAAAAGGCACATTATGCAAGCCAGCCTCATGCCCATAGGCACTCAGCTTTACTCAGTCCAGGGACCAAGAAACCCACAGATGCTCTGTCTCTCTATGTTGCCACCTCTACCACCACCTCTGCTGTCAGAGTTTTTTTAGATAGGGATCTCACACTCTGCTCTTGACTCTTCGTTCTTGATGATCCTGGAATCATGTGTTTCTGCTTCTGAGATGGCTAAAACCTAGCAAGATGTCAAAACTAACCAATCCCAGTGTTAGAGTCCTGTTCACACTAGTTGCATGATACCACCAAATCTTTTTTATTGAATGATGCAGAAAGCATCAAAAGAAGATGGAAGGAATACACAAAGTCACTGTACCAAAAGGAAATGGTTAATGTTCAACCATTTCAAGAGGTAGCATATGATCAAGAGCCAATGATACTGAAGGATGAAGTCCAAGGTATATTGAAGGAATTGGCAAAGAAAAAGGCTCCAGGAATTGATGGACTAAAAATTGAAATCTTTCAAGAAACTGGAGGCACTCACTCATCTATGCCAAGAAATTTGGAAGACAACTATCTGGCCAACTGATTGGAAAAAATCCATATTTGTGCCTATTCCAAAGAGAGGTGATTAACGGAATGCAGAAATCATTGGACAATATCTTTGATATCCAATGTGAGTAAAGGTTTACGAAAGGTAATACAGAAACAGCTGCAAGCATACATTGACAGAGAACTTCCAGAGGTTCAAGCCGGATTCAGAAGAGAACATGGAACTAGGGATGACGTTGCTGATGTCCGATGGATCTTGGCTGAAAGCAGAGGATACCAGAAAGATGTTTACCTGTGCTTTATTGACAATGCAAAGGCTTTTGATTGTGTAGATCATGACAAACTATGGACAACATTGCAAAGTATGAGTATTCCTGAACACTTCATTGTGTTCATGAGGAATCTGTACCTGGACCAAGAGACAGTTTTTTGAACAGAACATGGGAACACTGAATGGTTTAAAATTAAGAAAAGTGTGTGACAGGGTTGTATTCTTTCGCCACACTTATTCAACCTGTATGCTGAGCAAATAATCTGAGAAGCTGGGTTATATGAAGAAAAACGTGGCATCAGGATTGGAGGAAGAAGACTCATTAACAACCTGTATGTAATACGCAGATGATACAACCTTGCTTACTGAAAGTGAAGAGGACTTAAAACATTTACTGATGAAGATCAAAGAGCACAGCCTTTGGTATGGATTACATCTCAATGTCAAGAAAACAAAA
>NW_006408580.1:13433122-13459923 GCF_000296735.1 Chrysochloris asiatica | reverse complement strand
GGGATTGTAACCATGGCAATGAAACAATGTATGAATGTAAAACTAATGTTCTGCCGTGTAAACTATCACATCATTCACAATAAAACATTTAAAAAGAACGTAACCATTACTCCACCAGGGCTCTTTGTACATCCCTATTCATTCCCATTTCTGGGATCTTGCTCACGCTGCTTTTTCCATTTCAATGCCAGTGTCCACCTTCTCCCTAAATCCTACTTATCCTTCATGTAATACTCAGAATAGACTTCCACAAAGTCTCTTTAACCCTTGGGACAAGTAAAAAAAGGGGAACTGAATTATGATTAAATTAGATTAATTTATAATGCCTTAATTACCAAAGCTAAAGAATGCAGAATAATGGATCACTGGCCACCCAAGGACTGCCTGGTGGTGGAACATATGGGTCAATTATCTTCAGAAGTAAATCCAACATTATTATTATTGACACCAATAAAATCCTAGTGACATTATAATGAAATTTTCAGGTACTATGAGACTTTAAGTAGGAACTCTTGGTAGTGTAGTGGTTACGAATCAGGCTGTTAACCTCAGGGTCAGCAGTTCAAAACTACCAGCTGTTCCGTGGGAGAAAGATGAGGCTTTCTGCGCCCGTAGATTTATAGCCTCGGAAACCCTGTACAGGGTCGCTATGAGTCGGAATCAACTCCATGGCACATAACAACAACACCATGAGACTTTAAAGAAGAGAGGGTATGGGTTCGGTCCTACCTAAATAGTTGGGAGTCCCAGTTCCATCAAAATGAAATTTGATAGTAATAATGTAGTGGCCTGCATTCAGGTTTAAAAGGTACAGGTCCACAGCTTAGCAAAACCAAAACCAAACCCACTACTGTCAAATTAATTCCAATGAACTTATAGGATAGAGTAGAACTGCCCGTGGATTTTCAGAGATAGTCTTATCTTTCTCCCACAGAGTGGCTGGTGGATTTGAACCATCAGCCTTATAGTTAGCAGTCCAATGTTTAACTCACTGTGCCACCAGGGCTCCTTATAGAACTTGGCAAGCATGTGTAAAAACACTTTCCATTTCTACATGACAGTAAGTTCCATGAAAGCCACCAATATGGCTACCTAAAAGAGTTGTTAGATCTTAGATTGAATTAAGAGAAATATGTTATCCAGATCAAAACTATATTGGGCTAGATTAATGGTCCCAATTTTTCAGTCCTTCCTGCACTCATGCCCTTTACCATGTTGACTTGAAATTTCTCCTAAAAACAGGTAGAGTTCCTTTCCCTCTTGGCGCTAAGTTTGGCCATGTGACTTGTTTTTTTAGCAGACTTGACATGACATGCCCAAAAGTTTTGAGTTGTATCAGTGGCTATATCTACCACCTCCTGGAGAAGAAGAGCATTATTAGATTAGTCAACTGGTCTCCGGAGGGATAAAAATACAGGGAGCAGACTGAATGGCCCCAGTCAAACCCAGAATAGACCATTGACATCAGAAATGTAAATGAGTTCAGTCAAGATCAACAAAATGATCCAGCAAAGCCAACCTAGATCAGCTGGCCCCAGCCAATTCAGATACTCATGAGCTAAATAGATGTGCTGTTTTTGTTGCATGCTACTGAGATTTTTGCGGTCGGTTGTTACACAGCAATAACTAACTGAAACAAGAGCTGTGTCTAGTTCTGAAAGCCATATTTGCAAGGGACACTGAGGACAGGCAAAGGATGTGGGAACCATAAAATATAATGAACAGTTGGTGACACAGATATAATTTATGCTGAAAAAGAAGAGATTTGTGGAGGGTGTGAACATGGTCTTCAAATATGTGAAAAACTTTTGCCTGCAAAAAGAGGCTAGACTTCCTGTCCATAACACTTAGAGTCCTAAGACCCGTGAGAGAAATTACAAGAGTGGATCCCACTGTCCAAACTGCCTGAGATTGGAATGAATTTTCACAAGTTGTGAGTTCTTCTTTGATGGAGTTATTCAAGCAGAGAATGTAGGATCCCTTGGACAGACATAACCAGCTGTCCTCTAAGACGTCTTCCAACCTTAAAATACTTTGAGAGATTACTATCTGTCCCCAAAAGCACTCGCCTCACTGCTGTGTCTGCAAAAGTGTTTATTTCATGGTCCCTTTTCCCCTGCTGAACCTTAGCTTTCCCAGCTTGCCATAATACCCCTCCTAACGTGGCGCTGTGGGTTAATGCGCCAGACTGCAAAGCCGTTTGAACTGCAAGGTTGGCGGTTCAAGCTCACCAGCCACTCCTAGGAAACCCTCTACAGGGTCGCTATAGGTCAGAACCGACTCGACGGCATTTAACAACAACAACCCCCTCCTTAGCAATTCCAGTTCTTCAGCAATACCTCTCTCCTCTGCTGCATGGGAGGCTTGTATTCTTGTTTCAATGATGAAGACAGAGTGCTATTCAACACAGCTGATGGATAATATTGGAGAAACACTCCTGTGTTTGTTGTGGGTCTGGATTCCCACAGAGAGAACCCCAAGTTTGTATTACGCCTTCTCCACAGCAGTTATAATGGGTTGATTCCTTCCCTAACCTCACACTCCATCATTGGTCACCCTCAAGCAAATCTTCCTTCCTCAACCACGACCTGGCTAGAATCATTGCTGATGTTACTGAGTTGGTCCCAATCTCATGGCAACTGCTGTACAATGGAGGGCGTTGCTTCCAGAGCCTGCGCCATCCCCATGATATACTGTAGATCTGATTTTCAGAAGTAGATTGCCAGATCTTTCTTCCTAGTTTGTCTTATTTGGAAGCTCTGCTAAAACCTGTGCATCATCCTAGCAAATAAGCAAGCCTTCACTGATAAGGCAGGTGGTGGCTACTCATGAGCTACATTGGCTGGGGACCAACCCCAGGTTTCCCACATGGAAAACAAGAATTCTACCTCTAAACCATCACTACCCCCTTGGCTAAGAATGACTATCTAATACTAGATGAGTCATAACTGAACATGAATTGAAGTCCAAGTCCTACCTCCTCTCCCAGGAACACTTGAATTCTAAGTGCTATTCTCTTGCTGCAGTATGAAGCGTGGTAGACCTTGAGTCTTGTTCAAGGAATTTACAATAACCTCATGTTTTTCCTTTGGGAGCTAGCGTCACTTGGGCTTCTCCAACTCTTGTCTTTACTTTTATAAATAAGGATTTAAATAGAATGGGACAATAACTCCGTGTGTGAGTTAGTGCCTCTGACATCAGCCCAAACAGGCAGCTGAAAACAGAAAATATTAGTCAACATTTTGATATTTTCAAGTAATCCCACATACTTAGCAGTGGATAGAAATAGTCTTCCGCCTGGGTCTTTTGAAAGGTCATTTTTTTAAAAAAATACGCTCACAGTAGGGAAAAGGCAGGGTAGGGAGACAGACATAATGACCCAAATTAGCAGCACAGTTCCTGTCCGGCGTGTTTCTGTGAGGAGCAAAGCCCTCTGGTCACAGACAAGTTTGTGGCCCCAGCTTGTCAGAGCTATTGATTGACTGTTCGCAATATTGCAGGTGATTTAAAGAGTTCCCCGCCACCTTGTTTGTTTAATGTCACCTCCATCTGAGAATGTCAGACTCTGACATGTTTGACTTCTCCACAGGACAAATGCCAAGGCACGTGTACAGTTGTCCCACCGACTAGGTTGTTCCCTACCCTCAGTAACAATAACGATGGTCATTTCTAAACGCTAATTTCAAAGAGGCGCTTACCAAATCCTTGGTTCTCTCCTGACTCGGGCATTGTGCCGAGAAAGACTGTTCTGTTCATTTTTCTTATCTATATTTATAAAACTTTCCAAATCCATGTCACCCTTAGTGGTATTCAGGAGCCGCTGTTCTGGAAGGGGAATGAGGTGGGAGAGGGGAGGAAAGGGGGGCAGAAACAGAGTCGAGACTGTCTGGGGCCAGAGGCCAAACTTGGCCAGCCCAAGACAAACACAGACCGGAGATAAAAAGAGGAGACTAGGAAACACAGCCAGAGATGGCAGAAACAGCAGAGATGGAAAATAAATAGCGCAGAGAACAGGGAAAGCAAGAGTCTGTGCACTGCGGGGGACACGGGGAGGGGGGGGAGCAGAGGGGAGAGGATGGATGGGGGCTGAGGAGAGGCGCAGCAGTGGGGGGGGGGCAGGGGAGAAGCCTGAGGAGTGAAAGGAATTGGGGAGAGAAAAAGACAGGAGACAGAGAGACGGGGGCAGGCAGACCTGCTTAGAGGCTGGGTGGAGATAAAAGGGAGGAAAGAGGAAAGAATGTGAGGAAGGGAGCGGAAGAAAGAGAGGTAAAAGAGAGAGCCAGGGAAAAGGTACCAACATCCCCAGCTGGGTAGCATAAGTGTTCAATGAAGACCCAGCAACAGATCCCACTGATAAATTTTGACAGGAAAAAAAAAAAAAATCTAATCTAGTCTAGTGTGTTGTTGGAACATAATACATTTTTGGCATTTTCAGAGCAGATGTAAGAAGAAATTAAGTACAAATTTAAAGTTAAAAAATGTAATGGAATATGTTTCAACCCTGATGTCAAGAAAAAGTGTGTGTGTGTGGAGGCGCAGGTGGAGGGGTGGGGGTGGGGTGTCCTTATGTATGTTAGAGCAGTGGTTCTAAGCCAGTGGCAATTTTGCTCTTCTCCCCACTGCAGACATTTGACAATGTCTGGAGACATTTCGAGCTGTCATTATTGGGAGATGGTCCTATTGGCATTTAGTGGGTCAAGAACAAGGGGGCTTACTACTCATCCTACAATGCACAGGACAGTCCCCTACAGCAAGGAATCATCTGGCCCCAAATGGTCATCATGTTGGGGTTAAGAAAGCACTGGAAAGTTCAACATCATTTGGGAACTTGGGAGAAATCCAGACCTACTGAATCAGAAACCCTCCATCCCCCAACCCCAAAGTTTGCATTCTAAGAAGCCCTCCCCTGGAGTCCGATGCCTACTCAAGTTTCAGAACCACTGGGTGAAAGCCAGAGCTATTCAATATGGTAGCCACTAAACACATGTGGCTATTTAGCTAAAGTTAAGTGTGGCGCTGTGGGCTAATGCTTCAGACTGCAAAGTCATTTGAACTGCAAGGTTGGTGGTTCAAGCTCACCAGGCTGTTCCTTGGAAACCCTATACAGGGTCGCTATGGGTCAGAATCGAATCGACTTCACTTAACAACAACAAATAAAATTTTAAATTCAGTGCCTTAGTTTCAGTACCAGTTGCCATGGAGTCAATTTAAACTCTGAGCAACCCCATGTGTGGCAGAGTAGGACTGGGCTTCATAGGGTTTTCAATAGCTGGATTTTTGGAAATAGATTCCAGGCCATTTTTCCAAAGTGCCTCTGAGTGGACACAAACCAAACAACCTTTAATTTAGCAATCAGTCATATTAACCATCTACACCACCCAGGAACACTAACCAAACCCACTACCATTGAGTCAATTCTGACTCATTGTTGTTGTTGTCATCGGCTGTCCAGTCTTGCTTATTCAGTAACCAACTCTGACATGCATGTTGTTGTTGCTGTTGTTATGTGCCGTGGAATTGGTTCCGACTCATAGCGACCCTGTACAGGGTTTCCAAGGCTGTAAATCTTAACAGGAGCAGAAAGCCTCATCTTTCTCCCGCAGAACAGCTGGTAGTTTCGAACTGCTGACCTTGCGGTTCACAGCCCGATTCGTTAACTACTGCGCTACCAGACATGCATGAGGCCATTGAAAATACCATGGATTGGGTCGGGCACACCTAGTCTCTTCAACACTTTACAGAGATCTTCTATAGCAGATTTGTCTATGCAATATGTCCTTTAACTTCTTGACTGCTGCTTCCATGAGTCTTGACTGTGTATCCAAGAAGAATGAACTCCTTGACAACTTCAATCTTTTCTCTTGTGAGGAATTTTGTTTTCTTTCATATATTCCAGCTTCTCAGATTATTTGCTCAGCATACACATTGAATAAGTATGATGAGAGGATACAACCCTGATGCATGTCTTCCCTGATTTTAAACTTTTCAGTATTCCTTTGTTCTGTTCTAAGAACTGCCTCTTGGTCTGTGTATAGGTTCCTCATGAGCACAATTAAGTGTTCTGGAATACCCCTTCTTCTCAATGTTATCCATCGTTTGTCATGATCTAAACAGTCAAATATCCTTGCATAGTCAATAAAGCACAGGTAAGCATCTTTCTGGTATACTCTGCTTTCAGCCAAGATCCATCTGACATCAGATAGCTCTTAGTTCCACGTCCTCTTCTGAATCTGGCTTGAATTTCTGGCAGTTATCTGTCAATGTACTGTTGAAACCATTTTTAAATTATCTTCAGCAAAATTTTACTTGCACTTGATTTCAGTGATATTGTCCAATGATTTCCACATTCTGTTAGGTCACCTCTCTTTGGAATGGGCACAAATAGGGATCTCTTCAAATCAGTTGGCCAGGTAGCTGTCTCCCAAATATCTTGACAAAGGTGATTGAGCACATCCAGTGCTGCATCAGTTTGTTGAAACACTTCAATTTGTATTCCATCAGTTCCTGGAACCTTGTTTTTCACCAGTGTCGTCTGTGCAGCTGGGACGTCTTCCTTCAATACTACTATTGATTCTTGATCAAATCCTACCTCTTGAAATGGTTGAAAATCAACCATTTCTTTTTGGTACAATGACTGTGTGTATTTCTTCCATCTTCTTTTAATGCTTTCTGTGTCATTCAATAGTTTGCCCGCCGTTGTTGTGGTTAAGTGTCGTCTAGTCGGTATGGAGTTTCCGAGGAGCGACTGGTGAGCTTGAACTGCCGACCTTGTGGTTCAAACCAACTTTGCAGTCCAGCACATTAACCCACAGTGCCACACCAGGACTCTTTCAATATTACAAATCAAGACTTGAATTTTTTCCTCAGTTCTTTCCATTTTTTCCTCATATTCTTCTTCCCTTTTGATTTTCTGACTCCAAGTCTTTGCACATTTCATTATACTACTACTTTATTTTGTCTTCTCAAGCTGCCCTTGGAAATTCCATTCTTTTATCTCTGCATTTCTTCTATTCACTTTAGCTTCTCTACGCCACTCTCATTGCAGTCCTCTATAGGATTTCCAAGGCTGTGACTCTTCACTGGTCCAGAAAGCCTCATCTTTCTCCCTCAGAGCAACTGGTGGGTTTGAACTGCTAACCTTGTGGTTAGCAGTGGAATGCTTATCCTACGGCACCCCCAGGGCACCTTCCTCAGTCACACTAGGCAGTTTTAAATGTTTAATCTGGACAGTCTAGACATCTGGACATCTGGACAGTGGTTACCCACTTCTGTCACCACAGAAAGTTCTAGAGTTTCGGTTACCAAGCTTTACTCACAAGCAGAAAAAAACAGCAAACCTATAAACTAAGGAAGAATGTTTCTTAATGTACCACTTCTACCCAGAAACAATAGGACCATGCGGTGGGTTTGAAGGGATCCTGAGCTAAGGTCAGGAGGACAGGATTTGGAACTCAGCAGGTGACACTGGACAAGCCATTTAACATGCCTGAGCTTCACTTCTCCATCTATAAAGTGGGGCACTACGTCCCTGTTCTAAGGCGCTCTGGTAGCGTAGTGGTTACAAATCAGACTGCTAATCTCACGGCCAGCATTTTGAAACTCCCAGCTGTTCCACAGAAGAAAGATGAGGCTTTCTGCTCCTGTAAAGATTTACAGCCTCGGAAACCCTGTACAAGGTTGCTATGAGTCGGAACCGACTCCACTGCATATCACAACAACAAGTGTCCCTGTCCTGGGGTGTCCTGTCTTCTTTTTCCGGGACACTGTGCCAGGACTTTTATCCTTTTGTGTCATGAACGCCTTTGGCATCTGGTGATGCCTATGGACTTCTTTTCAGAATAAGGTTGATAAATGCATAACATAAAATAAAATTACAAAGAAAACCAATTATACTGAAATTTAGTTATCAAAATAAAAACCACATTTGTGATATTGGAATATATATGCTTCTTTATTAGCTCAGTAATTAATAAGATCGAGTGTCAGGTCTAATAACTGCTGTAATTTCAAGAAGGGAAGAGTGAAAATGATATTTGGAGGCATGCGGAACAATGGTAATATGATATGAAGTATCTGTGATTTTTCTCAGAGTCAAGGTCTCAGGTATTTTGAATACCACCGTGATGTGTTGCCGACATTCATCACTGAAGGAAATGCTAAAGCTCATTAAGAGCTGGTGGCAATAAAGATGCAATTATTTCCTAGTCGGGTTTCCAGCTCACAGGTTTAGAACCTCTGGCTCCAGGGGACCTCAAGTCCTCCGTGAGATACTCTTCCCCCAGCAAAAGCAAAGAGGGGAGGGTCAGGAGGGAAGTTTCCCGGACCAGGCACTTCACTTCTGCCCTGGTTCCATTGTCCAGAACGATTCCCACACCCGCCTAGGTGGAAGGGCACTAAGAGTCTTCCCCTTCCCCCATATGTGCAGACGTTGATAGTTTCGTTACGCCCAGTTAGCTTCAAAGACCAAATCAGCACTCCGTAAAACTGTAAAAGAGTTTGAAATTCTGAAAGCAAAATTTTCACAAAAGCTGGAAACAATATGGTGGGGGCCCTTTGGCCTCCAATGGTCATCTGGGAGGAGCAAACATCAGCTAGAGTTGAAAGAGTTGAAGGGCTCTTCCAAGATGTGAGGTCTCATGCTGCATCACAAGGCCACCCCAGCACCATTCCCAGACCAGACCACACCTTCCCACCCCTCCCCCCACACCCCTGGAAAGAAAAATCAAAACAGAGAAGTTCCGATGCTGCTCACTACCCATGGCCATTCAAATCAAGGCCTGACAGGCCCCCAGGAGGGAGGTAACAAAATTAAAAATAGCCTCTCCTCCAAGGAAAAAAAATTAAAAATAGATTCCAACCCGCATGAAAATTTGGGTGGAAAAAAAAGGAAAGGAAAACAAAATGAATCATCTTTATGTGTTTTGCTGAGCGCAAGCCCGTTGCCATGACTACGGGGCCTTGTGTGCAGGCCTGGTCTTTTCTAGCAAGTTCAAGGCCCACTGAGGAGCCGGTGGGGGCGGCCCCATCACCAATATGTTATAGCCATAGGATCTGCGATCCCCCAGCGCAGTGGCTGCCACCGGGCAGATCGTATTAATGACTGTCACAGTTAATTTAGTGTTTCCTTCCATTGGGATCTATCGCTGTAATTGTGCAAACGAAAGGAGTTGTCGGTGTCCCCTGGGAGTTTAGGGAAATCTTGCCTGGTTTTGCAATCTAGATAGTCAGGAGAGGTTATGCGAACTTGTGGAGGAGTCCTATCTTAAATCACAGAGGAAGAAAGTGAGATTTATAGCCGGCATAAGCCTGCCTTTCTGATGGGTTCACTTGCTCTTACACGAAGGAAAAAGGAGATGAGAAATAAGGCCCCCTGACATAACGGGATACTGCTGCCCAGTCCCTTTGGCAGGTGAGCCCCTCAACTTGGCTTCTTGAAAGAGAGGAACAGTGGCCCGGATTCAGAAGGACTGAATTTGAGAGCCCCCCTTCTCTGAACCAGAGTTTAGCTGGAAAGAGACTGCTAAGGCTTCAGTGGAGTTTTTCATCTCATCTGCCTAAAAAGGCAGCGTTCTCCCTTTAGGAAACTCACACCCCATTGTCTTGGACTGGTTCTGACCCAGTAGGACACAGCAGAACTGCTCTCCTGAGTTTCCGAGGCTGTAAATCTTTATGGGAGCAGACATTTTTTTTCTTTCGCTTAAAGAGCAGCTAGTGTGTTCAAACCAATGACCTTTTGGTCAGATGTCCAATGCTTAACCCATTGAGCCACTGGTGGTGGTGGTTATGTGCCATGAAGTCGGTTCTGACTCATAGCGACCCTGTACAGGGTTTCCGAGGCTGTAACTCTTTACGGGAGCAGAAAGCCTCATCTTTCTCCTACAGAACAGCTGGGAGTTTCGAACTGCTGACCTTGAGGTTTGCAGTCCGATTCGTAACCACTACGCTACCAGATTGAACCACTAGGGATCCTTTTAAAGAAAATTCAATAAAGAGAATATTTAAACTTCCCAAATCAGATGGGTTGCTGTTGTTTAGTGCCATCGAATCTGTTCCAACTCATAACGACCCTGTGCACAACAGAACAAAACACCATCCAGTCCTAGGCTATCTTCCAATTGTTGTTCTGTTTGAATTCATTGTTGCTGCCATGTGTCAGTCCATCTTATTGGGCGTCTTTCTTCATGGATGTCTGAAATCATTTCTTCTCATTTTGAGTTGTGCTGCATCAACAAGTAAAGGTCTGAAACCCTTTTTTCCATTTACCTCATTATGGTCAGTGGTACTCTGAATGCCTTCTAACCTGAGGGACTCATCTTTTGCATTATTAGATCAGATAATATTCTACTGCTATTCGTATAGCTTTTAGTAGCCAAACATTCAGAAGTGGTCTGCCTCTCCTTTTTCCTAGTGTGTCTTAGTCTGGGAGCACTGCTGAAACCTGTCCACCATAGGTGACCCTGCTGGTAGTTAAGACACCAGTACCATAGCTACCAAGCATCACAGCAACACACAAGCCACCACAGTATGGCAAACTGACAGATGAGTGGTAATCTGATGAGAAGAAGGAAGAAATCCAGACTCACTTCACACAAAAATTTTTCACTTTGAAATAATTGACCTGTGGTCCACATGTTGCTGTTGTTAAGTGCCGTCGAGTCAGTTCCGACCCATAGAGACCCTGTATAGGGTTTCCAAGGAGCATCTGATGAGCTTGAACCACCGACCTTGCAGTTCAAACAACTTTGCAGTCTGACGCATTAGCTCACAGGGCCACACCAGGACTCCGTGGTCCACATAGGAGACTAAAAAGGCATGTGCACTAAATGCAAGAGCCCATCCTAGTCTGGACCCTTGTATGCAATTAGGAACATTATGGGGACAGTTGACAAAATTGGAATGTATTGATGATTACATCAGTCTAATGAAGTTGGTAATATACTGTGCTATGGTACCATAGGATAATCACTTGACCTCGAGGTTGATTCGAATCACAAGATCAGCAGTTCAAACTCACTAACCACTCCTTGGAAAATACAGGGTCGTTATGAGTTGAAACTGATTCAATGGCATTTAACAACATCAACAACTGAATGATGGCTAGGTAAGAGAATGTTCTTATTAGAAAATACGAACTGAAGTATTTAAGAATAAAGGGCCATGATACTTTCAAACAATTCAGAAAACAATTATATGTTTAATACAAATATAAATATATACAAACACACATATATTAGGGGACTTCCAAAAGTTCATGGAAAAATTCCATTTTTTTTTTAAGTTTTTATTATGAATTGAGTGATAGTTTACATGGAAGAACATCGGTTTTATACTCATCCTATCATATTTCGTTTCATTGCAATGATTACAATCCCCTCCATGCGTTATCATTCAATAGTATTTGCTTCTATTCCCTCTGGTTGTTTTCAATGTACACAAAAACACTCAGGAATATATCATCGTTTTAATGACCCAAGGACACATTCTGTAAGCCTACCTCTTAGCCGCCAGCACACAGCCTTCCTCTTTCCATGAGTCTAGAGTCCTCAGCTGCCCTATCTCTCCATGTCCTCATCTCTGCCTCCATCTTTGGTGTCGCTGCTTCTCTGGATAGGGTCCCACACTCTGCTTGCGCTCTTCGCCCTTGATGGTCCTAAGGTCCTCCGTTCTTGGACTGTAAGATTAAGTACACCCCCCTTCATGTTACAAAACTTCTACCTTTACAGTTGTAACAATCGCAATTAGTCACGATAACAATTACTCACTATTGAATCATAAGAATCTTATCCCCATCTCTTTTCACCAGACCTGGCTAGACAAGACGAAAACTATTCAATGGGGACTCTATCTTGCCCCGCACACTCTGAAACTAAACTCCCTCTTGAAAACTTGTAAGCCTGTCACTTCATGCCCCACCACCACCACCACCATTTTAGGTAGCCAGTGTCTAAGTTGCCCATCTCTATCAACCCTGTGTACAGAAGGGACTGGTTAATTACAATTTTCCACAAATTTTTTTAAAAATATTTTATTGTGAATTGGGTGGAAGTTTACAGCACAGATCATCAGTTTTACATTCAACAATTCATACAGTTTGTTTCATCTCACAGATTGTAATCCCCTAAATGTAACATCATTTATCCCACTTCCTCCCTATTTTCTTTTGTGTTATTTGCGTTCTTCCTTCTTTCCTAACCCTTCAGAATTTTGTCCTTGGTTAAATACTCCCCTTCTGATCTTAAATGGTTAATTATCCTAAGGTGTGTTATTGTTCTCCTTAAAGACCCGTCTATTGTTTGACTGAAAATTGAGCCAAAGGAGTGAATTCACCTGTAGGGTGACCAAGGATCATAATCTCAGGGGGTTTCACCAGTAAGCCTGGTCTTTTTCATAATTCTGCAGTTTGTTTCACATTTTTTGCGCATTCTATATAGGACCTTCTAGTGTGGTCCCTTTCAGGGCAAGTGGTAGTGGTAGCTAGGCATCATCTGGTTCTTCTGGTCTCAGAGTTCCATGAACTTTTAAAAGCATCTATATATACAGGTAGCGTAGTGGTTACGAATCGGGCTGCGAACCTTAAGGTCAGCAGTTCAAACCTACCAGCCGCTCCGCAGGAGAAAGATGAGGCTTTCTACTCCTGTAAAGATTTACACCCTCAGAAACCCTGTACAGGGTTGCTATGGGTCGGAACCGACTCGACGGCACTTAACAACAACAATATATACAGAGAGATCACAGAGTTAATCAAACAAATGGAGTAAAATGTAAAATGTTAAAAGTAGGTAAATATGGGTAAAGGGCATATAGCCATTGGACTATAAATATTCTTGCAACTTTTCTGTAAGTTTGAAATTCTTTCCAAATATTTGTTAATTGCTCTGTTTCCTTTAAAAGGATCACTTACGTGTCATTGAATTCATCAAAATTCTATTTATACTCAACGTTTTAGGGACTTCCCTAGTACACCTGGAATTGGGTTCCTTACATCTTTCAAAGATGATGAATACACTCTAGACCAATGCTGTCTGATAGAACTTTCTGTGATGATAAAAATTATTTATACCAACTCTGTCCAATACAGTGACCGGTAGCCACATGTAACTATGAAGTACTTAAAGTGAGAGGCTAGCCCAAATAAGAAGATGCTACACGTGTAAAATACATACCAAACTTGGTGTGAAAACTAATGCAAAATATTTTGGACATAATGGATTAAATGAAATATAGTATTAAAATTAATTTCATCTGTTTCTTTTTACTGTTTTAATGTGGCCACTGTTGTTGTTAGGTATCATCGAGTCAGCACTGACTCACAGCGACCCTATGCACAGCAGAACGAAACAATCTCCGATCCTGGGCCAACCTCACTACTGTTGCCACACTTGAGTCTATCTATGCTGCCACCTGGCCAATCCATCTCGTTGGGGGTCTTCCTCTTTTTCTATGACCCTCCATCTTACCAAGCATGATATCCTTCTCTAGCGACTGTTCCCTCCTGACAATATGTCCAAAGTATGAGAGACGAAGTTTGGCCATCCTGGCCTCTAAGGAGCACTCTGGCTGCACTTCTTCCAAAACAGATCTATTGGTTCTTTCGGCAGCCCATGGCACTTTCAGTATTCTCCTCCAACACCATAATTCAAAGGCATCAATTCTTCTACGATCCTACTTATTCACTATCAAGCTTTCGCATGCATATGAGGTTATTGAAAATGCCATGGCTTGGGTCAGGCACACCTTAGTCTTCAAACTGACATCGTTGCTCTTCAACACTTTAAAAAGTTCCTGTGCAGCAGATTTACCTAATGCAATACGTCGTCTGATCTCTTGACTGTTGCTTCTGTGAGTGTTGATAGTTGATACAAGTAGAATGAAGCCCTTGACAACTTCAATCTTTTCTCCGTTAATAAGAATGTTGTTTATTGGTCCATTGGTGAGGATTTTTGTTTTCTTGACATTGAGATGCAATCCATATCAAAGGCTGTACTCTTTGATCTTCATCAGTAAATGTTTTAAGTCCTCTTCACTTTCAGCAAGCAAGGTTGTATCATCTGCATATCGCAGGTTGTTAATGAGTCTTCCTCCAATCTTGATGCCACGTTTTTCTTCATAGAACCCAGCTTCTCGTATTATTTGCTCAGCATACAGGTTGAATAAGTATGGTGAAAGAATACAACCTTGTCACACACCTTTCTTAATTTTAAACCATTCAGTGTTCCCATGTTCTGTTCGAACAACTGCTTCTTGGTCCAGGTACAGATTCCTCATGAGTACAGTTAAGTGTTCTGGAATACTCATACTTCGCAATGTTGTCCGTAGCTTGTCATGATCCACACAATCGAAAGCCTTTGCGTAGTCAATAAAGCACAGGTAAACATCTTTCTGATATTCTCTGCTTTCAGCCAAGATCCATCGGACATCAGCAATGATATCCCTCGCTGCATGGCTTCTTCTGAATCCAGCTTGAACCTCTGGAAGCTCTCTGTCAAAGTATGATTGTAGGCGTTTCTGTATTACCTTTAGCAAAACTTGACTCGCTTGAGATATCAAAGAGATTGTCCGATGTGGCTACTAGAACATTTAAAATCACACATGTGCCTCATAGTCGTAGCTCACATTATATTTCCATTGGATGGTATACTGTAGAAAGTCGTGGAAGATGGCTGGTTCTGACATGACCTGTCGCTGAGGCTTCAAGCCTCTCCTGGCTCAGTCATTCAGGCATGGTAAGCACTCCTGGGGAACAATGACTGGCTTTAAGATCTTCAAGGAGCTGGATCCTTCAGAACCAGAGAATTGAGAGCATCAAGGTGAGGGAAGGAGTCGGTGGAAGCGTGTTCTAAGCAGAAGCAACAGTTTGTAGAAGCAAAGCTGTATTCAAGAGAAGGCCTGTGGACTTGAGGCACGAACTAGAGCCTGGAGTAGAAGAGGGACTGTGTGTGTGGTAAGAGATAATGTTGGAGATGTAGGTTTCATAAGTCCTATGGAGATGCTTGCATTTTTTCCCAAGGCCAATGGAAGACCATCAAAAGTATTTTAAGCAAGAAAGTAAACGTATCCAAATTGAGTTTGTCAAAGATCAAACTTAGTTCCTTTAAGTCTAGCCATGTGATAAAGATGTCTATCTTCTTTCTACCACTGTCCTCCTACCCTCCCCCATCTCCCCATTGCTCAAGTCTTTGTTCCTTCCCATCAGAAGTCTGTGACTAACAGCTCTCATCCTAAAGAGATAACAAGACCTCACCATGGACAGTCCCAGTGTGGCAAATGGTACTTTCCTCATGGGTGTCCGCATGTGGTACTCAAGCACTTTGCACTTCCTATTAAGAGGTGGAGTCTGTGTCCCATGACCGCTCCCACCAATACAGTTCAACACAAGTGACATTGCATGACTTCCCAGGCTAAGCCATAGAAACGATACAGCTTCTCACTCTTTCTCAGGACATTTGCCCTTGGAACTTAGCTACCATACTGTGAGGAAGTCCAGTTGACAACTCTAGCCACCCATGGTCTCAGGTAACAGCCAGCATCAACTGCACAGCCTTCAGATATTTCCAACCCTTGGATTTTCAGTCTACCCGCTGAGTCACCAAACATGAAGCAGAGACAAGCCGTTCCCACTGTACAGATTCCTACAGAATCTCTGAGCATAAAAAAGAGATGGTTTAAGTATCAACGATTCTGAGGTGAGAAGAACTAGATGGTGTCTGGCTCCCAGTACCAATTGCTCCGGAAGGGGTCACATTAGAGGGTCCTGGATAGAGTGGAGGAAAATGTGGAATAAAAACCAAATTAAAAAAATTAAAAAAATAAAAGACTAGACTTATGGGTGAGTTAGAGCCTACGGACTATGGTCTGGAACTGAACTCACCCCTGCGTCACAATTTTCAGCCAAGCAATAGATAGTTATCTGGGGAGACAACAACATTGTGAGGGATGCAACAACACTTGTTTTTGTTGTGAAGTGCCGTCGAGTCTAGTCAGTTCCAACCCATAGCGGCCCTGTATAAGGTTTCCAAGGAGTGGCTGGTGAGCTTGAACTGCTGACCTTGCAGATCAACCGGCTTTGCAATCTGGTGCATCGACCCACAGCGCCACACCAGGACTCCACAAGTAAGATCAAAAAGGCAACATTTACCCACAGATAAAGAAAGAGAAATAAAAATAAGAAGCATAGAGAGGAAGTGGGATAAGTGATGTTACACTGAGGCGATTGCAGTCATTGAGATAAAACATAGGGTATGATTTCGTTGAATGTAAAAGTGATGATCTGCTCTGTAAACCTTCACTCAATTCACAATTAACAACAACAACAACAAAAAAAAAAAAACATTTTAGGCCACAAAGCTTGAGGGTAATTTGTTTCACAGTCCTAGTACTTAGAACACCCAGAATGTGGTCATAAGCATCCAAGTTTTGCCGAAAGAGGTCTGCCACTGCACTGCATGCTGGGACATGGAGGTGGGGCCTAAGCCATACATAGCCTCTTGTCACCAGCCTCTAGAGCACTGTGAGGCAGAGACCAGCTGGTGTCCCACTGTGAGTTTAGTGACAAGCAGCTGGTATATCATTCTCAATTGGGTCTTCTAGAATTCTCAGTTGTTTAGGCAACTTTGTAGAGGAAAGAGTCAAATAAAATACAGAACAAATTTAAAAGCACTAAGTTTGACATTAAATAGGTGTTAAAAATGTGTCATCTATATTGCCTTTCAGCTCTAGAGAACTCCAATCACGACAATAATTAATATAATGGCTTGATTTATTGCTATCCTCCTCAGAACCATATTTATTTCATTATTTTAAAATGTTTGAATCACCCAGGCAGACTGGCATAGGTAAAAGATTGCAGGAAACAGTCTGCGGGGGGGTGGGAGGGGGGGGGGAGGGGGGACATAATTTATAAAATTACTGACATAAAGTAAAAATAGCTGTCCATGTACTTTAAAAAGAAATTGGCTCTAAGCAATCTTGGAGGTGAGGTTAATTTTATAAAACATAGAAAAAAACAAAAGCTGAATCACTTAGTGGTCAGATGGTGTGTTCTTAGGAACTAGTTGCTGGTGGTTCTGACCTGTCGTGTATTTGATAAAGCGCCTCACAACGCCCAAAGAAAAGAGCTGTGTTGTTGGCCTTTCCAGAGTGGGTCACATGGGGGATGGGAAAAGCCCACACGTCTGGGGTCACCCACTAGCACACCCTCGTTCCCAGCCTGCAAAGAAAAAAGGCAATACTTCTTACCTGGACAAAATGTCCTCATGTCAGCCTACTAAAGTGAGTCATGGGATTGGAGTGGGGGCAGCGGGTAGAGGAATTTGTCTCTCCCAAAGAAAGATGAATCTGAAAAGACAGAACCAAAAAAGCCTCTTGAGTGAGGGAGTCAAAAAACAAAACAAAAACCTCTTTGCCTCTTTGTCATTTTGACTAGTGGCGACACAGTTCTGCTAACCAAAAGGTTGGCAGTTCGAACCTACCCAGAGACTCCACAGCAGAAAGCTCTGGCAATCTGCTTCCATAAAGTTTACAGTCAAGAAAACCCAACAGGACCCTTCTACTCTGTCACATGGCATTGCTATGAGTCAAAATCATCTTGACAGCACCTAACAACAATCTTTAGGGACGCCAACTGCTAGACTTTCTTCTGAAGTGCCACTGGGTGGGTTCGAGCAGTCAATCTTTAGATGAAAGACCCTTTGTGCCACCCAGGGACTTTCTTGAGTGAGAGAGTGAAGGAAAATGTTGGGAACAGCCAGTGTGTTGACAGGATATTCTGACCCTGAGCATCATTTAATTTAATCCTCATGACAAGCATATGAAGTAGATTTTTGCAATCCTCATATTACCCATTGCTACTGAGTCAATTCCCATTCTCAGCAGCTTTACAGGATAGAATGAAACTGCCCTGCTCCAAATGGTTTCCAATCTTTATGGAAGCTACATCTTCCTCCCAAGGAACAACTGGTGAATTCAAACTGCTGACCTTTTGGGTAGCAGTCAAGTGTTTAACTACGGTACCACCAGAGCTCCGAAAACTCAAGTTCCAAGTTTTCAATTCCCAACACCACCAGATCACAAATTAAGAAAGAATAATAATCAAATCTCAATCACTAATGCATTTTTTAAGGAGCCCTGCTGATGCAGTAACTTAAGCGCTAGGCTGCTAACCAAAAGGTCAGAGGTTCAAAACCCACCAGTAGATCCCATTAAGATTTACAATGGCAGTGGGTTTGGAATGTGTTTTGAGCGCTTACTATGGTCTCAAGAAGTTTTCCTAAAAGCTTAACTTGCATTCTGTAGATACCATTATACTTATTGTGCAGGTAACTTGAGTGAAGCCAGGATTCATAACATGTCCAAAGTTATAAGACTCCCTCTTCTCACTTGCCCCTAGGCCATTTCTCAGATCAGAGAAATGGGGGGGCTTCCCTAGGGGTGTGAATGGGGCACCTGAGGCCAGGGAGTGGGTCAGAGGAGCAGACAGTTCTAATGGGTATAGTGGAGAGAGTATGTCCCAGGAGACAGATACAGAGAAAACAAGCCAGTCTCTGTGGACATGGGGGCCCAGGGATTCACAGCCTAATGAACTAGATCATGAAATCTCATTTGCGTGTTCCATAGCTTCTGCAATGTGTTCAGGTTCACTTAGGAGGAAAAAGAAATGGGGGCTGGGAAAAGTCTCATTTTTCTAGCTTTCAAAGCGAGGGAAGATTGATGGGGAGAGAGGTCCCAGGAGTCCCAGGGAGGCAGGCGTGGCTCTGTAAGAGAGAGAGAGAACAGGGAAGCACCAACACTCAGTGTCCTACGAGTCATTGTCAGCACAGCCGCAACAACTCATAATTTCATTTTACTGAGACAGTAGCTCTGCATCTTCTATGATCTTCCAATAAGAGGATGCTGTAAGAGGGTGGCCACCGGACCTCACGAGGCAGCGCTTTGCAATCTGTGATGAAGGACCGGTTTGTTTGGTTAGCTGCTTTGTGTTTCTCAGTCTGTCAGAGAGAGACACACCTTTTGTAAAATATAATAAAAATGAATCATGAGGGAAAATTCTGTTTCTGTATTTCTTTCGTCACTTAAGGTAATAAATAGTTCCCAAAGTGAGACTACACTAAACAGCACAGCCACAGAGAACTCTGATGATTAAGCAGAGACTCCCACATCCAACTATTTATCCAGCCCAGGAATAGTTGAATGTGACATCCTTAAAGAAGAGATGTTTCCACAAAGGAGTTGGCAGAATGAGAAATACATGTCAACCATTAGTTGAGTGTGAAGTTCTACAAATGTTGGTGTTTATCACACACAACAACTTCCTGAGGGAAGGTATAAGGACAGGTACTCCATTTTGTTTTCCTTAAATGGGGAAACTGAGGCTCAGGGCAGTTATGGGACTTAATTCAAGTTCACAAGGAGCTTGTGGAACCCAGGTTTTCTTCCTTGACTTTCAATAAGCTTGTCCGTTGAACCAACTCTGATGAGGGGACCCCATTGTCTACACAGGGACATTCCAAGGAAGATTTTTTTCTGCAGAGTCAGCTAGGGGTCCCTTTTCTCTAAGGTAGCTTTTGTAGGGTCTCTCAGATTCCTTCTGACTGTCTTTTCTGACTTCCTCACCTCCTCTTCCACAAGGAATGGGGGACCCAGCTCCTCGAAAGAGAAAGAGCGAACAAGATGCTCAAATCACAGAACCTATTCTCTTTGGCAAAGGAGTACTGATGGTGGGTCAAACACTTAGCAGTCTGCTCCTGGGAGAGCCTATGGGGCACTTCTACTCAATAGCAATGAGTTATTTTCTTTGGCAACAGGAACCAGGAGACCCGGCTCGGATCTTTTCTCTCATCCAGTGGTGAACTGAGAAGGTATCTAGAAGCATTGGAACCTGGTCGGACCCTCCATGCCTTTACCCACACACCCTGATGTCTGGGCCTCTTTACAGCATCACACTCAGAAGGAACCATACACATCTCTTTCCCAATCTGTAAGTCCACACTCTAGACGAATGCCTATGAACCGCCAGCAACAGAAAATCCTATTTTGGCCCTACTAGGGTAGGGCGCTGTAGGATAAGCACTGGACTGCTAACCACAAGTTGGTGGTTCAAACCCACCAGCCAGTCCTTGGAAACCCAATTCAGGATCACTATGCGTTGGAGCTCTGGTAGCGTAGTGGTTACGAATTGGGCTGCGAACCTTAAGGTCAGCGGTTCGAAACTACCAGCCGCTCCACTGGAGAAAGATGAGGCTTTCTACTCCCGAAAAGATTTACACCCTTGGAAACCCTGTACAGGGTCGCTATGGGTCGGAACCGACTCGACGGCACTTAACAACAACAACAACATGAGTTGGAACAGACTCTACGGCACTTAACAACAACAACAACAACTTTTGCCAGCAGATGTCACTGCAGCCTGGCCTCAGGCTACCAAAAATAAGCTGCTAATTTTGTTTATGAAGCCTTGGGAGGGCCCGTGGACAGACACGTAGGATACACACTCCTTTTACTCTTTCTTTTCTTCTTATGTGGTAAACAATCTCTGTCAGATTTTTAAATCCCTCAGTTTCATCATCTGTAAAATGGACATTCCCTACTCCTTCCTGCAGGAATGTAGCATGGCTGTGATTGTTCTAGAACTAATTGGTTCCTTTTCTTTCAGAACCTCAATTATTGACTTAACCTAGCATTTGCTTAACAAGTAGCAAGGAACCACATTTACCTACTCCCGTTTCCATAGCAACAGAAGAGTTAATTTAATTTAAAAAAAAAAAAAGCCCTCTGACAAACTAAGAAGACATCTACGAGGAGTATAGAAACCCTGGTGGTGCAGTGGTTAAGCAATCAGCTGCTAACTGAAAGGTGGGTGATTCGAACCCACCAGGCTCTCTGCGGGAGAAAGATGAAAAAGATGTTCGGCTTCCATAAAGATAACAGCCTTGGAAACCCTATCGGGTAGTTCTATCCTGCCCTATAGGGTCGCTCGCTGTGAATCAGAATCGACGCTCTGGCAACGGGTTTGGTTTTTCTGAAGAGGCATAAACAAAATATGCGATGGTGTGGGAGACTGTAAAGTTTTTATTACCACCTGTTTGGGGAGACCTGAATAATTCAGTCGTGCTCCTGGCATTTGCGAGGGAAGCAATCACCCCAAAGTTGTGGCAATAAAGCCTTTATAGCCCCCCATGCCGGCACGCTTGCTTTCGAGGTACAAAGCCCCAGTTTGATAAACTTCCGCTTCTCACATTTGCATAATGGAAACGGACGCGGTTTTAAACCCAGGCTGTTGGGAGGCATAACTCTCGCAGCGCTCCTGGAAGTGAATCATGAGCTTGCCTGGGTGGGGGTGCCTGGGAGAGGCACCAAACCCTGCCGATGGGAACTCGGGCCCGGGCAAGGGCTCCAGGAAAGACCCCTCTCCTCCTCCCTCAGAACTTGGGGTAGGCAGGATTCTGGCTGAAGGTCACATCCCCCTGCGTCCGAGAACCTAACAAGGCAGTGTTCTCCTGTTGAGCGCATCAACAGGGAGAACCGGTCTAGCGCTAATTGGGGGCAGAAAAGATTCTTACGGTCCCCTTTCCTGCTCCCAACCCGCACCCCCCACCGCAGTCTCTCTGACACACCCTCCTCAGTCTGCCATCCATGGCCCACCGCTCCCGCAATTTTTTGCAGATTGAACACGTTAAGGGGGAAACCTTCCCTCTAATGGGGTGTGGAGCCGCCCCTCTAGGTGCCTCTCCTCTCCGGAGATTACTGCAGCCCTGCCGGCGCTCAGTGGTAAAAGTTTGAACGTGTCTGCAGAGCTTAATCAAATGCTAATTCCGTGTTGTGAAAGAATTTGCTGGAATCTGCAAGGGAGCTCCTGGCAGCAAGAAAATGCGTTGATTCACTCCTAAATCTGCTTTGCCCAAGCCGGGTGCGATTTAGAATGTAAAGCTGCATTAAATCACAAAGTGCTGTGTGGATCACACAGCCATCCTTTGTGTCGTTAATGAAGGGAAAAACAGGGCTTTATTCTGAAGCTTTGTGTATAATCAGATGCCATGTTGTAAAGCTCTGGAAAACACACCAGAAATCATAATTGGGAGGAAATAAAAGGGTTAGTCCCAAACAGCATATGATTTAAATAAGAAGGAAAAAGAAACTGCCCCCAAGATTTGTGCGTTTCAAGAATCAACTTTTAATTCATTCGCAAGGAGATTACAGAAGGGGAGGAGCAGCCTTTAAAACAGTATGAAAAGCTAGTTTAGATGTAAATGAGAGATAATGGGCTTTCACCGGGAAATAAACCAGGGGGCCAAGTTTGCGCCCTCGGGTGGGACATCTTGGCATGCTGCGCTCCGAAGGCCTCTAGACCCAGAGGTCGTAAAGAGCGCCCTGCTACCTCCTCTTCCTCCCTCTAAGAACACAAGAGAGGCTTCTGTAGCACAGAGTCTGGTGACTGGCACTTAGAGGAAGAAAGAAAGGTGCTGGCTGGCCTTGGTGGTCCCCAAAGGTTCTGCGGTTTGACCTGGTGGGGGCAGCGGGAGAGCTTGATGGTTGCTTTAACCCAGCAAACCTCCTTGGTGGGAATATTTTGAGGTCACTAAGGAAGGGGGTTGGGGCGCCTACACTTGTCTTACAGCTGGAGTTAAGGAGCCCTGCGTCGAGCCCTCCCCAGCCCTAATTCACTAATGATTTGCTTATTAGTTCAGATCAGGGAGCCAGCTTCTGGAGAGATGTGAATTGGCATTGATTTAATCCTCTTCCCAGCACGCGCTCCCAGCCCAGGGTGAGGCAGGGAGGGGAAAAGGGGGCTGCCAGCCCGTTCAAGAGCAAGTTGCTGCTTCTCCTGCCTGGCTTTGTTGCTTTCTTACCATCTGCTCGCCAGCAGAGAGGAGTGATATGGATGAAAGGGGCAAGCAGGAGTCCCAAACCCTCAGTTCTAGCCCTAACTGACTCCGTGGATGGTACTGAGCACAGTGACCTCCTGGGGAAATGAGGGCTGCTGACACACTGCTGCCAGAGAATCAGTTCTAGCATCTCTAATTAGATGGGATGGAGCATCTGGAAAGTTTGCGGGGGGTGTGGTGGGGGGGTGGGTAGTTCTGTTCCAGGTGTTATCTCATTTAAACCCACCAACAACTTCTCAAATAGATACTGTCATTATCCACACTTTACCAGGGAAGAAACCAAATCTCAGAGTGGGTAAGTAACTTGCCTAAGGTCACACAGCTACAACATTGGAATCCAAGCATGTAGCCCCAGTTTTCACCACCATAATATGTGGCTGAATAGGAATTTCTTCCACTCACACAAGCCTTCTCATTTGATGATCCTTTTGATCATTTTTCTCCATTCATCTTCTAGTGAGACAATTTAATTACAGTGGGAAACCTGGTAATCTAGAACATTCTGCTCATGGCTCTCCTTAGCAATCACGAATCCCTTTCTGAACACAAGAAGCACAGTGCAATGTTCGCTTATTTCTTCCAACTGAATGGCCTGATTATAATCCCACCTCCACAATTTTGTTCAGTAGTTCCCACGACCTAGAAGACCCATCCCTTCCCTTTCCCATCTATCTTGGGGGGGGAGGGTTGTGTACCTTCAAGTTGGTTTTGACTCATAGCAACCCTGTATAGGGTTTCTGAGGCTGTAAATCTTTATGGGAGGAGAAATCTTCATCTTTCTCCCTCAGAATGAATGGAGGATTAGAACTTCTGACTTTATGGTTAGCAGCCCAATGCGCAACCCACTATACCACAAGGGCTCCGTCCCCACCTATACCCCTGATAGAATCTGATAGATGGAGTCCTGGTGTGGCGCTCTGGGTTAATGCACTGGACTGCAAGGTTGTTTTAAACTGCAAGGTTGACAGTTTAAGCTCACCAGTTGCTCCTCAGAAACCCTATACAGGGTCACTATGAGTCGGAACCAACTCAACGGCACTTAACAACAACACCCCTGATTTTGGATTGAGTTGTATCCCCCAAAAAAATATGTTCTGGAATCCTAACACCTAAACTAATGGATGAAGTCCTGGTATGACACTATAGGATAAGCACTGCTAATCGAAAGGTTGGTGGTTCAAACCTACCAACCACTTATACAGGGTCCCTATGAGTCAGAAACACCCCTGATAGCACTTAACAACAACATACCAGTGGATGCAATCTTGTTTGGAAATAGGATTGTCTTTGTTATGTAAATAAGATCTAATCTAATCACTTCTGAGTTATAAAAGAAGATCAGACACAGAGACACAGGCAGAGGGCAAACGACAAATGTTATCTGGGGATGGAGGCAAATGAATCTACAAGCAAATGGAAAACCAAGAGTTGTCAGAAGCTACTAGAAACTGAAAGAGACAAAGGAGGACCTCCCCTTATAACTACACCCTGAATTCAACTTGTAACCTTCTGAACTATGAAAAACTAAATTTCTGTTCTTAAAGCTACCCACTTGTGGTATTTCTGTTATGGCAGCATTAACAAATAAAGAAGGATGCCAAGGCTTTCCTCTTGCCCACCTTTCATATGTATATCGTTCCTTTTTCTTGTCTCCCTCAGTATGCACTGGACTGCTAACCACAAGGTCAGTAGTTCAAACCCACCATTCCCTCCTCAGACTGGTCCCTATAAGGGTGTGAATTTACTCAATAGCACATAGCAACATTCCCATTTGGGAAAACCTTTGGAGAACTGGAATTGGATCTTATACTTGTCTTCATTACTGGTTCTGCAGTGCCCTACACACAGTGAGATGCCTTAGAGTCGGTTCCTACCCATTTGATCCCATGAACAACAGAACAAATCCTGCCTGATCCTGCGCCATGCTCACAATTGTTACATTTGAGCCCGTTGCTGCTGCCACTGTTGGGGGTGTTCCTATTTGTCTCTGACCCTCCAGTCCAGTGATAAGGATTTTTGTTTAGTTTACATTGGGGTGCAACCCATACTGAAGGCTGTGGTCTTTGATCGTCATCAAAGTATTTTAAGTCCTCTTTGCTTCTAGCAAGTAAGGTTGGGTCATCTGCATATCACAGGTTGTTATGAGTCTTCCTCTACTCCTGATGCCATGTTCTTCACATAATCCAAGTTCTGGATTATTTGCTCAGTATACAGATTGAATAAATGTAGTGAAAAGATACAACCCTGAAGCACACTTTTCCTGATTTTAAACCATTCAGTATCCCCTTGTTCTGTTCGAATCCTTCAATATTTCAGCCAGGGGTTTGAATCTTTTATTCATTTCATTCAGCTTGAGAAATACTTAATGTGTTCTTATCTTTTAATGTTCTGACTCCAGGTCTTTGCACATTTCATTAAATATTTGTCTATACACAAGTTACTCATGAGCACAATTAAGTGTTTTTGGAATACCCGTTCTTCGTAATGTTATTCATAATTTTTCATGATCCTCACAGTCAAAAGCCTTTGCATAGTCAATAAAGCACAAGTAAACATCTTTCTGGTAGTCTCTGTTTACAGCCAAGATCCGTCTAAGTGACACCCCTAGTTCCTCATCCTCTTCTGAATCCAGATTGATTTTCTGGCAGTCCCCTATCTATGTACTGCTGCAACCATTTTTAAATTATCTTCAGCAAAGTTTTACTTGCATGAAATATTAATGATATTGTTCTATGATTTCTGCATTCCATTGGGTCACCTCTCCTGGGTATGGGCGCAAATATGTATCTCTTCCTATCAGTTGGTTAAGTGGCTGTCTTCCAAATTTCTTGGCATAAATGAGTGAGAGCCTTCAGTACTACATCAGTTTGTTGAAAGACTTTAATTTGTCAGTAAGTTAATTCCTGGAGCTTTATTTCTTTGCCAAATCTTCAGTCCAGCTTCTTTCAGTATCATGCATTCTTGATCATATGCTATCTCTTGAAAAGGTTGAACATTGACCATTTATTTTGTCCATTGTTGTTGTTGTTGTTAAGTGCCAATGAGTCAGTTCTGACCCATAGCAACCCTGTATAGGGTTTCCAAGGAGCAGCTGGTGAGCTTGAACCACCAACCGTGCAGTTCAAATGGCTTTGCAGCCTGGCCCATTAACCCACAGCGCCACACCAGGACTCCTCCAATATTGCAACCAGAGGTTTGAAATTTTTATTCATTTCTTTAAACTTGAGAAATACTTAATATGTTCTTCTCTTTTGATGTTCTAACTCCAGATCTTTGCACATTTCATTAAATATTTGACTTTGTCTTCTTGAACTTCCCTTTGAAATTTTCCGTTCAGCTCTTTCACTTCCTTATTTCTTCCATTCACTAACACTTCTCAAAACTATGAGCAAGTTTCAGAGTCTCTTCTGACATCCATTTTTGTCTTCTCTTTCTTTCCTGTCTTTTTAATCACCGTTTGCTTTCTTCCTGTATGATGTTCTTGATATCATGCCACAACTCCTCTGGTCTTCGGTCATTAGTAATGCATCGAATCTGTTCTTGAGATGATCACTAAATTCAGGTGGGATATATTCAAAGTCATATTTTGGCTCTTGTGAACTTTTTAAAACGTCCTTCAACTTCAGCATGAACGTGCATATGAGCAGTTGATGGTGTGTTCCACAGTCGGCCCCTGACCTTGTTTTGGCTGATGATACTGAACTTCTCCACTGTATCTTCCCAAGATGTAGTCAGTTTGACTCCTGTGTATTCCATCTAGTATTTCAAATACCTTTTTTTAAGTCACATTTTATGTGACTTAAAAAAAGGCATTTGAAATGAATCAATCATTGGTCTTGCAAAATTCTACCATATGATCTCTAGCATCATTTCTATACCAAGGTCATATTTTCTAACTACTGATCCTTCCTCTTTGTTTCCCAC
>NW_006408580.1:13430747-13431542 GCF_000296735.1 Chrysochloris asiatica | reverse complement strand
TCCTCTTCACTTTCAGCAAGCAATGTTGTATCATCTGCATATCGCAGGTTATTAATGAGTCTTCCTCCAATCCTGATGCCCCGTTTTTCTTCATATAACCCAGTTTCTTGGATTATTTGCTCAGCATACAGGTTGAATAAGTACGGTGAAACAATACAACCCTGGAACAAACCTTTCTAAATTTTAAACCATTCGGTGTTCCCATGTTCTGTTCTAACAACTGCCTGTTGATCCATGTACAGATTCTTCATGAGCACAATTAAATGTTCAGAAATACTCATTCTTTGCAATGTTGTTCTTAGTCTGTCATGATCCACACAATCAAAAGCCTTTACGTAGTCAATTAAACCCAGCTAAATATCTTTCTGGTATTCTCTGTTTTCAGACAAGAGCTATCAGACATCAGCAGTGATATCCCTCGTCCCATGGCCTCTTCTGAATCCTGCTTGAACCTCTGGAAGTTCTCTACCAATCTATGCTTGCAACCGTTTCTGTATTACCACTAGTAGAATTTTACTCTCATGGGATATCAAAGATATTGTCCAATGAGATCCACATTTCATTGGGTCACCTCTCTTTGGAAAGGGCACAAACCCAGATCTCTTCCAATCAGTTGGCCTGATAGTTGTCTTTGAAATTTCTTGGCAGAGATGAATCAGTGCCTCCTGTGCCACTGCACTTTCTTGAAAGATTTCAATTTGTATTCCATCAATTCCTAGTGCCTTTTTCTTTGCCAATTCCTTCAATGCATCTTGGACTTCCTCCTTCAGTATCATTGGCTCTTGATCATATGCT
>NW_006408580.1:13419111-13428489 GCF_000296735.1 Chrysochloris asiatica | reverse complement strand
CAAAGAGGAAGGATCAGTAGTTGGAAAATATGGCCTTGGTGATAGAAATCAATGATGCTGGAGATTGCATGATAGAATTATGCAAAACCAATGATTTGTTCATTTCCAACCCATAGTGACCTTGTATAGGATTTCCAAGGAGCAACTGGTGGATTTGAACTGGCAACCTTGTGGTTAGCTGTCCAGTGTTTATCCTATAATACCACACCAGGAATCCTACATAGTAGGCCCTCAGAATAAGATTTGTCAGTTGTCTGATTTATAGAACATGGGATGGAACTTGTGCTATCTGCAGAAAATCTCTGTATGTACCTTTCAATCCTTGAAAACCCTGCTACTCCTCAAAAGAAATCCATTGCAGATTTCACTGCCAAAGACCCAGTTTTACAATGCTATAAAGGGTCCAAATCAAGTGATCGCTTCCACAAAAGCCCTGTAGTTAATTTGACCTAAAGGTGTTCCCAAAGAGTCCAACCAGCATTTGTTAAACTCCTGCTGTGTACAGGGATATGGAGTCCCTGGGTGGCACAAATGGTTAAGTGATCAGTTATTAACAGAAATGTTGCAGGCTCAAACTCACCCAGAAGCACCTCAGAAGAAAGCCCTTGTGATCTACTTCTGAAAGATCACAGCCATGAAAACCCTATGGGATATAGTTATACTCTGCAACACATGGGATCTCCATAAGTTAGAATCTCCTTGATGGCAACTGGTTTTAGTGGGCCCAGACAAAGTACCTTTGCATCTGGAGTATTATTATCTGGACCAGACAGCCACTGGGTAAGTCTCCCTACTGAATGGTCAGAACTGAAATCACATCAAGCTTTGTTCACAATTATATCTCCAGCATGCATAACTCCAGTAGAAATCAGGCCCAATAAATATCTGTTGAATAAATGAACATGCAGAAAACTTTGCCACATTGCTTAATTTTGTATTTATCTCAACACAGTACAGTGAAATTAGTACAGTGATTTCCATTCTAATGATGAGAAAGCAGGTTAAGTGACTTTACACAAGTTACTGAAGATTATCTGGGGGTGCAAGGAGTGGTTCCGAACCACGTGTGTCTGATTCCAAACGCATCCACCACATTCCTCACTGGAAGACTCACTCCTGAGTTGGTAAAAGATGGACAGAAAGATTTGGACCAATTCTGATTAAGTGTAGCTTATCACTTTCTCCATTTCAACAACCAATTTATATCCCAGCTTAAAAGAAATTGCTCAGAATGAGCCCACCCAGCCCTTGGTTTCTAAATACCATTTCCCATCAAAAGAAATCAGACTCTTAGGAGAAACAGATTAAAGGACGACAAAATGCAATATTGATCCTAGATTGGATTTTGGATCAGGACAAAAGCATGCTACAAAGTACAGTATAGGGATAATTGACAAAACTTGAATATGGACTATATATTAGATAATAGGTTTTGTATCCGTTTGAATTGTTTGCATGTGACAATAGTATTGTGGTTATGTAGGAGAATGTCCTTGGTTTTAGGAAATACAGACTAAAGTATTTAGAGACAAAGTGTCATGATGCCTACAAATTATTTCCAAATAGTTCAGGAAATAAATAGAGATAACGATTCATGGATACAGAGATAATGTTGTTGTTGTTGTTAAGTGCCCTCGAGTCTGTTCCAACTCACAGTAGGCCTATTCACAACAGAATGAAACACTGCCCAGTCCTGTGTCAATCTCACAATTGTTGCTGTGTTTTAGCCTATTGTTGCTCCCACTGAGTCAATCCATCTCATTGAGAGTTTTCCTCTTTCACTGACACTCCATGATGTCCTTCTCCAAGGACTGGTCCATTCTGAAACATATCCAAAGTAAGAGAGATGAAGTCTCACCATCGGCCTTTCTATGGTGCATTCTGTCTGTACTTTTTCAGACAGATGTGTTTGTTCTTCTGATAGTACATGCTACTTTCAATATTCTTCTCCAATGCCATAATTCAAATGCATCAATTCTCGAGTCTTCCTTTTTCTTTGTCCAACTTTCACATGCATTATGTTGTTGTTGTTGTTGTTGTTGTTAAGTGCCCTTTAGTCGGTTCTGGCTCAGCAACCATAGTTTCCAAGGAACAGCTGATGGGTTTGAACCGCTGATCTTGCAGCTTATCCTATAGCATCACACCAGGACCCCAATGTATATGAGATGATTGAAAATACCATGGCTTGGGTCGCACATTACTCCTCAAACTAATATCTTTGCTCTTTAACACTTTAAAGAGGTCTTATGCAGCAGATTTGCTAATACAATACATTGTTTGATTTCGTGAATGCACCTTCTACAAACATTGATTGTGGATCCAAGCAAAATAAACCTTTGAGAACTTCAGTCTTCTCTTTTGTACCCTGATGTTGTTTATTGGCCCAGTTGTGAGGATTTTTGTTCTCTTTACATTGAATTGTAATCCATACTGAAGGCTGTAGTCTTTGATCTTCATCAGAAAGTGCTTTAAATCCTTTTTCAGAAAGCAAGGCGTGGCATCTGCATATTGCAGGTTGTTAGCAAGTCTTCCTCCAATCTTGATGCCACATTCTTCTTCATATAACTCAGTTTCTCAGAATATTTGCTTAGTATACAGATTGAATAAGTATGTTAAAAGGATGCAACCCTGAGGTATACCTTTCCTGATTTTAAAGTATTCAGTATCCCTTGTTCAGTTCTAACCATTGCCTCTTGGTCTATGTATAGGTTCAGCATGAGCTCAACTTAGTGTTCTGGAATTCCCATTTTCTCAACGTTATCCATAGCTTTTTACGATCCACACAACTGAATAAAGCACAAGAAAACATCTTTCTGGTATTCTCTGCTTTCAGCCAAGCTCCATATGATATCAGGAATGATATCCCTGGTTCCACATCCTCTTCTGAATCCAGATTAAATTTCTGGCAGTTCCCTGCTGATATACTGCTGCAATTTTTTTTTTTTTTTAATTAACTTCAGCAAAATTTTAGTTGTCTGTGATATTATAATACTGTTGGATGATTTCTGCATTCTATTGGGTAACCTTATTTGGAAATGGCACAAATATGTATCTCTCCCAATCAGTTGGCCAGGTAGCTGTCTTCCAAATTTCTTGGCATAGACTAGTGAGTGCCTCCAGTGCTGCATTAGTTTGCTGAAACATTTCCATTTGTATGCCGTCAATTCCCGGAGCCTTGATTTTTGACAATGCCTTCAGTGCAGCATGGACTTCTTCCTTCAATACCATTGATTCTTGATCATATGCTACCTCTTAAAATGATTGAACATCGACCATTTATTTTTGGTACAGTGACTCTGTATTCCTTCCATCTTCTTTCAATGTTTCCTGCATCCTTCAATATTTTGCTCACAGAATCCTTCAATATTGCAAGCAGAGGCTTGAATTTTTTTTTTTTTCAATTCTTTCAGCTTCAGACATGTTGAGCGTGTTCTTCCCTTTTGGTTTTCTAATTCCAGATCTTTACATATTTCATTATAATACTTGATTTTATCTTCCTGAGCTGCCCTTTGAAATGTTCTATTCAGCTCTTTTGCTTCATTTCTTACAGTTGTTTTGGCTTATCTACATTCAACAGCAAGTTTCAGAGTCTCTTCCAACAAACATTTTGGTCTTCTCTTTCTTTGCTATCTTTCAATTACCTTTGCTTTCTTCCTGTATGATATTCTTGATGTAATCCCACAACTTTTCTGGTCTTCAGTCACTAGTGTCTAATTTATCAAATCTGTTCTTGAGATGATCTCTAAATTCAGGTAGGGTATGTTCAAGGTCATGGATTCCTGGTGTGGTTCTGTAGGATAAGCACTCGACCGCAAGGTCAATAGTTCAAACTCACCAGCCACTCCTCAGAAACTCTATACAGGGGTCATTACGAGTAGGAGCCAACTCAACTCGACAGCACTTAACAACAACATGTTCACGGTCATATTTTGGTTCTCGTGGGCTTGATTTATTTTTCCTCAGCTTCAGCCTGAACTTGCATATGAGCAAGTTGGCCCTTGGCCTTGCTTTGCCTGGTGATATTGAGCTTCTCCACCATCTCTTCCCACAGATGTAGTCAATTTGATTCCTGTCTATTCCATCTGGTGAGATCCACGTGTGCAGTGGTGATTTATGTTGTTGAAAAGATATTTGCGATGAATGGGTCATTGGTCTTGCAAAATTCTATCATGCTATCTAGCATCATTTTGATCACCAAGACCATATTTTCCAACTACTGATCCTTCCTCTTTGTTTCGAATTTTTGCATTCCAATTATCAATAATTATCAATGCACTTTGATTGCATGTTTGATCTCTTTCGGACTGAAGAAGTTGGGAGAATTCTTCAATTTCTTCATCACTGGATTTAGTGGTTGGTGCATAAATTTGAATAATAGTGGTATTAACTGGTCTTCCATGTAGGTGTATGGTATTATCTTATCAAAGACAGCATTGTACTTCAAGATAGATCTTGAAATGCTGTTTTTGACAATATGATGTCTCTTCAATTTGCCATTCCTGACATAATAAACAATATTCAAGATGATCAATGCCAGTCCAGGATATTGATCCTTATACATTCCA
The DNA here is from genome assembly GCF_000296735.1 of Chrysochloris asiatica. NCBI lineage: Eukaryota > Metazoa > Chordata > Mammalia > Afrosoricida > Chrysochloridae > Chrysochloris > Chrysochloris asiatica. Next base: position 13,423,924 of record NW_006408580.1, on the reverse strand, counting down.
TTTCAGTTTTTGACAACTTCCATGAGGTCCTGATGTGGCACTGTAGGATAAACACTGGACTTCTAACCACAAGATTTGTGTTTCAAACCCAACAGCCACTCCTCTAAAACCCTATCCGGGGTCATTATGAGTTGGAACTGATTCGACAGCACTTAACAACAACAACCATTTTCCTAGATTCATACTTTGTACATCCCAAGTTCTGACTGGAGTCCTGGTGTAGTACTGTGGGTTAATGCGCCAGACTGCAAAGTCGTTTGAACTCCAAGGCAGCCACTCCTTGGAAACCCTAGACAGGGTCGCTATGGGTCAGAACTGACTCAATGGCACTTAGCAACACCAAATGTTCTGATTATTAATGGGTGTTTGCAGCTCTTTCTTCTCATTTTGAGTTCATCAGCAAATGAAGGTCCTGAACATTTTGCTCCATCCATGTCAACTCTACTTTGAGGAGGCAGCTCTTCCAATCTGAGGGGCTCATCTTTGGGTACCATATCTGACAATGTTTCACCACTATTCATAAGGTTTTCAGTGGCTAACCATTTAGAATTGGTCTGCCTCTCGTTTTTTCTAGTCTGTCTTAGTCTGGAAGCTCCGCTGAAACCTGTCCAACATGGTATTTAAAATACCAGCGGCATAACTTCCAGCATCACAGCAACACACAAGCCACCACAGTACGACAAAGTGACAGACAAGTGGTGAATCAGAAAGGGGATGAAATCCAGACTCACTTCATAAGGAATTCTTCACTTTGAAATAATTGGCCTGTGGTCCACATAGGAAACTAAAGAGGCATGTTCACTAAATGCAATAGCCGATTCTAGACTGGCCCCTTGCCTGGAGGGAGGCATGCTACTAGGAACGTTATGGGGGCAGTTGGCAAAATTGGACTGTTATTGGCAGGTTCCATTTAAGTAATGTATTGATGATAAATCTAATGAAGTTGAAGTTGATAATATACCGTTGCTGACTAAATGGTGGCCAGGTAAGAGAATGAATGTTATTACAAAATACTCACTGAAGTATTTAAGAGTAAAGGGCCATCATGTCTGCAACTTACTCTCAAATGGTCCAGAAAACAATTATATACTCATATGTGTGTATGTTTATGTATAAATACAAACATAAATCTACACATACATAAACATACGTATTAGGAGTTCTGGTAGCGTAGTGGTTACTTCGCTAACTGTTGCTAACATCAAGGTCAACAGTTCGAAACTACCAGCCGTTCTGAGGGATAAAGATGAGGCTTTCTGTTCCCATAAAGGTTTACAGCCTCGGAAACCCTCTACAGGGTCGCTAGGAGTCAGAACTGACTCCATGGCACATAACCACCACCACCATCATCAAAAACACATGTATGAGAAGGCTTCAAAAAGTTCGTGGTGTGGCACTGTGGGTTAATGCGCCAGACCGCAAAGCCATTTGAACTGCAAGGTCGGCAGTTCAAGCTCACCAGCTGCTCCTTGGAAACCCTATACAGGGTCGCTATGGGTCGGAACTGACTCAATGGCACTTAACAACAACAAGAACAAGTTTGTGGAAAATTCCATTATCTTTTCATTCCATTTTTCCACTGACCTTTTTTTTTTTTTTTTTTTTACTTTTTATTGTGAATTGAGTGGAGGTATATAGAGCAGATCATCAATTTCCTTTTCAACAAGTCATGCCTAGCTTGTGTCATCTCATGGATTGCAATCGATGCCCTTCATTGTAACATCATTTATCCCACTTCCTCCCAGGTGGCTAGCCCTTCAGATGTAGTCTGCCTCTCCTTCTTCATAGTCTGTGTTAGTCTGGAAGCGCCCTTGAAACCTATATATAAAATACTGGTGGTATAGCTGCCAGCATCTCAATAATACACAAGCCACCACAGTACAGCAAACGAACACAGGTAGAAAAAATAATATACATAAAGAAAGAAAGACAGAAAGAACATTATTCAGCCCATCTTTTATTACCATCTTCAAACCTACCTCCTACCCAAGAATCCTGGTGTAGCGGTTGGTAAAGCACTGGATTGCAAGGACGGTTTTAACCACAAGGTTGGCAGTTCAAACTCATCAGCTGCTCCTTGGAAACCCTAAACAGGGTCACTGTAAGTCAGAACCAACTCGACAGCACTTAAAAACAACAACAGACCTACCTCCTGGCATTGGCTTGGATGCACGTAACTTATGTTAGCAAAAGGATCTAACTTACGGAGACAAAAGAGCAGATATTGCAAAAGAATAGTGAATCAAGCTATAGGGAAATATTAGGGGTTCATACTCATCCAGAAGTACCTCAGAAGAAAGATCTGGTGATCTGCTTTGGAAAAGTCACAATCTTGAAAACCCTATGGGAAATAGTTCTACTGTGCAACACATGAGCTCACCAAGAGATAGCATCTCCTTGATGGCAGCTGGTTTGGGTGGGTCCAGGCACAAATACTAGGTTCTGAGGATACTCAAAGGAGTTAGAGGTAAGGTCTACCTTTGCATTTGAACCAGGCAGTCTCCTCACTGAATGGTGGTAAACTTTGTAAGAACTGGAATCATGTCAAGTTTTGTTCACAATGATATCTCCATCTGGCAGCATATTGGAAGTCAGGCCCACTGTCTGTTGAATAAACATTCAAAGAACTTTGCCATGTTGCCTCCTTTAGTATTCACTTCACTATAGTACAGTGATTTCCACTCCAATGATGAGAAAATAAGTTTAGTGACTTTACATAAAGTTGTTGTTGCTAAGTGCCATTGTGTTGGTTCCAACTCACAGTGTATAGGGTTTATGAGGATCAGCTGCTGGGTTTGAACCACTAACCTGCGGTTAGTAGTCCAGTATTTATTCTACAGTGCCACTGGTACTAGAGATCACATGAGGGATGGGGAGACATCCAGAACCTCCCAAGATGCCTCCAGAGGTGTCTTTTTACTTTTCTGAAGGCTTGAAATTTTTCAAAATCAAACTCGGAATGAATTGCTCAGAAATGGCTCTGAAAATACTGCCCATGTCCACCAGAAAGGTCTGGAATGGAGGTCTGGGACCACAAGCATACATGCCTTGGTTCCCGAAAATAAACTCAAGCTCTGGGAATGGTCTACTTCTGTAACCGTCTGCTTCTGTAAAGATTTGCGGTCTTAGAAACCCTATGGAGCTGTTCTATTCTGTCCGATACAGTCTATGTGAGTCAGAATCGACTCCGCAGCAGTTTGTGGTGGGTGGCTGAGGTCCATTCTGATTAGAACACTTGCCAGAAGCTTCTGTGGAAACTGATCATTTTCGTAGGCATTTTCAAATTAGGAACAAGATTAACTCCTACAAACCACGGAATACAGAGTAGTGCATGTGAAAACCCTTGAGTGGTAACCCAGGATGAGGTGGAAGCAAGTTTGAGGTAGCCAATCTCCACTTCAGAGGCTGGAAACCGGGCTACTTATTACCTCCAGTAACACCTAAATGTCAAAAGGCAAGGATGGAGCCAGAGAGCAAAGCTGGCCTGTGAATACAAATGGGAACAGGCTTTAAAAACAAAGCCTAGGTTCAGGTTCCAATACTCCAAATGCCAATCAAAAGACTCATTTATTTTTTAAATATGTGGGTGAGAGTTGAGAATTATGTCTGAAAGACTACTATCCAAGAATAAGTACAGAACTCATCTTGCAGATCCCTGCCATTCTGTTTGTCTACCTCAGCTTTGGTTCTGATTTTATTATTTTAAGGGGAGGGGCACTCTTGTTTAAAGTTTTGAAAGCAAGCATATATTTGTGAAATTTTTCATTTGGAAATTTTCAAAATAATAATTGGGGTGAAAGAAAAAGAGGTGCTCAACCATGGCCTTGTTAGTAAAAGATGGGCTGTATTGACTTGGAAGGATCTAATTTATGTTTGCAAGGTTTTGGTTGTGGCAGAATTCTGCTAATGGCAGAATTTCCTCATAAACCAGGAGGCTGAAGGGAGGTCTCACAAAGTGCATGACCTTGTTCTGAAATGAAAGGGTCCAGTTCAGCCCAAAGGAAACTCTCACTGCACCCAGCCAACCCACAAAGCCACTCTGAGAGACAGGTTCAGTGAGATACCCTGCTCAGGGATCAGGGGAGCAGAGCTCTCCTTCCTGCCCGGGCGCCATTTTGTTTCTCCAGAGGAAAAACCCAGAACAAAGACAAGGTGGATAGATATGTCGACAGAGCTTAAGAGAAGCAGGGCAGACCCTAGCATCAGAAGATATTCCCATTTGGAAAAAATAGGGACAGTTCAGTTCATTGCTATAGTTGAAGGTCATTGCTTTTGTATTGATTTGGGGGAAGTGGGGAGGGTTAAATCATACTACCTTGGGTAAGGAATGTGATATCGAGACAGACCAAAAGAGAAGAGCATGTAAGCTTTAAAGATCTTATCATACACACAATTCCGTGGGAAACCACAGCATGCCATGAGGAAGTACCATGCAGGGTGTTGCACCCAGGACCAGGGTAACAAGTTGGGATGGTAGACGATAGCTTATATATGACAAAGAGGGTGGGTCTAGTTCAGGCTTCCTAGGGATTGGGTATTCGGAATGATTCTGCAGGTTTGGGGGCTTAGGCTGTCCTAGTTGTTAGGTACCAGGTCCTGGATGGTTTAGGATGGGTTCATAATGGCGCAAGAGTGTGCAAATCTGATAATGGTGTGGATGGAGTTTCGATCTAATCAGCTGCTCAAGAAGGGGAAAACAAGTTGGCCTACTACAGGCCATCAAAATTGGATCAAGACAGGATTTTAAGAAATATATATATATACCATAAAGATTTACACCCTCGGAAATCCTGTACAGGGTCGCTATGAGTCG
>NW_006408580.1:13389073-13419011 GCF_000296735.1 Chrysochloris asiatica | reverse complement strand
AGAGAGAGAGAGAGAGAGAGAGAGAGAGAGAGAGACATAGATATAGATACATGGATGTTATGGGAAATCAACTCAAAAAGTCATTCAAGTGTCTCCTGCTTTGATTTCACAGAGAAGAGTCTGAAAGAATAAGGCCAATATGGTGTTGAGGCGTTGGAATTTATTTAGACTGTCTTGTTGATATGTTGCATCCTCTCTCTTTGTAATTGTGCCAAGTATGCTCACAAAAAATGTGTAATCTGGAATTGAGTGTCAAGTTCTAATCATATCCATTAGTTAAAGTTTATTAATTGTGTGATTCAAATCTTCAGTAGCTTGATGTATTTTTTTGGCTTCTTTATCCATATGTTTTTGGACAGAAATATTATTTTGTTTTGCTTTGGTTTTTAAACTTTTTATTGCGAAGTGAGTGCAGGTTTACAGAGCAGATCATCAGTTTTACATTCAACCAATCGTATACTTTGTTTCATCTTAATGATTACAATCCCTTCCATGTCACAACAGTTATCTTTCTTCCTCCCTGTGACTCATATTTTCATTCCACCCTCCTTCCCACCCTTCTCAACTTCGTCTTTTGGTAAATGTTGCTCTTTTGGTCTTGTAGGCATACCTTACTAGTGTTGTTGTCCCCGCTCTACACCTATCTACTGCTTGGCTGAAAATTGGGCCATGAGGGTGAATTCCTTTCCAGACCTGACGTGTCTGGTTCCTCCTGTCTCTTTCTGACCATTAAGTCCAGTCTTTTTTACAATTTTGAGTAACTTGGTTCCACATTTTCTCCCACTCTATACAGGACCTTTCAGAGCAGTTGGTGGTAGCTGGGCACCATCTAGTTTTTCTGGTCTTAGAGTCGTGTGGCCTGATGTTCAAATGTTCCATTAATCCACTGTACTAATTGAGTCCAAGCAACTCCAATTTCCCTCATTCTTCTTTCCTCTGCATATGGAGAAAGAAGCCAGTAGTTGCACCTCACCAAAGTAGGATGTAGAACATTGTCTATAGGGACTATGTTATGCATATTGACCATGGTATCCCCTGAGACTATGGTTCTGAGCCCCCAGGCCAGCAACTTTTTGCCTCAAAGTGTTTGGTACTAAGAAGTTTTCATTATTTTGTCCCCAGTATGTTCTACCACAGTCATAGGTGTGTTTGTAGCAAAAGTAAATATCCATGTACAAATACCTTCTGTCACACCCATATATATGTGTGGGTATACTCCCGCTCTTCCTCCCATACCTATTCAGCCTGTGTGTCTATCCATGTATCTACCTGTAGAACACTATTGTTGCAAGGTTGTGTATATAACAGTATTTACCTCTATGCCCTTTAACTCTTGCATTCCTCCCGCTGTCTTCACCTGTCTTCATCATTCTTCTGCCAACCTCCCTCTTGTTGTAGATTGCCTTCTCCATCACCTGAGTTAACATGTGTCTACCCTCTAGCCAGGAATTACTATCCCTTCCCTCCCACCCCTGGTAACCATCAAAGAATGTTTCTTTCAGAATGAAAACCTCTTGAGTTTTTACAATTGTAGTTTTATATATTATTCATCCTGTTGTGTTCAAGTAATTTTACTCCGCATATGTCTTCCAGGTTCATCTATGTTATGAGGTGTTTCATAGATTCATTGTTTTTCTTCAACATTGTGTCATATTCCATTGTGTACCAAAATTACTTTAACCATTCTTCTGTTGATGGGCATTCAGGCCACCTCCATCTGTTTGCTATTGTGAATAGTGTTGTGATGAACATGGCTGCGCATACTTCTACTCGAGCAATGGCTCTTACCAAGTAAAGGGATTGCTGGATCATACAGTATTGCTATTTCCAACTTTTTGAGGAAGTGCCATACCATTTTCCACAGTGGAGAGAGAAATTTTTTAATCTGGCAACTCTTCCTCATTTATCTAATTTTCTAGTTCTGCCCTTTTGTTGCTTTATATACTTTGAGGTTATATTGGTAATTGTATAGAATGTAAACGCTAATGAAGAGAATTCTTTCTGTCTGTTTTGTTCTCTGTTGTATATCTCAAATTCAGAACACTGCCTATCACATTGTAGGCATTAAACTTATTTTGTGAGATGAATAAATACGCGTTCATAATTGTTAGAGACTCTGGAACTATTCTTCCTTTTCCCAGTAAACACTATCCCTCTTTGACTTTTCTGATGTCTGTTGCCTTGAATTCTCTTGAAATTGCTACCCCAGCTTTATTTGATTTATTTTTCCTGATAATTCTTTTTTCCATTCATGTACTTTCAGCTATTCTGTTTTCTTTAGTTTTAAGAATCCAAAATAACTGAAAGTAGACAGTGATACTGACTTGGAAATGATATATTCCATTTCCAAATGTTTAATGTTACCTTTATGTTTTTTACATGCATACATGATATAGCAATGAGTTTAAGCATAGCAATTCTGAGGATGATGCAGAACCGGGAAGTGTTTTGTTAGGTTGTGCACGGAGATGCATGAGTTGAAATCAACATGATGCCATTTAACAATAGTAACAACATGACATTACCAAGGTTTTAGTTAATGAATACCTCTATGCTCATCCTGAACAATTTAAGAACATGGTTGTTATTGTAAAGTGCCATTGAGTTGGTTCCGACTCATAGCGACCCCTTCATAAGGTTTCCGAGGAGAGGCTGGTGAGTTTGAACCACTGACCTTGAGGTTCCAGCTGACCTTTCTGTCTAGTGCTCATCCTACAGTGCCACATCCATATTTCATGTCATTGGTGTTGCCATATTTGGGGGGGAAATCTCTCTTTTTACTTTACAATTAGACAGCATTGCTGTTTCACTGCTTCTTGTATCACACTTTTGGAGTCATTTTCTGATTTTTGAAGTGTATCCTTTAGGAGTTTATTCAGTCATGATCAATTTTTGTTTGTCTGAAAATGTCTTTACTTCACCTTCACTCTTGATTAATAATTTAACAAGGTATAGAATTCTAGGTCAACTTTTTACTCAGCATTTTGAAGATATTATCCTATTGTCTTTGGGGTTTTTTGCTGCTGGTGAGAAATCTACTGTTAGCCATAATGTCATTCCTTGGTAGGTAATCTGTCTTTTCTCTTTGATTGTTTTTAAAATGTTCTATTTCTCTTTGGAGTTTCACCATAACGTGACCAGGTTTTATTTTTATTTATCCTGCTGAGGATCTCCTATTATGCATTTTGAATCTATCTTTTATGAGTTCTGGAAAATTCCTAGCTATTGTGCCATTGAATATTGCTTCTCTTACATTCTCTCTAGTCTTTATTTCTGGAAAGCCTATTAGTTGTACTTGGGACTTTCTCATTCTATTTTTCATATCCTTTCACCTCCCTTTCTCTTTGCTGTATTCAAGGTTATTTTTTAAATCATTCTTCAGGTTCTTTAATTTCAATTTGACTCTCACACAAACAGAAATTTTTGCTTCAATGAATGTATTTTTTTATTCCTGGACATGCTATTTAGTTATTTTCCCAAATATTCATGTTCTTTATCAAAATGTCATTTTTTTTCTCTTATATTTTTATTTTTCTATGCATTCGGTCCTTTTAAACATGCTAATTTTGTGATTTCTCAGAGTCCCGGGAGTCCTGGTATGGCACTGTGGGCTCATGAGCTGAACTGCAATGTCGGTTTGAACTACAAGGTCGGTGGTTCAAGCTCACCAGCTGCTCCTCGGAAGACCTATACAGAGTCGCTATGGGTCGGAACCAACTCGACAGCACTTAACAACAACAACAGAGTCCTGAAGTTTTAGTGTGGTGCTGTAGGATAAGCATTAGACTGCAAGGTCGGCAGTTCAAATCCACCAGGTGCTCCTCGGAAACCCTATACAGGGTCACTATGAGTCAGAACTGATTTGACGGTACTAAACAACAGAGGAGTACTGGGATGGCAGTATAGGATAAGCACTGGACAACTAACCACAAGGTCAGTGATTCAAACCCACCATTTGTTCTTTGGAAACTCTATTTCTTGTTGTTAAGTACTGTCGAGTTGGTTCTAACTCATAGGGACCCTGTATAGGGTTTCTGTAGAGCAACTGGTGGGTTTGAACTACCGACTTTGTGGTTTGCAGTCCAGTGCTGAGCCTACATCACTATATACATGGTCACTATGAGTCAGAAACGACTGGAAGTCACCTAACAACAACAATAGATTGTTTTGTTATCTGATAGCTCTGTGGGATAAAGCACTGGACTGCAAGGTCAGTTTGAACCACAAGGTCACGGTTCAAACTCACCAACTGCTCCTTGGAAACTCTGTACAGGGTTGCTATGAGTCGCACCCAACTCAACTGCACTTAACAACAACGTCAACAATAATCCTACTGTCTCTCGGTGGATTGTTTCTTCAACTGTTTTGCATTTTTGAATTGTGAGCTCCTTCTAAGCACAAATCATCTGTGGAGACTCTGATACGTGATTGCCGGCAATGCCTTTCTCTGAAGTTTTCTTTTGGTTTCTTCCAAGCTTTCTAGGGATTTCACTATTAGGTATTCATTTTTATAACAATTTTCTCACTTGAGGCTTCTTGGATCACACAAATAATACATTTTGAATTCTCAGCCCTCATAAGATACTGGTCAAAAGTTTTCAAGGAAAACTTTTTGTTTTTTTCATAGATCCTAGACCAGTAGGTCAATGAGCACTTTTTTTTTTTTTCTAGTCCCCCCATTATATGGGGGTGGGTGGGTTTCCAGCTTTGGGGGTATATCTCAGTTCTAACTCTTGCCTCACAAGAACCTAAAACATCAACTTCTGCCCCCCAAATGGGTATTAAAATGTCTAAACCCCAAGAGTATTGAGCAATATCTCTCATCACTCATCCCACCCGAAGACAGTCACATCATCATTCATGAGCTCAGTGACCTACTTTTCATTCACAGACCTTATCCATTTCCCATCTGCTCATCTATTCATTCAAATCAATATTTGTTTCTTTCTAGATAACTGTGGCACAGGAGTTTTCAGGTTATCTTGATCACAGCTTTGCCATAACTAGAAGCCAAATTCATTTATATAAGCAAATATGAAATCCACCAGTTCTGAGATTCCTTGCAGTGATATTGGTATTCTTTCCTTAAGTAGCTCTGACAGATCAACATCCTTGTTTACATGTTTTTGTTCTGTTGTTTCGTTTTGCAATCATAGAATCTAGCCATTACACTGACTTTCACTATTGTTGTTGTTGTTAAGTGCCGTTGAGTCGGTTCTGACCCATAGCGACCCTGCATAGGGTTTCCGAGGAACAGCTGGTGGGTTTGAACTGCCAACCTTTGTGGTACGCAGTCCTGCGTTGATCCTACAGTGCCACACCAGAAGTCCTGAGTTTTACTCTATAGTGAGCTAAAACCCCTAACACAATATGTGGCCGACTGCCTAGAATTCTTCCTTCGTAATCAGAATTCTGTGTTATTACTTCTTCTGTTGATTTTTACCTATACATATTCTTGTTTTTATACTTTAACAATACTGTTAAGAAATTAACCAGAGAGAAAACACAGAGTATAAGAAAAAAATGTATCTGGGCTCTGGAACTGGGAAAACAGGGCTCCTTGACTTTCCAGTTGAGTGTCTGTGGGCAAACTGTTCTGAGCCTCAGAATCCCTAGAATTAGCTATAGTGAATAGAATTGGAATTAGCGGTAATGTTTATAAAGTATCTGACACAATGGATGTTCTCTTTTCTGTGGGTGGGTGGGTGGATGGGTAGGAGTAAGGCGTTAGCGTTAACACTATGGCTAGGTCTAGGCAAGGACTAGGACTTCGTTTCGAGTTAGGGTTAGGGTTAGGACTAGGGTCAGTGTTAGGTCACATTGTAAGGTTACAATTGGGTTTTTCATTTAATTTAATTTTATTTTTGAAATCAACTTGATTTCCACTTCATTTGGAAGTTCTATAACGAAATTATTCTCTCTTTGTATGTTTTGTTTTTTGGTTGTTGAAAACTGATATCTCTGGTTCCCTATTTTCAGTGTTGTCGTCTTGAATGATCATGCATTGTACCTTTGAGCTCGTTTCCTTTCACTGCCTAAGTAAGTATGCCCCTTGGCACCATCCTTCATCTCACCGGTATCTACCTGGTTTCCTTTATGTGGTGGTAGTGGTTGTGTACCGTCAAGTCAGCTCCGATTCACAGCACCCCTGTATAGGGTTTCCAAGGCTGTAAATCTTTACAGGAGCAGAAATTCCCATCTTTTTCCTGTAGACCTATTGGTGGATTCGTACTGCTGACCTTGCAGGTAGCAGCCCAACCCGTAACCCACTGCACTACCAGAGTTCCTTATTGCCTGTACTTGTTATTATTATTAAGTGCCGGTCAGTTGATTCCAACTAATGACAACGCTGTACAGGCTTTCCAAGGAGCAAGCTAGTGGGTTTGAACCACTGGCCTTTGGCTCAAAGTCCAGTGCTTGTCTTATAGTACCACACCAGGACTCCCCCTTTTTGTATGCTTCTTACCATGTAGAGAGTAGTCATCTTAACCTTAATTGCCTTAACTAAACCTACAAACCAAACCAGACCCACAGCTGTCAAGTAAATTCTGACGCAAGGTGACCCCATGTGCTAACAGTAGAACTGCTCCATAGGGGTTTCTTGGCTATAATATTTATGGACGCAGATCGCCAGGTCTTTCTTCTGTGGCACCTCTGGATGGATTTGAACTGCCAGCCTTTAGCTTAGTAGTCTACTGCAAACCCGTTTGCACCACTCAGCAACATACACTAAACCTCCCAAACTCCAAATCAAACCCACGGCCTTCACAGCAACCCTATACAGCCTCATTTTTCTCCCACAAAGCAACTCGTAGAATTGAACCACCAACCTTGAGGTCAGCCTAACCCACAGCACGACCAGAGCTCCTTCGCCAAACCTCCAGGCCCGATAAATGCACTTTGATTCACAAATGAACTTAATCAAGGCTTTATCTGCATGCTCTTAGCTGGGATGATCAAAGTAGGAAAGACCAAAAGGTTCTTTCTAAATTTCTAATTGGGACAAACCAGATCCAAAAGATGTCAGAGATGGAAGGGACCTTAGAAATCCCCAAGACGAGTCTAAGGGTCACTGAGGAAAGCTGGCTACTTAAATTCACTCAGCCGGTGAAGAACAGCACTCACACCGAAAGCCTGGCTTTCTGGTTCCAAGAGAGGGTTCTACTTGTTATTTTCATCAACCAAATTACAAAAGTTGCAGCTAACCTTCCAGTATTAACAGTTTATTATCTGAAAAGCAATCCAAATAGTCGCTGTTAATCATTTTCCTCCCACCTTGTTTCTGTGGCTGTGTAATCTATCAGTTGTAGCTTTCCGGGGAGCCTTATGACTCAGGGCATAAAGTAGATGGTGAATGACTGTGTTCAATGAAATGATGAAGCAATGCCTTGCCATTATGTGCTATGGATTCAACGCCTGAATGGAACCTGTTTACATTCTGGATGTGTGTTCCAAGTGGCTCTTATTGTTCTCTCGCCATTGCTATTTTTATGTGTTTTTAATATTTTCCCACACGGAAACCAAAAACATGCCTTTCTTTCATTTCTTTGTGGTTAATCCCTCTCAGACTCCGGAAGCTGGCAACCTTTCCACGATGAGTGATGGTCTCCAGACTGTCCTCTGAGCTGTGGCCACCCAACTGAGTGATGTATACCATTTGTCAATAGGGAAGCCGGGCTGGGGTAGGGATAGGGAGGGTCAGTTAAGATCCATAACCTCCATGAGAAAACTCAAAGGTTGTGTCCTACCAACAGTGGGTTGGGACTGTATTGCGTCTAGACAGAGGTGTAGAGTCTCCTGGGGACTCAGTAAGTACTGGGAGGGGCTTGAGAAGAATTGATAATACAGAATGAGTGAAAGCAAGTGTCCCAGACTGCAGGAATGACATCATTGCTACAGAGCATAGCAGCAGAAAGGCAGGAGACCTAGAAGCCCTGGGAAGCCGAGTGACTAGGGATGGGGGACACAAACACTCATGTATCTCTGAGATCTGGCTGATCAACTGGGCCTGTTTATGGGTTGTATGGGTTAGTGGTAGAACTCTCCCCTTCCATGTGGGAGACCTGGGTTCAATTCCTGGCCCAATGCACCTCATGTACAGCCACCAACCATCTGTCAGTGAAGGACGGTATGTTACTAGGATGCTAAACAGGATGCAGTGGGGCTTCCAAACTACGATGGAATAGGAAGAAAGGCCTGGCAATCAACTTGCAAAAAAATCAGCCAATGAAACCCCTATGTACCAAAATGGTCTGCTCTGTATCTAACCCTGGGGATAGAACAGGACCAGAGAGCATTTTGTTTTCATTATACACAGGGTCACCAACGTTACACACAGGTGACAACTCGACAGAAGCCAACAATAACAGCAATCCTAAAATCAGATGGATCTTCCTCCAGTGGAGAAAATGAACTGCTCTTCAAAACTGGGAGCCGGAAGTATGGAACCCCATAGAACTGGACTCGGTTTGGCAGCCCATAAACAGACAACATCTCATAGAGATAACTATGCCATGAAGGTCCCTGGCACAAAACAAAGTGTTCTCTGTCCTTGAGCTTTGATGGTGTCCACTTGAGTCTTTTGGGCCACAAGAATCAATGTGTTCAAATGGAGGCAGATGGGCTGTTACTACAAGAACAAACAAATCGCTTCCCTAGAAAACATCAAGGCAAGTGGCCAGGTCCCCTCAACGCAAACTCCCTTCCAAGACTAAGACTCAACTGAAATGCACGCTCTGATTGGTGACCACACACATCACCGATGGGGGGAAGTGGGGTAAAAGCAGCTATGAAGCGGCAAGCTAAGCCCTACAATGTTCAGTGGACTTCTGTGGACCCAGTTGGGGACCTGGTTGGCAAGCAGTGTGAAGAGACCTGGGGACTCTTGGGCCCAGAGTCAGTGGCGTGGCCACGGAGGACTTGAGAGGAGAGTGGAGCTACCGGCTGACGGGAAGAGAGGACATATGCACAGGAGCGCCCACACTTGCAGATGATACCCATGTGACCTGGACCAGATGACTGGATGATCGGAGCTCAACCAGGAGAGGAAAGAAGAGAGGAAAAAAAAAAAGAATCAATGTGTTCAAAACAGCCCTAATTTGGGAAGAGCTACCGAGACAGCTATTGCACCAAAATGTGCATTCTTGCTTCTGTGGTGTTGAGCTGTCATTGATACACAGTCATAGAGTCAAAGACTACATTCCCCAACTACCCTTGTATTCTGGAGGGCCTGTGACTAGTTCTCATCTAGTAAATATAAGGAAATGATGCTTACCCTCCCACACTAAGGCATGTGGAAAACAGGCATGCCTGTCTTCTCTATGTTCACTCTTCCTTTTGACTGGAAACTGGGGACTCCCACCCCTAAAGCAGTGGTTCCAAGTGTGATCCCTGGACCAGTAACTTCTCATCATCTAGGAACTTGTTAGAAATGCATAGGTTCAGGCTCCACCCTAAGTTTACTAAATAAGGCACTCCGGCATGGGGGCCTGACAAAGTTTGAACAAGCCCTCCGGGGGATTTTGATGCTTACTGTAGTTTGAAAGCCACTGCCCCTAGGATATGACAGAGCCACAAGACAAAAGACACCTGAGTTCCTGCGTCACCACATGGAAGATAGCCACCCACCCACCAGAAGCAACTACATCATAGATATGAAATAGAAAGACACTTTGGTTGTGTTAAACCACTGAAATTTGAAAGTTTCTTTGCTACAGTAGCTAGTACTGGAGGTCCAACTCTATCCCAAACATGGTCAAAATGCAGGGGGGAGGTGTTTGATGAAAAGGGAAAGGAGGAGGTGAGGGGAGATGAACATCACTGACTCTTAAGGGGGTTGCAGAGCAGCCTTCACACAGCTGCAGTTAGTGGCAGCGGTGACCGTAGAAGCCAGCTTCTAGAATCCTCAAGTATTGGTGGCACATGTTGCTCAAATCAGCAGACCTCCAGAACCAACCAAAAGAAAAAGGGACGTTGGTAATGTGGAATGGCTGTCTCCCATGATTCTTTGCCAGTTTCACAGACAGGGTCTTCTCAGGAAACAAGGATTGGCAACCAGTTTCAGCTGATAATCTAACTACATAACCACTGTTACTAGAAGACCAGGACAAAGTGCCAAAGTTTCCCAGTGTCCATGAATCTACAGCTACATGGGTCTGAAACAGCTACTGTCAGCTACTGGCCTTGTTAGATTCGCTTCAGGAATATTTGAGAGAGTGGGGCATGAGGTAGGCAGAATTCTATGATGACGCCCAATGACCCTCATCCTTGTATAATTTTCTTCCCATGGAGTGTTGGTAGAATCGGTCAATAGTCTGAAACCATTTCCATAATTATATTACATTATTCAACAAGAGTGGATTCTCTTAGGTGGGCCTGACTCAATCAGCTGAGCCTTTAAAAACAGAGACTTTCTCTGGCTGGTTGCAGAAAAGGAAAACAGAAAGCCATACTCTGGCTGGTTTGGAAGAAAGCAAACATTAATGTTAACTGTCAAGGGGACATGTGGCAAGGAACTACAGGCAACCTCTAAAAGCAGAGAGTGGTCCCCAGTTGACAGCCAGCAAGAAAATAGTCACAATCCTACAACACCAAGGAACTGAGTTCTGCCAACAGCCAGTGAGCTTGGAAGAGGATCCTGAGACCCAAATGAGAACTACAGACCCAGACCTTAATGTCAGGTTGGTGAGACCCTGAGCAGAAGACATAATCAGTCACACTGGTCCTAGACTTCAGACCTACAGACTTGTGTGGTGAGACCTTTGTGTTGCTTTAAGTTTCGAAGTCTGTGGCAGTAGAGTAGTCAGCAATGCAGACTAATAGCTGAAGGTATCATGACTCATATCCCCTCAGCTCCTGTCTGGCTTTTACGTACTTTTAGTCTTAGCAGCCCACACACACCTGCACTTCTCTTGGCCTTGACCTTCGGGAGCCGCTTTACCTGACCTGTGTAGACTTGGAAGTATCAAAGACTGGCTCGTATGCAGTGATAGCACAGCAGTTGGTGTCACCCAATGCAGTATCTCATGGTGCCAACAGAAGTCCCCACCCCAGACAATAGGCAGAGCAGCCAGGTCCTACCCCGCTCCACCATGGCTGCCTGCAACATCAGAAATGATACTGAACATATACAGTTGACTACCTTAGGCATTAATGAGCTGAAATGCACAGGTATTGGTCATTTTGAATCAGACAATCAAGGTTTACTATGCTGGAAATGACAAATTCAAGAGGAACAGTGTCACATTCATCATCAAAAAGAATATTTCAAGATCTGTCTTGAAATATAGTGCTGTCTGTGATAGGATAATATCTATATGCCTATAATGAACACCAATTAATACAACTATTATTCAAATGTACACACCAATCACTAAAGCTAGTGATGGAGTAGTTGAAAACTTCTTCCATCTGAAATTGATCAAACCTGCAATCAAAGTGCATTGATAATTCCTGGTGATTGGAATATGAAAGTTGGAAACAAAGATGAGGAGTCCTTTGTTAGAAAACATGGCCTTGGTGATAGAAATGATACTGGCCATCACATGATAGAATTTTTCAAGATCAGTGACTTATTCATTGCAAATACTTTTTTTCAACAACATAAATGGCAACAACACACTTGAACCTTACCAGATGAAATACACAGGAATCAAATCAACTACAACTGTAAGAAGGGACGATGGAGAAGCTCAATATCATCAGCCAAAACAGGGCCAGGGATCAACTGTAGAACAAACCATCAATTGCTCACATGTAAGTTCAGTCTGAAGCTGAAGAAAATTGAAACACCCATACTAGCCAAAATATATGGCATTGAGTATATGCCACCTGAATTTATAGACCTTCTCAAGAACAGATTTAATGCATTGAAAACTAGTGACTGAAGACCAGGGAAGTTGTGGGATGACATTAAAAACATCATATTTGAGAAAGCCAAAGATCAATAAAAAGAAAAGAAAGAGAAAAAATACCAAAGGTCAGAAGAGACTCTAAAACTTGCTCTTCAATGTAGAGTAACTAAAGCAAATGGAAGAAATGATGAAGCAAAAGAGCGGAACAGAAAATGTCAAAGGACAGTTCAAGAAGACAAAGTAAAGTATTACAATGAAATGTACAAAGACTTGGAGTTAGGAAACCAAAAGGGAAGAGCATGCTTAGAATCTCTCAAGCTGAAAGAACTGAAGAAAAAGTTCAAGCCTCAGGTTGCAACATTGAAAGTTTGTATGGGAAAAATATTGACGGATACAGGAAGCATCCAAAGAAGATGGAAGGAATACACAGTCAATGCACCAGAAAGAAATGGTTTACATTCAACCGTTTTGGGAAGTAAATAGATGGTACTGAATAAAGAAACTCAAGTAGCACTGAAAACATTAGCTAAAAACAAGACTCCAAGAACTGATGGACTATCCATTGAAATGTTTCAACACACTGCTGCAATTCTGAAATCACACACTAGTCTAGTGTCAAGGAATTTGGAAGACAGCTACTTGGCCAGCCACATTGGAAGAGACACATATTTGTGCCCATTCCAAAAAAAAAGTGGCCCACCAGAATGTGGAAATTATCAAATAATATCATTGTTATCATATGCAAACAAAATTTTGGTGAAGATAATTCGAAAACCATTGCAACCAACAGTACATCGACAGGGAGCATCCAGAAATTCAAGCCGGATTCAGAAAAGAACGTGGAACTAGAGACAGCACTGCTGTCGTTAGTTGGATCTAGGCTGAAAACAGAGAGTACCAAAAAAATATTTACTTGTGTTTTATTGACTATGCAAAGGCATTTGACTGTGTGGATCATAACAAACTACGGATAACATTGAGAAGAATGGGAATTCCAGCACACTTAATTGTGCTCATGCAGAACTGGTACAATGACCCCAAGAAGCAGTTCTGAGAGCAGAACAAGGGGATACTGAGCATTTTCAAATCAGGAAAATTTTTTGTCAGGGTTGTGTCCTTTCACTATACTTATTCAATCTATCTGCTCAGCCAGTAATCTGAGAAACTGGACTGTATAAAGAACGTGGCATTAGGATTGGAGGAAGACTCATTGATAACCTGTGATAGGCAGGTAACACAACCTTGCTTGCTGGAAGGGAAGAGGACTTGAAGCACTTACTGATGAAGATCAAAGACCACAGCCTTTCATATGGATTACACCTCAATATAAAGAAAACAAAAATCCTCACAACTGGACCAATAAACAACATCATGATAAATGGAGAAAAGACTGAAGTTGTCACAGAGTTCATTCTACTTGGATCCTCAATCAAGGCTCATGAAAACGGTAGTCAAGAAATCAAATGATGTTTGGTTTCATTTAATTTGGGTAAATCTGCTGCCCAAGTATTCTTTAAAGTATTAAAGAACAAAGATGTCACTTTGAGGACTAAGGTGTGCTTGACCGAAGCCATAGTATTTTCAATAGCCTCGGATGGATGTGAAAGTTGGGCAGTGAATAAGCAAGACCATGGTAGAATCGATCCATTTGAATTATGGTGTTGGCAAAGAATATTGAAAGTACCAAGAGCTGCCAGAAGAAAAAACATTATCTGTCTTGGAAGAAGCACAATCAGAGTGCTCCTTAGAAGACAGGATGGGGAGGCTCAGTTTCATGTACTTTGGACATGTTATCAGGAGGGACCAGTCCCTGGAAAAGACACCATGCTTGGTAAAGTTGTTGTTGTTAAGGACCGTGGAGTCAGTTCCAACTCATAGTGACTCTGCACAGGATTTCCAAGACTGTAAATCTTTTTAGGAGCTTAAAGACTCATCTTTCTCCCACGGTACGGCTGGTAGTTTTGAACTGCTGATCTTGAGGTTAGCAGCCCGATTCGTAACCACTATGTTACCAGAGCTCCTTGCTTGGTAAAGCAGACACATGGAAAAAGAAGAAGCTCCCGAATGAAATGGACTCAAACATGACAACAATTGTGAGGATGGTGTAGGACTGAGCAGTGTTTCATTCTGTTGTGCACAGGGTTGCTGAGAGTCGGAACCGACTCGACAGCACCTAACAACAACAATACCTCATCTCCTTGGGGCCCACATTTTTCATCTTCCAATGTAGACAACTCTAGTGGGAGGAGACTTTCTTTGGAGAACCCCACAATGTTGAAGCCTCACGCTATCTTCTTTCTCCTTCATTTCTTAGCCCTTTTGACTCCAAGCTGAAGTGGATGGGAACACCTCATTGATTCAAAGCTGAGGATGCCAACTTCCAAGCCAAATACAATGAATCTTGTGTTTGAAAGCTCATTTCAAGTGTCCTGAGCTTCAGGAAATTGATACTAAAAAAATCTTTTATTCACACAGACACACACTCCCCCCAATATGTACATACAGTACATAACACACATACAACACATGCAGTGTACAAATGGAACACATACAGCACATGATAGACATAAACACAATGCACACACACAGCACAAACAACATCCACAGCACACACAAACAACCTACAGAGCACAACTAACACATATATCCCACATAACACACAAATGGAACACACACATATATGATACACACAGACACAATGCAGACATATAACACAGACAATTCACATACGACACACACCACACACATAACGCAGTCAACAAAAATGGCACATACAACCCACAGAACACACAAGCACAACACACATAGGCAATGCACATACAACCCCCCACAATGCACAAATGGAACACATGACACACATAAACAGAATGCACACACTCAACACAAACAACATACACAGCACACACACACAACCTACAGAGCACAACTGACACATACAACACAACACATGCACACCCCACAGCTTCTCTTTCAGTCCCATCCCCACCTGGGCAATGTCTGAACCAGGCAGGGCATCTGACTGGTACCATGTGTCACACTGAAGAGAGGGTTATACTAGTTCATTTCTACTAAGCATTTGAACCAACTTGCTTCTTTCCTTCTCACGCCTCAGTTTTAATTAGCCCCGGGACTTAAATCTGATGCATTAGGCAAAACCACCTCTAAATGCTTTTGGAGAAACAAATTCCAAATTAGCTGTAGCTGAACGTGCATCTCTTTGAAAGGCAGACAGCATGATCGTTGACACTATTAAAACAGAACGAAATGAAAGCCCTCCTAAGGGTTAAGGCCAAGATCAGCCGCAGTTGTTGACTGCTTGGTTCACGGCCTCACCCTAGCAGAAGCTCTGGATTGGAGGGTTGGAAGGAAAAATGAAGTTTTGCATCGAGGTTTCAAAGGAGCTGCTGACTCTCTTCATCTTGCTTTCCCCTCGCTAGCCTTCTCTTGTTTGGGGAACAACCCTACCTCAAAGTCTCTTGTCACTGCTGTTTGCTAGTGTGTCAAGTTCAGTCCATGGCAGTCTCGTGTGGACAGAGTAGAATAACTCTGGAGGGATTTCAAGACTGTGACCTTTGAGAAACAGATTGCCATTCCTGTCTTCGGAAGCACCTCTGGGTAGGTTTGAACTGACAATCTTTCAGCTAATCGGTTGCTTAATCATTTGCACGACCAAGTCCCATGAAGTCTAGAGAGAACAATTCTACCTAAAGCTACTAAAGGCAAAATCTGTTTTACATTTCTCCTGCTTCAAGCATTAATCTTCATCCATCTGTCTGTTCCTCTTTGGGAATGGTCCTTAAGGTGTAGGGCTGAGGAAGACCATGTGTGGAGGCTTCATCTTGTATGGTGGTGCGGTCGCTGTTTCCATCAGCTCTGTCTTCCCCCTCAGTAGGACTTCAGCTCCTTTGATTCAGGGATGTGGCACCTTTGTGGTTAGGGCCACCAGGCTTGCAAATATTTTTTGTGTACACTTACCTAACTGGTGGTCTCAGCTGGAGTTTGATCAAAAAAACAGAACCATATGATATAAAGGTGCTTTGTGGCTAACGAGAAGATTGGCACTTTGAACCCACCAGCAGCTCCACAGGAGAAAAAACCTGGCGATCAGCTAGGTGCCATCAAGTCAGTTCTAACTCATAGTGACCTTATGTGTGCATAAGAAGGAAACACTGCCTGGTCTTGTGTCATCCGCACAGTTAGTAAGCTGGAGCCTATTACTGCTGCCACTGTGCCAATCCATCTCTTGGTGGGGGTGGTCTTCCTCTTTTTTGCTGACCCTCCACTTTACCCAGCACGATATCCTTCACCAGGGACTAGACCCTCCTGAAAATATTTCCAAAGTGTGAGAGATGAAGTCTGGCCTCCTGGTTTCCAAGGAGCAGTCTGATGGTATTTCTTCCAACACAGATTTGTTTGTTCTTCTAGCAGCTCATGGTAATTTTAATATTCTTCTGCAGCACCATAACTCAAACACATCAATTCTACAGACTTCTTTTCATTGTCCAACTTTTACATGTATATGAGGCTATTGGAAATACCATGGTTTGCATCAGGTGAACTTTACTTTCCATACTGACATCTTTACTCTTGAACATTTTATTTATTATTTTTTTATTAAATAAATGTTTTATTGTGAGTTGTGTGATAGTCTACATGGGAGAACAGTAGTTCTACATCCATTCTATCATACATCGTTTCATTGGCATAGTTACCATCCCATCCATGCATCCTCACCCAACCAAAGGGTGTGTCCTGCAAGCCTGCCCCCCGACACATACACACAGTCCTCAGCCCCTTTCCCTCTCTGGATCCCAAGTCCCCAGCCACTCCATCTCTTCACGTCGTCCTCTCTGCCTCCATCTCAGGCCTCATTGCTTCTCTGGGTAGGATGCCGCTCTCCGCTCCTCTCCGTCGATGGTCCCAGGGCCCTCCGCTCCTAGACTGAAACACTCCCCTCCTTGCTACAAAATGTCCACCTTTAGATTTCCAACCCTCACAATCAGTCCTGATAACAATTGTTCACTATTGCACCACAGGAGACCCATCTGTATTTCATTTCATCAGCCCTTCCTGAACAGGCTGGATACTATTCACTGGAGACTCTACCTTCCTCCACGTCCTTTGGATCTAGGTTCCCTCTTGAAAGCCTGTAAGCCAGTCACTTCTTACCTTTGCATCCCTCCCCCCATTTTGGGCAGCCAATGTCCAAGTTGCCCATCCCTGTCTACCCTTTGTGTGGAGGGGGTGGGAATAGTGCTTGCAGCAGGAATTTGTTTCCTCTTTTGAGCTACTGCATTTATAGGTGTTGTTGTTGTTGTTGTCAGGTGCCATCGAGTCGGAACCGACTCATAGCGACCCCATGCACAGCAGAATGAAACAATGTCCGATCCTGGGCCAACCTCACTACCGCTGCCACACTTGAGCCCATCAATGATGCCACCTGGCCAATCCATCTCGTTAGGGGTCTTCCTCTTTTTCTCTGACCCTCCACCTTACCCAGCATGACATCCTTCTCCAGGGACTGTTTCCTCCGGACAATATGTCCAAAGTATGACAGACGAAGCTTAGCCATCCTGGCCTCCAAGGAGCATTCTGGCTGCACTTCTTCCAAAACAGATCTATTTTCTTTTGGCAGTCCATGGCACTTTCAGTATTCTCCTCCAACACCACAACTCAAAGGCATCAATTCTTCTACGATCTTCCTTATTCACTGTCCAGCTTTCACATCCATATGAGGCTATTGAAAATACCATGGCCTGGGTCAGGCGCACCCTAGTCCTCAAGCTGACATCTCTGCTCTTATAGGTGTAGGTCATGTTTATTGAATTGTATCAGATGACACTTTTTTCCTCTTCTTTCTTCTTCGGATTGAGCTCTGTTCATCCAGTCATTGAAGCCAGGTCAAGTGGGTATCATCTGCAAGTGTGGGTGTTCTTGCGTCTGTCCGCCCTCTTTTTATCGGCTGGCCGCCCCGCTCTCCATTCTAGTCCTCTGTGGCTGTTCTTGAACACTTTAAATAGGTCTTGTGCAGCAGATTTGCCTAATGCAGTATGTCGTTTGATTTCTTGACCACAAAGATGACAGCTTAGAAAACCCTAAGGAGCAGATCTACTCTGTTGCCTGGGACCAGAACCGACTCCATGGTACCCAACAACAATGAGAATCCCTGATGCCGTTGGAGGAGCTACTTAAGCAGTCCATGGAAGGCTACTGCTCTTGTATCTGGTGATGGACTTGAACTCAGCACGGCCAAAAGTAAAAAAAAAAAAAAAATGGTGGACAAGAAATGGGGAAGACTAAAGACTAACCAAAACCTGGAAAGATGGACTGGAAATGGTAACTTTCAGACTATCAGTGCCCCTTACCACGTAATTGCACCCTCAGCAGCCCCAGGTCTCAGAGAAGCTGAGGGAAGAGATGTGGTCGGAGCTGGAGGAGCTATGGCCCAGTGCTGCCCTCACCAACAAGGGGACCCTGCACATCAGTGATGACACCTATGTACTGAAATGGTGCCAGCCCGACCTCACTGTCAGAGTGTAAACATGGCTGCTCCTTCGCTTCCACCTTTAGAATCTCACATGAATCTTTTTTGTGGCCAACCATAATCCAGAAACGTACAGAGAAGAGAATTCTAGGAAACGTAATTCTACTCAGCTAGATTGACAAAGCACAAAGCCTGGGTAATTACTTCCCTATGTACTCAGTACCCTCCAGTCACCCACACTTATTCCAAATGATAAGTAAGTTGGAATGTTGGTGTATACGGCAATAATTGCTACGTAACAATCTCAAAATCACAGTAGCATCTAATAATGAACAGTAATGTCACATAAGTTTGTAAGTCCCCTGGGTGGCTTACCTCCACAAGTCTCTCATGCTCCTTTCTGGGACCAGTGCAAACTAGGAAATGTTCTTTTTCTGCTGATGACAGTGACATAAGGGAGCAAGCAGGCATTCAAGAGACCTATTAAGACCTAGGCCCAGAATGAGAACGCTGCCCCTTCTACGCCATTCCAATGGCCAAGCAAGTCATATGGCCAAGTTCAAAGTCAAGGGGTGGGAGAGTACACTGTACCTATGATGAAGTCATGGCAAGGAGGTGGATGCAGGGACAGGGGAAGAATTGGAACCAATGATTCAATCCACCACAAGGGAGTAACTCCCTCCATTAGACCTCCCTTCCTCACTATCTCAATCCCCTGCCCAAAGCAATCTCCTGCCTCTGGTTACCTCTCTTTTAAAGATTTGGACTGCTCAGTTCATGAATCTTGGGCTATTTCTGCCTCACTTCTACCTCTATCCTCCTATTTTCTTTCTTCCAAATCTTATGCAGTAATTACAAGGCGGAAAACAATCTCGAATTTCTTTCCTTCCTTCCATATCTGAGCCCCAAACCATGTGATAGCCAGGTGAAATTCCACAACAAATACAACTGAGCTGAGGAAAAGAAAAGCTATTAGTTTTGAAATGAAATTAGATCAAATAAAGAGTCAGTGTCATCCGTCTCTAACAACCCTTGAAATTGTCTAGAAGTGTCATCCATAATCACTGCAGAGTCTCCATGTGCCTCCTCACACCTATCTAATTAATATCTGTTTTCCTTCAAGCCCTCGTATTGAACTATTAAAAAAACCTTTCTCCAATTAATGTTACTGTTTGTGTTTAGTGACTAAGATACCAATCTATAAAAGGTAGCATGGTGGCATCAGGCCTCCTCTAACTTCAGGGGGAGGGAGGAAAATCAACATCAACATTAGCCCAAAGCTGATTCCTTTGAGGCAGAGGTCAGACACATCTCTTCTTTCCAACACCAGCTGTCCCTCCCATTACACTCTTGACTTCTCTGCTGGGTTTGACCATTCATTGCAATAGCCACACTAAGCTCACAGAACATACTCACTGTTATGGGATTTATGAGAGAAGTAGTAGGTTTCCATTCAGATTCAGAATCCACTTAGAAGTAACAGGAACAACTCAGGAGACATCTCTAAGGTCAAGCCAGCATCTTCTTGGCCATGCACACAGACAGGCCTCTCACTCAGTCCTCAGCCACTTGGCTTTCAGCTCTTGGCCTGTCCTCTGCCCTGTTCAGGCAAGTGTTACAAAGCTCTTTAAACTCCGCTGATAAATACCCAGAGGCACGCCATTCCCCCAACAAGCCTCATGCCCAAAGGCACTTAGCACCCTCACACCACTGTAGCCACCCCGCTCCATGGCCCAGGAGGTCTATGGCACCAACAACGTGTGTCAATCTTCTGGTTCTGTTGCCACCATTTCTTGCCTTCTCTGGAGTGAGGAGGTTTTCAGCATAAGAACCCTGGGACCAAAGGACATACATGCTGTGTCCTTGATTCTTCTTGGTGGTAGTGAGGTGCCCCTCCCTAATTTCTTGAGTTGGCTCATATAAGCCTAATGGGATGGCAAAACTGACCAATGCCTTTGTTATAGTTACATACACCTTATTTGCATGATCCCACCCCCTCACAAGTGTTCCATATATCTTATTTGCATTATTAGCAACTGTCCAGTCTTCTTGTTGGACCACAAGCATCAAATTTGCATAGTGCCACGTAATCATTTTGCGGGAGTCTTAAGACCGTGACTAGAAGAGCCATATTAATTCATTACACTGCACAACCATATTACTGTCTACTGGTTTATCTGCTGGGTGTTTTGAGAATGAAATGAATGAATCCACAGAAAAGCATTAAGCACAGTGTCTGGCAAACAATAAAGACCCAAACACAGTGTAATTATAGTTATCATTACAAATACCCAGTGCTTTGGTTAGCTATTGCAGGGTAACAAACAACCCCAAAAACATAGTTGGGAGGGAGTCATTGTGTTAGACTCAAAGATGCTATAAGTCAGGAATTCAGAGATGGGTAGCTGGTCTCTAGGAGTCCTTGGGTGGTGGAAATAGTTAAAGCACTCAGCTGCTAACTGAAAGGTTGACAGTTGGGGTCCACCCAGAGGGACCTTAGAAGAAGGGCGTGGCAATTTACTTCTGAGAAATCAGCCATTGAAAACCGTATGAAGCTCTGGCGCACATAAAGTAGCCATGAGTCAGTCAATTGGACAGTAACTGGCTGGTTAAGCTCTGTGATAACTGAGGCCTCAGCAGAGTAGGAGTGATTTGAAGGACTATAAGCTTGATGGGCATCTCTCTAACGATGTGGTCCAGGGCCTCACCACATGGTTTCTCAGCATGGTGGTCTCGCATCTTGTATGGTGGCGCAGCCTTCTCAAAATGAGTGTTCCAATCAGCAAGCATGACCTTTTATGACGCAATCTCTGAAGACACATTGGGTTGCTTCAGTTATGCTTGGTTGTTGAAGCAATCACAAGCCCACTGGACTTAACGGAAGAGACACAGACCACACCTCTCAATGGGATTAGCATGAAAGGATTGCAATCATGTTTAAAAGTCACCACGCAGCTATTTCTGGTACAGTGATAGCTTAATAGGTTTTTGTGGGTTAACTGGGTACCTCAAGATTCTACTTAACAGTGTTTCTATGGGAACTGTGTTTGTAGGTCCAAATAACAGACTTCAAAGTTGGCACACAACTCATTCATAAGAACTCTTCTTCCTGAATTCTCATTCGCATCCAAAATGCCTGCCATTATGTGCAGAGCTATCAGTACTATTCATTCACAATGTCTGCTAAGCACTTTAAAGTTTTTAAAAGTAAACATGTCACTTTGATGACTAAGGTGCATCTGACCCAATCCATGGCCTTTTCAATCACCTCACAAGTTGAAGGATGAAAAAGAGGGACAGAGGAAGAATCGATGCATTCCAACTGTGATGTTGGTGAAGAATATTGAAAATACTGTCGGCTGCCAAAAAAATGAACAGATCACTCTTAGAAGACATATAACCAGAATGCGCCTCAGAAGAGAGGAGACTTCAACTCGTTTACTTTGGATACATCATCAGGAAAAAACAGTCACTAAAAAAGATCACAGTGTTAGGTAAAGTAGACGATCAGCAAAAGCGAGGGAAGTGTTCAACGGTGTGGCTTAACGTTACAACCACAACCATTGTCTCAAACATTCTAATGATCATGAATATGGCAAAGGACCAGGGTCTCCATGACTGGAAGTCTACTTGACAGCAACTCACAGAGGCGCGTTGGTGGCACTGTAGGATAATCACTGGACTATTAACTCCAGAGTCGGCCGTTCAAACCCACCAACAGCTCAGTGGGAGAAAGATGAGGTTTTCTGCTCCCGTAAAGATTTACAGTCTCAGAAACCGGATACAGGGTCACTATGAGTCAGAACCGACTCCACGGCACATAACAGCAACATCAATAACAAAACTCTATGCTAAGTACTCTAGATAGGTTGTGTTACTTGATACTACCAACAACCCTATAGATATGGTTATTTCCACTACACAGATGGAGAAACTGAGACTTAGAGAGGGCAAGCGGCAAGCCAAAAGTCACACAGCTGAGACTGTGACGTTTGAAACCTAGTCTGTCTGACTCCAAAGTCCATGCACAGACTCCAGAAATACCTACATTGTTGTTGTTGTTGATAGGTGCCATCAAGCTGGCACTGACTCATAACAGCCCTGTAGACAACAGTTCTGAGCCAATCTCACAATCTTTGCTACACTTGAACCCATTGTTAACTGCCACTGTGCCAATCTACCTCACTGGGGGTCTTCCTCTTTTCCCTGACCCTCCACTTTAGCAAACATGATATCGTTGTTCTCCAGGGACTGGTCCCTCCTGACAATATGTCTGAAGTATAAGTGACGAAGTCTGGCCATCTTGGCTTCAGAAATACCTACAAGTAAACAAAAATCTCTGGAGGTTTGTATAGGCCAGGGGATTCTCTCCAGGGAAGCAGGTCTAACAGGGAAACCGTTCCAGATGAAGCCATCAGAATTGAGCTCAATTCTCTGCCGTGGGCACCAGTACACAAAGGGGTGGGTCTGAACCACACAGTCCCTTCACATGGGCACAGCCATCCCTGCCTTGCCTCCTGAGTTCCTAGCCTTCTCTGTCCCCACCAAACGCATCTTTCCCAAAGCAAAGCAGACCGACCCACACTCTGCTTTTTTGTTCCTAGGCACAGATGGGGAATGAACGGTCGTTTTGTCTCTGGCTGTACAATGCCATTTGCGCCAGGCTTCTCTAGGTGGGAACAAGAGGCAAACACAAACCCCATTCTCCAGGGCTGCTCACCAGATAGCCACTGCACGCTCAGGCGGGAGCGTCGCCTGGGGGCTGCTCAAGAGGAAAAGAGGTTGCTGCTCTGGTGGGCCGTTCCCAGAGGTTTCATAGTCAAGGGTCTGTGTCACCAGCCCCAGCCTCCTCTTCCCACTCCCTGTTTCTCCAGCACCCATCCTCCATCGTGATGGGGAATGAGAAAACCCCCTTGTTTTGGGTCTTTGCAATAACGATAAAAGCCTTGTTTTTTTTCTTCTTAAGAATTCATCGCTGCATTCCAGAGGGGGCATTTATCACCCCGTGCCCAGGCTGCAGACGGCTCCCTCCTTCAGATCCTCCTATCCAGAAAGGCGGCCTTGTCAGCCACATGAAACCAGCCCCTCTGGACATCTGGACAAGGCGCAGCCCGTTGGCTAAGCATGAGGCAGTCATGAATGCCGCAGACAGTGAAAGGAGAGCCCTTGTTCCTGCTCCAAATGGCCCAGATAAATGGATGCAGCTGGGCATGGAGGGGGCAGCAGGGTGAGGAGGGGAGCCAAGCCTTTTCGGCTGGCGGCCCCAGGCACCTTCATAGGGCAATCTGAAAGGCAAGTTTTCTTTAGGAAAAAGCTCTGGAAGCTGCCTTAGTAACTAACACCCTTTCTCCAAGAATTAAGGAAGCTGGGTCAGTAACAGGGTAACGAGTAACTTGCTTTTGTCTGTCCAATGCCCCATCTTCTTCCTATGACAGAACTTTTCTCTTCTGTGGGCAACCAACTCCTTTAAAGAATCTGAGCCTTCCTCTGCTCCCTGCCCACCCCAAATCCCCATCCCACAAGACTCTGCCCCAACCTTGGCTGGCAAACCAGTGAACTCTAATACCCCGGGCATTTGCTGCTGGTTCAACCAATCAGAATCCTCCATGAGACTTTCTTCCCAGAGATAAGGACTCTGTTTTCAGGAGGGTAGGATGAGGTCTGCAGCTGCCAGTAGCCATGTGGCTTGAGGCTGGTTAAGAAACGGAGTGTTGTTGTTGTGAAGTGCCGTCGAGTCAGTTCCGACCCATAGTGACCCTGTATAGGGTTTCCGAGGAGCAGCTGGTGAGCTCGAACTGCCGACCTTGCAGTTCAAACAGCTTTGCAGTCTGGAGCATTAACCCACGGCGCCACACCAGGACCCAAAAATGATTGTTTGATTTCCTAGATTCAGCTATGTCTGAAGGTATTCATTGACCATTTCAACATTCTACACAAATAAATTCTACTTTTTTATTTCCTTGATTTGAGTTAGGTTTCTATCATTTGCACCACTAATATTTGACTCATTAGTTCCACTGAAGGCACAGTCACCATTTCAGGTTCCAGAAGGCAGTGAGGTCAGCCTTTTATCCCCTGCTCTAAAAGAGTCCCTCTCAGCCTGTCCCTCTGGGAGCAGCCGTGTACCCTGAAAGTGGCTCACTGCGGGAATGTGAAGACTGGTAACTCCAGGATCTCAGAGCAGCTGCGGCCCAGGTAGTTCTGGGAAGAGGCCATCTCCTTCATACTCTGATGAACCTTGTCGGCTCTGCACAGCTGGTGGCTACCAAGGCTAGAGAGACAGCTCCCACCAAATCCTCTCAAGGGTCCCCACAGAGGCATGTTCCAGTGGCCCCTGTGAAGGTGGTAGTACATGGGGATATCCTAAGACAACCTGGGCCCAGCTTCTCCCAACAGCTCCTCAAGGCAGCCATCTTTAAAGAGTGGCCATCTTCAAGGGCATGTTACCCTTACTCGGGCATGAAAGAACTACAGCTGACTTCTGGCTATGCAGCAAGGCTGCAGCACATGGGGCTGGCTCCTTGGGCATGCCTGGAGAGGGCCTGGGAGAACTGACCCACTGCTTATGTGGGTAGGTGAGTCCGAATGAGAAATTTCAGACACTGACCGGGAGTTGGAATTTGCTTCCCCATTGGCAAACCAAAAACTCCAGTTATGATTATGTTGCTGTTGTTGTTGTTAACGTGCCATCAAGTCAGTTACAACTCATAGCAATCTTGTCTAGGGTTTCCGAGGAGCAGCTGGTGGGTTTGAACCGCTGACCTTGCGGTTCAAACCGAAAGTGCATTATCCCGCAGTGCCACAGCAGGACTTCAGTTACAACTATAACTCTTTTTAGATCTGCCTCCCTCTCCCCACAATGCCTTGCAACACACAGTAGGCATTTTGGCAGTGATGCTGAAATCAATGGAACCTTACCAGGTGCACTGGTAAGGTCAAACCAGGTATTAAAATACAGAAGTACATAAAAGTCAGTAATTCACCACTGACCCAACCACCTGAGTGTTCCCCCTCCTACCCAGCCTTTCAGGCTTTTTACAGTCCACCACCTAAAAGGTTAACTCCAGAGCCTTGTTGCAGATCTGACCCAACACCAAGGAAGGCACCTTTTTGATTGGCAGATGCCCGGACCTTAATGGTGGTTAAATATTCTCCCATCTCCAGTTAAGCAGAAAGTGAGGGGGTGAGATAAATGAAACAAAGTCCAGAACCCTGAGGCATGGAGCCCAGAGTCCCTGCCAAGGGTGGAGAGGCCACCCAACTTTCTTGACAGTTGTCATTGAGCCTCCCTTCTCTCTACGAGCTCTCCATTCCTGTGTGTGTATGTGTGTGCATAGTCGGGCACAAAATCAACCACAATGGACTGTGTGTAAATCCAAGCACAGAATCGACCACAATTATATATTCACTCAGCCTTCTCCTTCTTCCCCAAATCACTGTCCAACTCACACCCACCTTCTCTCCTGTTCTCCTCCTAATGAGGAGGCACCATTCACAGCCTTCTGTGGAACGTCTAAGTAGGTATGATCATCCCCACTTGACAGAAGAGGAAACTGAGGCTCTGAAATATTAATTCTGTTGCTGAAAACCACACCGCAAAGTTGGGATTTGAACCCAAGTCCAAGAGGCCACTAGCACCTATGACCTTCCTGCTGTACTCCACTGCCTCCAATATGTTGTTGTTGTTAAGTGCCGTCAAGTCGGTTGTGACTCATAGAATCACTGTATAAAGGGTTTTCCGAGGAGTGACTGGTGGGTTTGAACTGCCAACCTTGTGATTCAAACTGATCTTGTGGTCCAGTGCCTCATCCTGCAGCGCCACACCAGGACTCTTGATAAAGTCACTTGAATTAAAAGCTGCATTTATTCATGAAAGCAGTCCTGGTGATGCAGTGGGCTAAGCACTGGCCTGCTAACCAAAATGTCAGTAGTTTGGACCAATCCAACCAGTCTCTCAGAGGGCAGAAAGATGAGACTGTGTGTTTCTGTAAAGATTTACAGCCTTGGATAGCTTAGGGGATAGTTCTACCCCGGTGAATACGGTCACTATGAGTCAGAATCGACTACTCGGAATCGACATATTCGGAACTATTCTGAAACTGGCTTGACTCTCTCCTTCCTTATCTGGAGTATAAAGCCCTCAAGTGCAAAGACTTTCTTTTTCGGGATCCTTCCACCCTCTTCTTTCTCCAGTGCTGGCATTCTGTGGGGAATCCATCAATATTGATTACACTGAACATCATAATGGAATCCTGGTGTGGCACTCACTCTAGGATAAACACTGGACTGCTAACCACAAGCTCAGGGTTTCAAACTCACCAGCTGCTCCCCAGAACCCCTGTACAGGGTTGCTATGAGTCGGAACCAATTTGAAGACACTTAGCAACAACAACAAGGTGCACAGAGCTAAGTCACACAGCCCGAAGGTTACCAAATCTTTTTTCAATAGCTAGCTGTGGGACCTGTTACTTAGCATCTTTCGTCTGTAAAAGGGGAATAATAATAGCATCACCTTCATATGTTTGCTGCTAAGTTCAAATGCAAAAATCCATGCTGAGTGCATGCCATCGTGCTGGCATGCAGTACGTGCTCAGTAAATATTGTTGCTGTTAGCTGCTGTCAAGGAGCTCTGCTAGCATAGTGGTTACAAATTGGGCTGCGAACTGCAAGGTCAGCAGTTCGAAACTACCAGCTGTTCCGTGGGAGAAAGATGAGGCTTTCTGCTCCAATAAAGATTTATAGCCTCGGAAACCCTGTGCCGGGCCGCTATGAGTCAGAACCAACTCCACGGCACAGAACCACCACCACCAATCTGCTGTCAAGTTAGCCCCTGACTCATGGCAAACCGAGGCACAATATAGAACCACTGTGATGTCTAGGGTTTCCAGAGACTGATTTTTGGCTGTCAGTCACCAACTATTTTTCCTAGTTCATCTTGGTCTAGAACACCTGGTACTGCAATCTCTTCAACTTCATAGTCCTACATTAGCTTCCACTGCTATGGGTGGTGGCTATGCACGGGGTATATTGGCTGCGAATAGTCTTCTGCATCTAAAGCAAGGATTCTACTGTTGAACCACCACTAAATCCCAAAACCAAACCTGTTGCCTTCGAGTAGAAATCAAAGCCGTCCTTAATTGTCATTAGAGTCCTGGTGTGGACATGTGGGTTAATGTGGCTGGACTGCAAAGTCAGTTTGAACCGCAAGGTCAGCAGTTCAAGCTCACCAGTCACTCCTCGGAAACCCTATACAGGGTCACTATGGGTTGGAACTGACTCAAAGGCACTTCACAACAACAACAACCGTTGTTATTGCTTCCCCACCCCCAATAGTCTATGCTTGACATAAGCTTTTTCATTCCTTTTACTCCAGAACAACTCTGCCAGCCACTTCATTTGTTCAATGAGGAGCCCAGCGAAGAAGATCAGTCACAATAGCTCAGTGATGGTCTGCTAAGTCTAGAGATGGGGTTTGTGCTGTTTTTAAGGCTTCTCCCAAATGCCTGATTCTACGGAGGCACTCAGGAAGAGAGGAAGGGCAAGCAGAGTGAACCATTTTGTGCCTTATTTAGAAGCAGTCTTGCAGGCTGGAGTAAAGGTCACTGTGATGTGGCCACGTAACAGCCCGTGCCCAGTGCAAATTCTCATCTAGGATCCCTTGCTGAACCGGCTCCTGCTTCCTGCAGGTCGCCAAGCACAGTCCCCGCCATGTGCCTGAATGCCAAAATCATTTAATGATTTAAAAAGATCGAGATCAATGGCTTCAGCAATTTCTGGGAAGCAGTAACTCAGCGAGCTGTAGAAGGTTCTCAATTTGCTGTCTCCAGCCTGGCCCCGTGGCAGGATTTATGCTGAATGGGCTCTACCACGTAAATATATTCTGGGATCGGCCCCATCCAATCACCCCGCCCAGGAAGTGCTGGCATATTGACATCGTCCTCACAGCTGCCAAGTCTCCCTTGCTCTGAGGGGCACTCTCTCATTTCACATTAATTAGAAGGCCATTTTCCAAGCATTTCCATCCCATAATGAAGGGCTTTCTGCAGTGGCTCAGTGAAATATTAAAACATCTGACTGGGATTCTTAAAAAAAAAAAAAAAAAAAATTCCTGCCTGCTCAGTTTTTATATTGTACAACCCTTCATAGTCCAAAGGGGCAATTGAATTTCGAAATAAGCACAGGTTGTCCAAGATGCTGACTGGGGGAGTGGTGGAGGGAAATGGGGGGATGGCCACACTGCCACCGTCAACACTCACCACTCTACTGTCCTTCACCCCCCACATCTGTCTCTGATGGAGAGAAGGGAATAGCAGGAGGAAGGAAGAATAAGAGAATAGGAGACACATGATAAAAATAAGAGCATCTATGAGAATGGAAACAATAGGCCCCTTGGAGAACGCTCATGTGGGGCTTCCAGAGAAGTGCACATCCCAGTATCCACCCCCTTATGAAATCTCCCTGCCTTAGTTATCCAGTGCTACTAGAACAAAAAGGATAAGCACTGGACTGTCAACCACAAAGTCAGCAGTTCGAGCCTATCATCTGCTCCCTGAGAGAAACATGAGGCTTTCGGCTCCCACAAAATATGCAGCCTCAGAAACCCTATACAGCGTCACTATGAGTAAGAACCAACTCGACAGCAATGGCGAACTCCAACATCCCATTATTCTCTAGCAGACTCAAGGTTAAGACCACATTTCTTGATGGTCTCCAAATGTCTGTCAGTGACATCCACCAATCTACTCTAGGTCCCCTTCTCCTGTCCTCTGGTATCTCTCTTGTCCTCTAGTATCTCCTGTCCTCTGGTATCTCTCCTGTCCTCTGGGATCTCCTGTCCTCTGGTATCTCTCTTGGTCAGTAAAAGTAGGACTTCTGCTAAACCACAGCATCTACATTTCTCCCACAGAAAATCCTGATGAGCAAGTGTCCACTCAATCATGCACCTCCCCTGTGGTCACAAGCCAGGGGTACTGGGTTACAGTGAGGGAAATGAAATGGCCTTTGTTCCATCTCATGTGACAGGATGTGTTTGTATATAGCAGGGTAGTGTGAGTGCTCAGAAATTACGTTTGAGCTGCTAAAGAGTCTACATATATAGACTATACAGATACACAGATATATGGGCTTTAAGAAGTTCATGGGAAAATGGAATTAAAAGATGAGATAGTTCCACAAACTCTTTGAAGCCCCCTCATATATATGTGTATGTGTGTGTCAATTCCAGTTCGACCCCATGTGTATGAGAATATAACTGTGTTCCACAGGGGTTTTAGGGGCTGATTTTCTGGAAATAGATCATCATGCCTGCCTTCGGGGCTTCCTCTGGTGTCCTGGAACACTGAGCAGACTTGAACCTGTCAGTATTAACTATGTGTATCACCCAGGGTTAGCTCTCTCTCTCTCACAGTGTGTCTGATTCGTAGCAATGCTGCATAGGGTTCTGAGACTAAATTTTTATGGGAGCAGACAAACAATCCCATCTTTCTCCCTCAGAGTGGCTGATGGGTTTGAACTGCCAACCTTACAGTTAGCAGCACACCATCTAACCACAGCGCCTCCAGGCCTCCATTCTCTCCCTGCCCTTCCCCCCTCCCCCCCCCCC
>NW_006408580.1:13359730-13388973 GCF_000296735.1 Chrysochloris asiatica | reverse complement strand
CACACACGAGGGGGCTTCAAAGAGTTTGTGAAAAAAGGGAATTAAAAGATAATAGAACTTTCATTATCTTTTCATTCCATTTTTCCATGAACTTTTTGAAGCTCCCATGGGTGTATGTACACATACATACACACAAACACACACACATATATATATATGTATTTCCTGGTCCTTGCTATATCACAACCTAAGCTAAGCATTGAATGGTTGTTTTGCTATGTGGAAATCCTTTCTATAATGAATTAATAAGAACGCTGTGCAATCAACATATTAATTGTATGTAAATGGTGTTTTTAAAATGCTTTAAAACAATTTATTCCCCTGAGTATTTGAAATAGGCCCCCTGGAAAGTTGTTTATGTAGTCATTTGCTTGGGGAACCTTTCTTTCCTAGCGGGTCCCTGCAACCCACAAATGAACATCAGAGAAAACCTTCTTGTCCTCCCTTCCTCTTCCTCTCCGGACACCATGAGCAAGTTTCTTGCAGACTGTGGCCTGGACTGTGCTCTGGTGGTTCTGGAATCAGATCACTTGTCTCAAAGGCTCTTGTCCCTTCTGTCAATTAAGGCTTATCTTGCATGAGTTCTGGATAAGGGAAAAACTGATGATTACGGGGACAAAGGAGTCCTGATATGGTGCTGCAGGATAATGTGCTGGACTACAAGGTCAGTTTGAACCACAAGGTCGGTGGTTGAAACCCACCAGCCACTCCTCAGAAACCCTTTACAGGGACGCTATGGGTTGGAACCTACTTGATGGCACATAATAACAACAACCAGGACAAGGGAGAATGAATCAACCCACTACTAACTGCTCACTTGCCTCCGGTTATGTTCCCACCCTGGCATAGAAGGAGAACGTTACTGGAGTCAAACACCTCGTACATTCCCAAGACGACCATCAACACGAGAACCTGTCAAGTCACTTAGGGCATTCCTCCAAGAACTTCAGCACCTTCCATGAATCTAAAACAATACCCACAGGATCGAAACAAGATATTTAATAAACACAAATGTATGAGTTGAAGACATGGAAGAAGCCACTGTTTTGTTTTGTTTCATTTGACTCCAAGCAAAGATGCAATCCCAAATTTCCAATGATCTTTCCAAAGAGTATGGCTTGACCTGGGGCAGGTCTTATTTTCCCTCTAGAATTTGCCCTATATGCCACTGTTGTTGTTGTTAAGGGCCATCAAGTTGGTTCCAACTTATAGTGACCCTGTACAGGGTTTCCGAGGAGCAGCTGGTGGATTTAAACCACTGACCTTGAGGTTAGCAGTGCAGTGCTTATCCTACAATGCTACACTATATGCCACTTTATTTTTTTTTTTTTGAGACGCATATAATCCCAGGGTAGACAAAACGTCCTGAGCAACTTTCACAGAGAATGTTTAAAGGTAGATCTTCAAAACGTTACCAAATGTTTTTCCTCCTCCTACCCCAGCCACACTCTCTCCCCCTTGGGCTGGATTCACTTAACAACCTGGATGGATGTTCTCCAGCAGAAGCACGAGACTTAAAGGGACAATTAATGAAGCCATTTTACATCAGGGTCTGGAGCCACACAGCACAACTGCAGTCACCTCAGTGATAAAAGGTGTCATTTTCAATTCGGTGGTGGTTATGTGCTGTCACGATGGTTCTGACTCATAGTGATCCTGTATGGGGTTCGGCTGCTGTAAATCTTTATGAGAGCGGAAAGCTCCGTCTTTCTCCTGTGGCGATTCAAACTGCTGACCTTTATGCTAGCAGTCCAACAAACAATCCATTACACTAGCAGGGTTTTTCATTTTCAACCTGTTTTGTTGTTGTTGTTAAGTGTCATCAAGATGGTCCCAACTCACAGCGACCCTGTATAGGGTTTCCAAGGAGCAACTGATGAGTTTGAACCACTGACTTTAGTGCTTTATCCCACAATACCTTTTCAACTTGTTGTTGTCGTCAGGTGCCATCGAATCGGAACCGACTCATAGCGACCCCATGCACAGCAGAACGAAACAATGTCCGATTCTGGGCCAACCTCACTACCGCTTCCACACCTGAGTCCATCAATGATGCCACCTGGCCAATCCACCTCGTTAGGGGTCTTCCTCTTTTTCTCTGACCCTCCACCTTTTCAACTTAACCGCCATGAAGTCCTAATAGATAAATACACATAGCTGCTGTCTAGGAGCCTTGGTGGTGCCATGGTTAATCAATCAGCTGCTAACCAAAACGTCACAAGTTCAAATCCATCAGTCACTCTGTGTGGGGGAAAGATGCGGCAGTCAACGTTCCAGATTTCCAACTCTGGGAATCCTATTGGACAGCTCTGCTCTTTCCTATAGGGTCACGCTGACTATGAAATAACTTAATAACAGTGGGTTTGCTTTTGGGATCTTAATAGACTCCAACTCACAATCTCCAAGTCCATTGTAGCTACTATGGCAATCCATGACACCGAGGGTCCCCCTCATTCTCTCTGACCCTCTATTTCACCAAACGTGGCATTCTCCTCTAGCAATAGATCACTTCTCGTGCCAATGTGTCCAGAGCAAGTGCTCAGACAATGTTCTCTTGTGGCCCATAAGATTTTCACTGGCTAATTTTTGGCAGTAGATCGCCAAGACTTTCTTCCTTGGCTTAGTCCGGAAACTTCGCTGAAACCTCTCCACCATAGGTGACCCTGCTGGTTTGAAAAATACTGGTGGCATAGCTTCCAGCATTGCAGTGACATGCAAGCCACCACAGTACAACAGACTGGCAGACAGGTGACTAGCTGATGGAGTTGGAAAACCAACATTCTTATAAGCAGGAGACCACTCCTGTGGACTCCAACATGCACATGGGACACATGTAACCTGTCACCGGAGGCTGAACTCAGTTTGCTGAGCTTTGCAAAGGCCTCCATTACCCAGTCTTTCCCATGGCAGTAAGGCTGCAGTCAGACAGAGTCCTTGAGTTGATCGATGCCAGCTTTGACCTTCTGCAGCAGGCATATGTGAGGAGGTCTCACTGACCCCTCTAAAGGTGACAGAAACCAGCTGCTGCTCTCAACACCCAGAAGCTGCCTGGTAAAGGAGGTGGAGGTTACGCCTGACTTTCTAAAGCATCTATGACAAGGTGCCGAGGACAAGACTGTCCCACAGTGCAGTGT
The DNA here is from genome assembly GCF_000296735.1 of Chrysochloris asiatica. NCBI lineage: Eukaryota > Metazoa > Chordata > Mammalia > Afrosoricida > Chrysochloridae > Chrysochloris > Chrysochloris asiatica. The sequence goes on along the minus strand of NW_006408580.1, from coordinate 13,385,839 downwards.
TGTGAGGCTACAACTGGGGCCCCTAGCCTTTACCAAAGACCCTCCTAGACAGACAGCAACCAGTGAATACAGGTGGCTGGACCACTCCCTGCATCTTGGCACCCAATTCTCCCTGGCTGTTCTGTTCCCAAGACATGTTTTTGCAAAGACTAAAATGTGAAGGACATTTGAAAATAAGACCACAAGGGAGGCCAATGCTTAATGCAAATGAACATGAAATCATGGGGGGGACCTTCAGAGACGGGTATTTGAGGGTGTTTGTGGATTGAATTGTGCACACCACCCCCTCCCCGCAAAACTATGTGTTGGAACCCTAACCAATATACCTGTGGATGTCATCCCATTTGGTAGTGGGGTTTTCTTTGTTCTTTAAATCAATGTAAAACTCAAAAAACTCACTGCGACTGACTGAGTTGATTCCAACTCTTAGCGGCCCTATAGAACAGCGCAGAACCGCTCCCTCGGGTTTCCAAGACTGAAAATCTTTACTGGGACAGATAGACTCATCTTTCTCCCACGCTTGAAACGACTGGTGGGCTTGAACCACCAAACTTGCAGTTAGCAGCCGAGTGTTAACCCATAGTGCCACCCACCAGGGATTGGGATTGTTGTTGTTAAGTGCTGTCAACTCGGTTCTGACTCATAGCAACCCAGTATAGGGTTTCCAAGACTGCATGCATATCTTTTTGCGGGAACAGAGAGCCTCATCTTTCTCCCTCTGAGCAGCTGGTGGGCTCAAACTGCCAACCTTGTAGTTTATAGTCCAGTGCTTATCCTACAGACCCACCACAACTCCTTATCAGTGTAGGGTGTATCTTAAAAGTACTCACTTCTGAGGTATAAAAATAGCAGTTTAGACACATAGAAGGAGATGTGCCATGTGCTCTGAATTCAAACTTCTAATCTGAGCAGTGAGAAAAGAACTTTCTGTTCTTTAAAGCTACCCATTTGTGGTATTTGTGTTCCAGCAGCACTAAGAAACTGAGGCAGAGGGTGAGGTCTCTCAAGTTCACCAACTGGTCACCTCATATTTTTGGTAAAAGCCAGGGCTGACCAATCTGAAGGGAAAAGGTTCTGAAGCTTCCCTGGTGCTGGATTTCCAGGAGGTCTTTGTTGAGGAGGCAATTGGGGGATTGGAGTGATTTAGCAAGGAACAGTTGTGGAATGGCATTGCGGGTTAATGCGCTGGACTGCAAGGTTGGCGGTTCAGGCTCACCAGTCACTTCTCAAAAACCCTCTCCAGGGTCGCTATGAGTCGGACCCTACTCGACGGGGCACTAACCAACAACACCACCAGATTTCAATGTTTTAATATCTGATGGGAAGCCCTGATGATAAACATGTATTCTGTAAGGCGGGTTCTCCCAGGCCCCCAGGCAAAATTCCCCTGTGATAAAGGGTCCCTTCCTGAGCAGAAATACCACCCCGGCCCTTCCCCAATAAGGACGGAGAGATTTTCACAAAGCCTCCCAAGCTCACTGGCTTGCTCAATGCTCCATGTCTCCTCTCCAAGGTTAGTGTTTGTGAACCAGAAGGAGAAATAACCCACTGTTATTCCCTATGCACAGCTAAGTGGTCTGGTGGGCTGGGAGGAAGACCTTGACCTCAGGACCCCTAAGCTGCCGCTGACAGAAGACAGCCACGGGGCCCTTGGGAACAGAGCTTTATTGAGAGACATTTGTCTTCATTTGAGGCAGTCTACATCTTATCCCACAAGCGTGCCCTGCAGCCCAAGTATTCCTAACCCCTACCCTGATTGTCCCTGCACTGGTCTTAGAATGAAGCAGCCTCTTACAACCCCTCAGAGCCAGGGTGACAGGTGTCAGAGAAGAGTAATAGGAAATCCAAGCAGAACCCCCAAAGGACCTAGTGCAGGGTGTGCCCCCACAGACTCAGCCTCCAAAGCTGGGTCTTCCTGGACCAGCTTAAAACTTATGTGCAACATGATAATCATATAGATTTGAACAATGAAACAAATGCACTTAAGGTTTTCAGAATGCAAACCAAAGAAACTAACCTCTCTCAGACTCTTTGTGGTTGGCGAAGGTGCCCCAAACCCTCTTCACCTTCTCTCTCGTGGAGACACGGGAGAAGGCCTCTGCGGGCGATGCTTTGGAATTTGATATCTGGAAACCGCAGAGTGCAAGATTCAGATGAGGATCCCCCTACTCCTGAAATAAATACGCGGATTTAAAAATTGAAAAACCACCAAGGATGCTGTGGGGGTTGCCAGTCATATGCCGGATTGCTGTGAACAAATCATTTCACCTCCCCTTGCCTTTTTTCCAAATATTAAAAAAAAAAAAAACTCTCCTAATCTTTAAAGGGGCGTCCTGGTGTGGCCCTGTAGGATAAGCACTGGACCACAAGGTTGGTTTGAACCACAAAGTAAGCGGTTCAAATTCACCAGCCCTCCTCAGAAACCCTATGTAAGGTCGCTGTGTCGGAACCAACTGGACGGCACTTAACAACAATCTTCAAAGAAAATGAACAGAAGCGAAGTTAGTTACTGGGGCTCCAACAGTCCCCAAGTCCTGTTGGCTCCGTGAGTTAACACACTAGGCTGTTAACCACAAGCTCTGCGGTTCCCAGCCCCTCAAGGGAGAAAGATTGAATTATCTGTTCCATTAGGATTACTAGGAAACCCTATGGAGCAGACCTACTCCTTTACTATAGGGTCTTTATGAGTTGGAGTCCACTGGAAGAGTGGTCATAATGGGTTTGCCTTTATGACCTTGAGCAAGACTCCAAACCCCTCTGGGCCTGTTTCCTCTTCTAGGGGGAAGGAGTAATGTTAAGGCGGAGAGCACGGAAGGCTCTTGTGCTCGAACCTAAGGTGAGGTTTGGGGAAATGCGGAGTAGAAATCCAAAGGCACGTGTCCAGCCTCACTCCAGCACTTTCCAAACGCACAGCTGAGAGAGGAGCTAGGCTAGGACTGCTGGGCACCTGGAGCCCCTTCCCCAAACCCTTATGGTAGGGGGGTAGACGGAGAAGGGCAGAGTGTGAGGGAGGTGTCTTCGTATTCGAACCACGAGTCAGAAAGGGTGAGTGGTGCCAGACCTCCGCGCTCTTTCCCAGCGCGCCGCCACGCTTTCCTTCCCAGCTTGCGGGCTTCATTTTCATTGAGCGCGCGGCTTGTCCCAGCCGCCCTTATCTCGCCGCCGCCGCCGCCGAAGCAGCAGCAGCAGCGGCTCTGCCGGCGCGGGCGCCCGGGGCTCCCTCCCTCCCGCCTGCCGCCCGCGCCTTTGTCTGGCCCGCCGGCGCGTTTGGAGCCAGCAAGGCGGGCAATTGGCGGCCGGAGGAGGCGAGTGGGCCGGGCCGGCCTCCACTAATGAGCGGGCGGAGCCGCGGAGAGGGTGCAGCGGGTTTGGGCGCGGGGCTGGGCAAGTGGCCTTCGGGGCCTGACCGCCCCCTCCCAAGCTGTGGCGGGGTCAGGCCTCCCGAGGGGCATCCCTTCCCCTCCCCCTCTCCTCTGGTCCCCGGCGCTCTCCAATTACCCAGCGGCCGTGCCAAGGCCTCCGGCTGCCCCCGGGCCTCCCCCGAGTCCCCGGAGAAGTGCCGGGAACGGAACGCGAGGGCGAGAGAGGATGGCAAGGGGCTCCCAGAGGGCTTCGTCGCGCGCCACGAGACCCCGGAGGCCCCGACGCCCTTTGGCTACGGGGTAGAGGGGACACCCCCAGGGTCCGGCGCCGGAGAGCTTTCCTAGGGAAGCCCGCAGGCAGCAGCGAAACCTGCTCCTATGTAGACGGTGATAAAATCCATGCTGATTTCTAAATTAATTATATTGAAGCGGCCGCACTCTGCCAACCCAACTTGGATGGTCTGTAAGGGGCGCTGGTGGCCCCTTGCAGGGGACGGGGTGGAGATTATGTGATGTTAGCTCCCCGAAACAAAACCCCCTCTCCAAGCCGGGGTGTTGATAGTGACAGGCCCACGGGGCTTTGTGAAGAAGAGGGGTGGGAATACTTTTTTCCTTGTCTCATTTGAGCCTCCTCTGTCTGGGCTCGACTCGGCTCGGCTCTAGCTTTCTGTCGATACCAGATGCTTCAGGTTAACGAGTCCTTCATGGCTGCCCTTTCAGACGTGGCTTTTCAGATTTAGAGGTGGAGGCTAGGGGGGCTGTGGAAAGGCGGATCCAGGTCTCAAGATACTAGGGGCCCACGGGAAAACCCCACCCCGACCCCATCACAGCTTTAGGGGACCACAAGCAGCGCAGCTCAGCTCCAAGCAAAGAGTTCCCCAGTGGCCTTCAAGGTCACTTGACTTAATGGGGACTGCCACCTCCCAGGGTAAGTGAAGACGTTTTTTTCTAAAGGCTCCCCACCTGGAATTTCCCCTTATCTCCCTTTTTCCTTTCCAGACTAACCTCCTCGGGCTTCCCAGAGACCCCCTAGGAGTAGCCCACCCACAGAGAGCTTTACCTACCCTTTTTTTAAAAAATTGAAGTCTACCAGTAAGGCACACTTTTACATATGTATATCCCTACACAATCAGCACCCAGATGGATCTATGGACCATTTCCAGCAGTCCAGAAGGTCTCCCCATGCACTCTCTCAGTCAATAACTCCCAGCTAGTCTAGTCACTATCGATGACTTCCGCTGGTTTTTATAAATGGACTCGCACTGCGTGAGCTCCTTTGTACGTGGCTTCTGTCACTCACTGTCTGCTAGATTCATCCACAACCTTGCATGAAACACATGAAATAGCCGTCCCTCCTTTTTAATTACTGAATGGTATTCCATTGTATGAATATACCACAATTTATTTATCCATTTTACCATTGATGGACATTTGGATGGTCTCCAACTTGGGCTATTATGAATAAAGTGGTTGTGAGTGTTCTTGTATTTGTCTTTTGGTAGCTGTGAGGACCCATTTCTATTAGGTCCACTCAGGATTGGAATTGCTGGGTAGGCATGTATTTAACGTTATTGCCAAACAGTTATCCAGAGTCATACCCAGTAAGCTTTTTAAAGCTGCAATTAGAGTACAAATGCGATTCAGAAAAGTTACAATCACGGCATAATAATGACAGTGGACATATATTCAGCACTTAGAATGTGCTAAATCCTCAGTGTCATAAATATTTAATCGCTTGGCTTGAATCAACTCAGAAGCGCCTCAGAAGGAAGACCAGGTAATGAAACCCTGATGGAACATGGTTCTCCTCTGCACCCATGCGATCACCATGAGTTGGAATAGACTTGAAGGCCTGGTTTTTACATATAAGCATTCTCATCTTAGAATCAGTGCAAGATCTCAAAGGGCTGAGGCATATCGATCTTTGTACTGGCTGCTCTAATTGGAACGTTGGCACAATATTCTGAGCTTGTGGAAGGAATCATCCCCATTTAACAGACGGGAAAACCAAGGTCCACAGAGGTGGTGACTTGCTGAATATCCCAGAGCAAATATGTGCTGAGCACATAATACAAGAAGCTGGATTTATATAGGAAAGAACATTGCACCAGGATTGGAGGACAGCTCACTAACAACCTGCAATATGCAGATGATACAACCTTGCTTATTGAAAGTGAAGAGGACTTAAAATACTTACTGGTGAAGATCAAAGGCCACAGCCTTTGGTAAGAGTTGCACCTCAATGTAAAGACAACAAAAATCCTCACCACTGGACCAATAAATAACATCAAGAAAAATGAAGAAAAGATTGAAGTTGTCAAAGACTTCATTTTGCTCAGATCAACCATCAACACTCATGGAAGCAGCAGTCAAGAAATCAAACAACGTATGCATTAGGCGTATCTAATGCACAAGACCTCTTTAAAGTGTCCAAGAACAAAGATGTCAGTTTGAGGATTTATATGCGCCTGACCCAACCCATGGTATTTTCAATAACCATATGCATGTGAAAGTTGAACAGTGAATAAGAAAGACCATAGAAGAATTAATGCGTTGGAGAAGAATATTAAAAGTAACGTGGACTGCTAAAAGAACAAACATATCTGTGTTCGAAGAAGTACAGTCAGAATGTTGTTCCTAGGAAGCGCCAGGATGGACAGACTTCATCTCTCTTATGTCGGACATATTATCAAGAGGGATCAATTCATGGAGGAGGATATAATGCTTGCTAAAGTGGAGGGTCGGTGAAAAAGAGGGAGACCCCCAACAAGACAGCTTGGCTCAGGCGTAGGAACGATTGTAAGGATGGCACAAGACCGGACAGTGTTTCCTTCTGTTGTGCATAGGGTCACTGTGAGTTCATGGCATCTAAGGACAAGGTGTAGGGCCAACCCTAGAGCTCAGATCTCTGGGCTACTGGTGTGGCTGCCATTGTGCACTTACCTATGGAAGTCTCAAGCCACTGAAAACCTCTTTTAATTTTCTCCCTTTCACTCTGTGAACTCCTGGTGTGGTGCTGTAGAATCAGCACTGGACTGCTAAACAAAAGGTCCACGGTTCAAACCCACCAGCCACTTCGCGGAAATCCTATACAGGGTCACTGTGAGTCAGAACCGACTTGACAGCACTTAACAACAACACAGCAGGTGTGATTAAATTGCACCTGACTCCAGCCATGGTCTTTTCAATCATTGCACATGCTGGACAATGATAAAGAAAGAAGAATGGACGCATTTGAATTGAAGTGTGGTATTGGCAAAGAAGGTTGAAGATTGGCAATCATGGACTGCTAGAAGTCTAAGAAGAAATGCAATTGGAAGGTTCTTTAAAAGCAAGAGAGACAAGACTGCAGCTCACTTACCTTTGGACACCTCATCAGGAAAGAGCAATCACTACAAAAGGGCATCCTGTTTGGTAAAGCCATGGGGCAGTGAGAACAAGGGACACTCTCAATGACGTGGATTGGCACTCGCACGACAGCAACAGACTCAGGCATCAATGATTATGAAGATGGCACAGGAGTGGACAACATTTTGTTCTGTTCCTCATAAGAATTGCCATGGGTCACAGCCAGCTCCGTGGGAGCTAACCACGACAATACCACAGGTTGGCACCTTCAACATTCAGTACTCAAGTACTTTGAGAATGTTATCTTTCTTTTCTGGTTATTTATTCTTGTGTAAAGGAGCTCTGGTAATGTAATGGATTACGAGCTGGTCTGCTAATCGGAAGGTCAACAGTTTGACTTTACAAGCACTCCACGGGAAAAAGATGAGGCTTTCTGCTCCTGTAAAGATTTAGAGCCAAGGAAACCCTCTGCAGGGTCTCTATGAGTCAGAACCAACGCCTTGGCACACAGCCAACCAACCACTTCCATAATGATTACAGCCTTGGAAACCCTGTGGGGCAATTCCACCCTGTCCTATAGCGTGGTTATGAGTCAAAATCGAGTCAACACCTACAACAACATTCTTGTGCGCCACGCCATCCACTGACTTAGTGGATTAAATCAGTGAGTATTGCCTCTGGCATATTGTAAGTTGATTGGACTCCGCTGTAAAGTTCTTGCTTGAGTGTTTCCAAATGGTTAGAGCTAGATGGTGATTGGGACTGGAGTTTAGCTGTGCTAGACATCCAAGATGGCACACTCATTGGGTTGGCGGTTGATGTTGGCTGTTGGCTGGCAGCTCCGCTGGAGCTGTTGCCTAGAGCATCTATGTGTGGCTTGGGCTTCTCACAGCATGGCGGCTAGGTTCTAAGAGGCAGTGACCCAAGAGACAGGAAGAGGAAATTATCAGAACAATTAAGGAACTGGTACAGATCCACTTCCATAGTATTCTATTGGTCAAAAGAGTCCTAGGGGTGGGCCAGATTCAAAGGGTGGAGACACAGGTTTGATGGATGACTGGAGGGGCTCAATGCAGAAGGCCAGGTGGGATGACAGCTTATTTATAGTTTTGGCCATCTTTGTAAAATATACACCTTCCTTGTCCATTTAACCTTGCTTTCCAACTGTAGATCCAGAAAGGCGGCAAATATTCCTCCACCTCTTTGCTTCTTAAGCATATTAGGTTCCCAGGGCTCTTTTCTTTTCAGGTAAAAGCCACTACACTGAGTCACCTCAACATCAGACCCATGACATGCTCTAACTGTTTCCGCCCCACACCAAGCCCTGAGCCAGCTCATCATTCCTCTGAGCTTGTAGCTTCTCTGGGTCCCTGCCCACACACATCAGCTCCTCTCCAGACTCTGAGCACCACCACCACTCTGGCATGGCCAAGCTGAGCCTTACATCCTGGCTTCCCATCTCCAGCTGCCACCTTCCCAGAATTTCCCCTCCTGACAATAGTCTTGCCTCAGACATAGAGCCCACTCGAATCCTGGCCCACATTAGGAGTCTCCCACAGCCAACTAATATTTTTGAAGAAGGAAGTTTGGCCACCACCCCTGTGCAGTGACACCTTTGAAAAAGCATCATTTATAGGGTTGAAATTCCTGCTCCACTCTTAAGAGTAATGATGCTGTGGGTTAGGCGTTAGGCTGTTAATGGCAAGATCAGTGGTTCAAACCCACCAGCATGTTCCTTGGGAGAAAAATGTGATCTGCTCCTGGAAAGTCAGAATCAACTCAGTGGCAGTGGGTGTTGTTGTTGTTAAGTGTCGTGGAGTCGGTTCCAACTCATAGCGACCCTGTATAGTGTTTCCGAGGAGCGGCTGGTGAGTTTGAGCTACCAACTGTGTGGTTCAAACCAACCTTGCAGTGGTACAGTCCTTTATTAATGGCAATGGATGGGCTTCTCTGAACTGGCTGTGTGGTCTTGGGCATGGAACCAAACCGCTTTGGTGTCCACATCTCGAAAACAAACCTGATTACTGTACCCACTTCATACATAGGGTTGGTGTGAAGATGACAAATGCAAGTACAGTGCAAGGGAAGGAGTAGACCCTCCACAACTGATCCAATTTTTCTTTTCCCAAACACCAAAACTACGTTGTTTTTTATTTCTGTTTTGTTTGTAAGTAAACTGTTCATATGGGATTTGTTTTTATAGCTGATGGATTTTCACAAGGCAAACATGCCAGGGTGAATACCCTTAAATCAAGAAACAGAACATTACCAGCACCCCAGAAATCCCTGCCCTGTAGCACTGTAGAATAAACACTGGACCATAAGGTTGGTTTGAACTGCAAGGTCAACAGTTCAAACTCACCAATGGCTCCTTGGAAACCCTATATACGATTGCTATGAGTCAAAACTGACTCAAAAGGCACTTAACAAAAATAACAACATACCCAGGTTTCCTGGTGTGGCGCTGTAGGATCAGGAACTGGACTGCAAACCACAAGGTCAGCAGTTCAAACCCACCAGCTGCTCCTTGAAAACTCTATAGAGAGTCATTATGTGTCGGAAACCACTCAACAGCACTTAACAACAAGAACAGCACACCCAGCCAAGACTATGGAGACTTCTAACACCAGAGATTAATATCTGAGCCCAGTTGTGGCAGCCAATTCCCAGGCACAATCAGCAGATGAGAGAGTCATCTAGCTGGTGTTATTTGAAAGAACCAGAAAACCTAACTTGCACTATGCCTCAAGTTTCTCCATTTGAGGAATTCCTTTGCTTTCGCATTGCTCCCCACCCACGGTTGTCTTAAAATGCCAATTAACCTGTGTTGGGATCATGATAATTCCTTAGTCCCATAGAAGAATCCTGGTGTGGTGCTATAGGATAAACACTGGACTACTATCCTCCCAAGATTGGTGGTTCAAACCTACCAGGTACTTCTCAGAAAACCCATATGGGACTGTGAGTAAGAAACAGTCCCATAGAAAAACTATCTGGTTAACCTTTTCCTACTAGCTTCCATGCCACCACTGCATCAGTCCCTGACTCCTGGCAACCCCATACACAAAGGAACCCAACGTTGGCTAGTCCTTGTCATCCAGTGATGGGTTGTTGATCGACTATTGGTACCCGAGGAGATCACTAGGTCTTTCTTCCTAGTTTGTCCTAGTCTAGACGTTCTCTGAAATCTGTTCAGCATCCTAGTAACACACAAGCTTCCACTGACCATGAGGTGCATTGTTTGGGAATGACCCCTGGTCTCCCCAATGGAAGGCCAAAATGCTAACCACTGAACCACCTCTGCCTCCACTCCCCTAACACAGTAGAAACCTCATTAACCAGCAAAGAAAAGCTGAGCCAGGAGGAAAGAACGGGATAGAAAAAATGGACTTTACCTGCTTCACAATTTTGCCCACAGCCACTATTGAATCTGCCATTTAAAGCACTTAGGAACATGATGCCCACCACCAGCAACCACCACAGAGATTCCAGCAAACCATCTAATACACAGAATTTATCCTATGAGTTTGCTGAGGTGTGGTCCCACCCTGCTCTATCAACACACCTTTTCTAAGTCAGGCCCAGGAGGGGTTCTGGGGCTATGATGTCATCAGATGTCAGCCCTTTGACAAATGAGACCAGCCTGCAGCTGGAGCCTTTGATAAGCCATTTGCAGGCGTCTGGGAGACATCCACGCTGGTCTTGGGAATGCATCCTAGCCCCATCTCAAATTCACATCTTTTCATGTTTTTGTTTTGTTTTTTAAAAGCATGCCGTGCATTTGTGAAGATTCGTGGCTTAAAATCTTTTCTCTTTTCTCTGACATTTCACCTTTTCTCCTGATTTTTTTTTTTTTTAAAGGAAAAGAAAATATTCACTCCGAGGTTCATTTAGTTTCTGGGTAATAACTGTCAGATATTAACGAATAGCCCCATACATCCAGCATAAAATAATAGAATTTGTTGAGTGCATTAGACATCCAATAATGGGCGCGGCGGATAGTGTTGTAGAGCTGAAGAAAGACTTCTGTTCGTAAAAGAGAATGCGTGCTTTGAAAAACAAGGCATAAAGAGCATTTGTCAAAATGCCCTCTTGTACCTTCATGCATTTGCACACACCAGTCCCCCTACCTAGAAAAATGTGTTCTTGCCTTTCTCTCCCAGACAACTCCTCATCCTGCACAACTGAAACCAGTGTTGTCTCTTCCAGGAAGCATTCCCTCACCTCTCTTCATCCCGTCCTGTGGTTGAGAGCCAAACCATTTGCTGTGGAGTTGATTTCAGACTCATGGCGACCCCACATGTCTCAGAGTAGAGCTGTACTCCAAAGGTTTTTCAGTGACCGATTTTTTAGAAGTCGATTGCTCACCTTTTCTTCCAAGACATTTCTGAGTGGGCTTGAACTACCAAACTTCCGGCTAGCAGTCAAGTGCTACCAAGTGACACTGTGGTTGGAAGCACATCCTCACTATCCCCTGTCACCGACAAACAGCACCGCTGTCCTCTGCAAACTGCAAGCTCTTTGAGGGCAGGGCTCTTAACACTGTGAGATTCAGTCTAGCAGACCTCTCTAGTCCCAACAGAATTTGCGCTTTCCACTGAGTGTTTTATCTGGTTCCCAGAGCCTATTTCCCTGCGCCTGGCCAGGTTGGAAGTGCTGAAAAAATGTCTGACAAAATTGCTTCATAAATACTCTAGCTACCTGCCCCACCTCCCCACCTCACCCCGCCTGGATGGGGAAACTGCAGCTTGTGTTCAATGCTAACATAGAACATTTCCTAACCAAACCCACTGCTAGTCAGTTTCAAGTCAGTTGCAATAGAGTAGAACTTCTCCACACGATTTCTGAGACTGTTGTTGTGAAGTGCTGTCAAATCAGTTCCAATTCATATCAAACCTGTAGAGGGTTTCTGAGGAGCAGCTAGTGGGTTTGAACTGTCGACCTGTGGTTAGCAGTCCAGTGCCTATCGTCCAGTGCCATACAAGGATTTCATAGGGTTTCCATTGGCTGATTTTCAGAAGTGGATCACAGAGCCTTTCTTCTTAGTCTGTTTCCATGGGTAGATTGTTGGTGGCTGTGCATGAGGTACAGTGGCTGGGACTCGAACCCAGGTCTCTTTGATGGAAGGTGAGAATTCCATTTCACATCCAGCCTGACGTTTCTGCCAGTTATATGGAGCAGGGCTTTGTCTGCAAGTGCTCGAGCTTATGGGAAACAAAGTTAACTACTGACATTGTTGTTAGCTCTAAAATTCTTCCAAATGTTTAGAATGTCTAGATTTTGAATGGACTCAATTATAGTTTCCGTTCTCGTTTCCCTGTGTCTTCTGACAGAATTTCTGACGTGTGATTCTTTTCTGTAGTTCTCATCGCAGGCAAAAGAGCGTTGGCCCACAGGTGGGGGAAGGAAACCAACAAAAACAGCTAATATTTATTGAGTGCTTATAATGTGCTCAGAGCTCTGGGTATATTATCGCCTTTAACCTTCACACAATCCACAGAGCACTAGGACTATCTCCATTTGACAGAGGCAGAAAGTGAAGCCCGGAGAGATTACAGAACTGGCCCAGGGTCATCTGGTTAAGAAATGGCAGTCTGGAGTGCATGCCATAAGCCTGTGTGCTTAACCCTGGCACTCAACTGACTCAACATTTATTGGGCAACCTTACTGCTAGGGGTTTGTAATATCAGCTTTACTTACTTTGTCTAATTTATCTTCCCCAAAATTCTAACCAATAGCGCTTGTCTTCGTGGTTGCTCTTGCTAGTGACTCAACTCCGACTCATGGCAACCTTATGTAAAAAAGAAGAAAATCTCATTCAGTCTTGCACCATGGGTAGCGTTGTTGTTGCATGGGTAGTGTCTTCCAACCTATGAGTCTAATCGTTCAGCACAACCTTGGACAATGTTTTGTTATCTCAGTTTAGTCATTGTTGTTAAGGGCTGTTGAGTCAGTTCCAACCCATAGCAACCCTGTATAAGGTTTCTGAGGAATGACTGGTAAGCTTGACCTGACAACCTTGTGGTTCAAACTGACTTTGCAGTCCAGTGCATTAACCCATGGCGGCATACTGATCCTCCAAAAAGAAACAGCGAGATGAAGATGTGAATGTTGTTGTTGCTGTTAAGTGCCGTCAAGTTGGTTCTGACTCCAAGGAGTGGCTGGTGGGTTAGAACCACTGACCTTGTGATTGTTGTTGTCTTTGAGGCGGTTCCAACTCATAGCGACACCTGTGTAGGGTTTCTGAAGACCAGCTGATGGGTTTGAACTGCTGACCTTGTGGTTCATAGTCCAGTGCTGATCCTATAACACCACACCAGGACTCTGAAGGTGTGAATGTTATTGTTGTTAAGTGCCATCAAATTGGTTCCAACTCATAAGAACCTTGTATAGGATTTCCAAGGAGCAGCTGATGGGTTTGAACTGCTGACCTTGTAGTTCGCAGTACAATGCTAATCCTACAGCATCACACCAGAAGTCCAAAGATGTGAATACAAATTGTTATTTGGGAGGAGATCCCAGGAAGCCCCATTTGTTGTTGTTAGGTGCTGTTGATTCGGTTCCAACTCATAGTGACCTTATGAACAACAAAATGAAACACCGTCTGGTCCTGGACCACCCTCACATTGTTGTTGCACTTAAGTTAATTGCTACTGCCACTGTGCCAATTCATCTCATTGTGGGTCCTCTTTTTTGCTAACCCTCCACTTTACCAAATATGATATCCTTCTCCAGGGACTGGGCCCTCCTGACAAGATGTCACAAGTATGAGAGAAGAAGTCTGGCCATCCTGGCTTCTAAGGAGCATTCTGGCTATACTTCTTCCAGCACTGGCTCGTTTGTTCTTCTGGCATTCCATGGTACCTTCGATATTCTCCTCCAACACTACAACTCAGATGCATCATTTTTTCTATAGTCTTTCTTATTCTTTGTCCAACTTTCACATGCATATGAGGCTATTGAAAAGATCATGGCTTGGGTCAGGCCCACCTTAGTACTCAGACTGACATCTTTGCTCTTGAACACTTTAAAGAGGTCTTGTGTCTCAAGTTTACCTAATGCAATATATCATCTGATTTCTTGATTGCTGCTTGCATGAGTGTGAATTGTGGATCCAGTTGTTGTTGTTGTTAGGTGCCATCAAGTCAGTACCGACCTTATGCACAGCAGAACGAAACACTGTCCGATCCTGGGACAACCTCACTATGTTGTTGCCACTCTTGAACCTACTGATGCTGCCAATCCATCTCGCTGGGGGGCTTCCTCTTTTTCTCGGATCCTCCACCAGTAGGAGAGGAGAATTTAGTAGGAGAGAATGTGAGAAACATTGTTCATATCGACAAATGTTCCAGTAATCCAATCTGTACTCATTTTAGCAAGAGAGAGGTTTTCTTTATTTGATTTTGCAAAATCGGGTGCCCAACCAAGTAGGCACGGGCAGACTCACCACATGGACGGCCCACAAATAGTTTTATTCCCCTGTCTCGAAAAGCTACTCCTCCAGTTCTATTTCCCCATTTAGAATTCTACCAGCATCTCCCATTTTTCCTCCCCCCAGAGAAGTCACAATGGCTCCCCCAAGGTCCTAATCCTAGAACAAGTTTCTTTCTTCCCTTCCCCCAATTCATCCTGCTTATATATCCCTGGATGTAAATCAGCAACCTATGTCTGCCTGAAGATGGACCACCTTGAGAATTTCTCACAAGGGGAAATGAAACAAGGAAAACAATGAAGGGCGTTACAGATCAAGCTACCACCATGGGCAACTAGAGCTCAATCCTGCCCGGAAAGTTGGAGGGACGTTGTAGAACTTCAATTACTCTGAGCAAGAAAGCTGAGGTGTTTGCCCACCATCTCTCACTGATTATTAGTTGAGGGCTGCCCATGTTGAGAATGAATTGCTTGGTCCCTCTGGCCTGCTACATGTAGACAGACTGGGCTCAGGGGGGAGAGGAACCTCTTAGATCAAAAGATGTAGAGGCCAGCAGTTGTAAGCCTGCCCTGTGTGCACTGAAGGACAAAAGCATGGGGGATATGATATGGACAGGGTACCAATTATGCCCACTGGTGGTGGTGATGATGTGCTGTGGAGTTCATTTGACTCATAGAAACTCTATGTAGGTCTTCCAAGGCTCTAACTCTTTACAGGAGCAGAAAACTTCATCTTTCTCCTGTGGACCAGCTGGTAGATTCTAACTACTGACGCTGTGGTTAGCAGCCTAACTCATAACCCACTATGCTACCAGAGCTCCTTAATTATGCCCACTGGAGGATTAAAATCCTCAGTGTATGACTAAGGAAGCAAAAACTTTATAATATACAATAAAGGGACTGAGTAGCTAGAGATCAAGGCCATAGTCTGCAGAAATCTTACTACAGCAAGGACAGACAGCACTCTCTCTGCCCTTCACAGATTTATCTATTTAACCTTCCTAGGGTTACGTTGTTAGGGGGTGCTGAGTACTCCGGGGAAGCTTGGAAAGGCAGGCAGTAGGCAGTGCTAACGAAAGACAAGGAGTAACAAAATTGAAGAGTTTGATTTTCCGTATGCTTACTGGGATGGCAAAGCCAAAATGAGAAGAAATTTTGTATATATCCTGAAGGTGATGTTTTCCATTTTTTTTTATTAGTAAAACCAAATAAAAAGGACCTGTACCTAAAGAGCTATCTCCAGATCTGAGAATGAAAAGGACATGTAACCAAATGGCCTCCAAGAGCAGCCAGAAACCATAAAATGGCGCTCTCCACCAGGGAGACCCTCTTCTCATTCCATGTACTGTGTGCCAAAAACTCACCTTTGCTCAACCACAGGAAAGAAGTCTTGCCTGGAATGAGAACCTTCCCTGGAACTGATCTGACTCCCAAAGTAATGGTGCTCTCAGTTGAATGCTTTGGGGAAACTTGCTTACCCCAGGGGAGAGAAACCAATTCGGTTAAGGAAAATAGCCCTTAAACGTAAAAATGCAAGTCATTTATTTTATGATACTTCACAATATTTTGTTGCCACATGGTAGGCAGAATAATGGCCCCCAAAGATGTCTACCTGTGAATATGTTACCTTGTATGGCCCAAAACAAGACTTCACAGATAGGATTTCTTGAGTTGGGACGATTATCCTGATTTCTCCAGGGAGCCTAATGTCACTACAAGGGCTCTCAGACATGGAAGAGAGAGGCAGATGTGGACTAGGTTAGAGGAAAGTCATGTGAGGACTTAACTGACCATTAACTGGCTTTGAATATCGAGAAAGGAATCTATGAGCCAAGGAATGTGGGCAGCTTCTAGAGGCTGGAAAAAAGCAAAAAAACACAGATTCTCCCCTAAAGACTTAGGAAGGAATACAACCCTTTTAATACCTTGATTGTTTGGCCCACTGAGACTTGTTTCAGACTTCGGGCCTCCAAAACTGTAAGATCATAAATTTGTGTTATTTTACATCACTAAATTTGTGATAATGTGTTACCACACCCGGGGATCCCCTAAGCTGGCAGGCTGCTCAAGGCCCTCATGAGTGCTGTGGAGCTGGAGTAGCTTCATATTTACCCATCTGAACAGTCCCAAGGAAATTGCAGAGACCCCCACTTCTTGGTAGACACACAACAGTGGTCCCCAGTAAATGTCAGAGCCTAAGAGAATTCCCATTCCCTGAACCCACGTGGGAGCTAAATGCCACAGGAATTAGCAAGCAGCTCCTCTCACAGGGATTTACTGAGTTAATCAAAAACTCTACTCCAGGTGTTTCTCATCATTTCAGATGGCTTTAATCACATCTAGGATCCTAAAGCAGTGATTCCCAAACCTGGTTGGACCTCAGAATTCCCTGGGGACATTTGTAAACAAAGCTCAAAGCTACCTCTCTGCCTGGCCTCTTGAATGGGGCAGGGGTACGGGGTGGGGGATGGTCTGGAAATCTGTGTTTATAACAGGACTCTCCAGAGCATTCTGGCAACTACCTGTCTGTGGAACGAGATTTAGGAAGCATTCTCCTAAACTGCTCCTAAGCTTCCGAGTTTCATGGACTGCTTCAACCAGTGGTGATATCTAGATAGTTGGATGCCACAAATCCCAAAACTCTCAGTAGACTGAGGGGTTCCACCATGAGAATGTACAATTGCAGCCAAAGTGACCTTCACCTGGACGGTCTATAACTGAAGGTGGCTCTAGAGCTCAAAGCGCCCCATGGCAGCAAAGGCCTCTGTATCCAGGCTCCAGTTCCACAATCTTTGTCAGATCCCTGGCACCTCCACTGTTCCATACCAGGAAAGCCAAACTTGTTGCTGTCGATTCCAACTCCTGGTGACCCTACATGTGTCAAGAATAGAACTGCACTCCATGTGATTTGCATTTCCATGATTGGTATCTTACAGAAGGGGTCCCAGTGTGGCACTGTAGGATAAGTTCAAACCCACCAGACATTCTTTGGAAACCCTATTCTGGTTCATTATGAATTAGAACCTACTCCATGATTCTTAATAACAACAACACCAACAATTTCACAGAAAGGCGCCCTGGTGGTTAAGTGCTTAGCTGCCAACTGAGAAGTCAGTTCATGTTGTCAGGTGCCAATGAGTTGGTTTCAACTCTCAGTAACCCTATTTTACTACAGAACAAAACACTGCAGGTCATCTTAACCATAGTCCCTCTGCTTGAGCCCATTGTTGCAGCCACTGAGTCAGTCATTCTTGCTTGGAGCTCTTCCTCTTTTTCACTGACCCTCCTCAATTAGTAAGGAGCTTTGGTAGCGTAATGGTTACGAATTGGGCTGTGAACCGCAAGGTCAGCAGTTGGAAACTACCAGCTGCTCCACGGGAGAAAGATGAGGCATTCTGCTCCCGTAAAGATTTACAGCCTCGGAAAACCTGTTCAGGGTCGCTATGGGTTAGAATCGACTCCACGGCACATAACAACAACCTCAATTAGTGTTGCTGTTGTTAAGTGCCTCTGAGTCTGGTCCAACTCATAGCAACTCTGTATAGTGTTCTGAGGAGTAGCTAGTAGGTTTGAACCACCAACCTTGTTGTTAACAGTCCAGTACTTATCCTACAGGGTTGTATTCTTTCACCATATTTATTCAACCTGTATGCTGAGCAAATAATACGAGAAGCTGGGTTCTATGAAGAAAAACGTGGCATCAGGATTGGAGGAAGACTCATTAACAACCTGCGATATGCAGATGATACAACCTTGATCGTTGAAAGTGTAGAGGACTTGAAATATTTACTTATGAAGATCAAAGAGCACAGCCTTCGATATGGATTACATCTCAATGTCAAGAAAACAAAAATCCTTACCACTGGACCAATAAACAACATTCTTATCAATGGAGAAAAGATTGAAGTTGTCAAGGACTTCATTCTTATTGGATCAACTATCAACACTCGCGGAAGCAGCAGTCAAGAGATCAGACGACGTATTGCACTGGGCAAATCTCCTGCACAGGAACTTTTTAAAGTATTGAAGAGCAGAGATGTCAGCTTGAGGACTAAGGTGTGCCTGACCCAGGCCATGGTGTTTTCAATAGCCTCATATGGATGCGAAAGCTGGACAGTGAATAAGGAAGATAGTAGACGAATTGATGCCTTTGAGTTGTGGTGTTGGAGGAGAATACTGAAAGTGCCATGGACTGCCAAAAGAACCAATAGATCTGTTTTGGAAGAAGTGCAGCCAGAGTGCTCCTTGGAGGCCAGGATGGCTAAGCTTCGTCTCTCCTACTTTGGACATATTGTCCGGAGGAAACAATCGTTGGAGAAGGATGTCATGCTGGGTAAGGTGGAGGGTCAGAGAAAAAGAGGAAGACCCCCAACAAGATGGATCAGCCAGGTGGCATCATTGATGGACTCAAGTGTGGCAGCGGTAGTGAGGTTGGCCCAGGATCGGACATTGTTTCGTTCTACTGTGCATGGGGTCGCTATGAGTCGGTTCCGACTCGATGGCACCTGACAACAACAACAACAACTTATCCTACGACAACACACTAGGACTTCAGTTAGTAGCTGACCATAAATCCCACTGCTCCAAGACCTCCAGTAACAGAAAGGCAAGTTTGGGCAGCATCCAATATAGTGGACATCGCTCGTTGACTACTCAACAGCCTCCATTCCCTTCATTTTGTTTTTCCTTGAAAACACTTTATTATGAGTTGAGTGAAGGTCTATAGACAAGACCATCAGCTTTACATTCAACAAATCATGCACTTTGTGTCATCTCAGTGATTACAATCCCCTCCCTGCAACAACAGTTATCCCACTTCCTTCCTGTGGCTCCCCATTTACATCTTACGTTTCACAAATGAGCAAAGCAAAAATATTTAATGTATACACTGTGGTGGTGTGCCATGGAGTCAGTTCCGACTCATAGCGACCCTGTACAGGGTTTCCAAGGCTGTAAATCTTTACGGGAGCAGAAAGTCTCATCTTTCTCCCGCAGAACAGCCGACCTTGCGGTTCGCAGCCCTATTCGCAACCACTATGCTACCAGAGCTTCTTAATGCATACATAAGAACATTACAAAACAAAATTGAAATGTTCAAAGGGCACATTCTGCCAGCCAGCTTCCTGCCCTCAGTCCATGGGCCTAGAGCCTGCAACTGCTGTGTCTCTCAATGCCACCACCTCTGCCGCTGTCTCTGCTTTTCTAGGTAGGGCCTTCTCTTCACTCTTGCTAACAGAAGCCTGGTTCTATTGGAAGGCAGCAACTGAACAGGAAAGGTTGACCCTTCCTCTGGTCTGAGAAAAGGATTACTCTACCCCAACCATGGGAGTCTCAAGACTGTCTGCTGATAACTGGTGAAGAAAGGGTCCTATGACCCAGTTCTGAATAAGAAGTTCTAACTGAAACCTACTGGACACTTTGGGAAGGGAGTTTCTTCCTGATGTAAGAGAAGCTATTGCAGGAAGAAACTTCTTTTCCACTCGCTCTCTTCTTTCCTGTTTGGGATGCTGTTATGTAGGAGCATAAAGCTTGGTGCTATAACTGTCATCTGTGACCATGAGGTGACAGATTTAAGAGTTGAAAGAAAGAAAGAGCAGAAAGATGAGGAAGAGTCAACCTGGATAAAATCGTTGGACAGCTCAACCAACCTTGTAAACACCTAGCTCCAGACTTCTTGTCATGGGAGATGAAATAAAAGTCAGTATTACCTGGGCCACTATTAGTTATGCCATGTGACAGCTTTAAAATATGTTGTTGTTAAGTGCCATCCAGTCGATTCCAACTCATAGCAACCATCTATAGGGTTTCCAAGGAGTGACTGGTGAGTTTGAACCGCCAACCTTGTGATCCAGTGCTTTAGCCCACAGCACCACAACATGGTCTCTGACTTTTTATGACACTATTCCTCCAATCAAAAGCCAAGATATCAGTTTGAGGACTAAGATTTTCAATGGTCTCATATGCATGTGAAAGTTGGACAATGAATAAGGAAGATCATAGAAGAATTGAGACATTTGAGTTATGGTCTTGGAGAAGAATATTAAAAGTACCACAGACTGCCAAAAGAACAAAGAAATCTGTTATTGAAGAAATACAGCCAGAATGCTCCTTAGAAGCCAAGATGACGAGACTTCGTCTCTCATACTTTGGACATGTTATCCAGAAGGACCAGTCCCTGGAGAAGGACATTATTCTTGGTAAAGTGGAGGATCAGTGAAAAAGAGGAAGACTCCTAACTAGATGGATTGGCACAGTGGCAGCAGCAGTAAACTCAAGCGTAACAATCATTGTGAGGATTGCACAATGTTTCATTCTGTTGTGCATGGGTTCTCTATGAGTCGGAACCGACTCTATGGGCTCTACAACAACAATACCCCCTCCACCACCCCCACCCCCCATTTAGAGGTAGAGTCTCGATCCCTTCCTCTTGAATCTGGATTCTGTGACTACTTGATGAGAAGAACATACTGGAAGGTCTGTGTCAGATCCCCAGCCACAGCCTTGAGAAATAGGCCAACTTTACCTTCCTGTCTCTTGGGACACTGGCCTTAGAACCCTAACAGCATGCTGTGAGAAAATGGGAGCAGCCTATGGAAAGGCTGACATCAGAGAAGCCAGCTTGCCAGTAAGCAACCTTAACAGTGGTGCCACCAGCCCCATGCTAAGCTATCCCAGGATGCCGTGTGGAGCAGAGACGAGCCTTTCCCCATCAAGCTCTGCTCAAATGATAGATTCCTGAGCTAAATCTCTGAGCGTTGTTGCTGTAAGTCACAGTGTTTTGGAGGTGTTTTATTACACATCAATAGATTACCAGAACACTCTGTTATTTGCAGCTGAACTTCATTCAAATAGGGGCAGAGCATTTTTTTTTTTTTTTTTTTTTTTTGCCCAGAGGTTGGCAAAACTTTTCTATAAATAACCAGATCGTATTTTTCAAATTTGCAAGCCATATAATATAGTCTGTTGCAATCACTCAGGTCACCCAATGGACTGTGAAATCATCTGTTGTTGTTGTTAAGTGCCATCGAGTCGGTTCCGACCCATAGCGACCCTGTACAGGGTTTCCGAGGGTGTAAATCTTTACGGGAGTAGAAACCCTCATCTTTTCCCGCGGAGCAGCTGGTAGTTTCGAACCACTGACCTTAAGGTTCGCAGCCCGATTCGTAACCGCTATGCTACCAGAGCTCCTTCATCTGGGGGCAATAAATAAGGAATGGTCCTGGCATTGTCTTAGTTCTCTATTCTGCTATAGCAGAAATCCCACAAGTGATTAATGGCTTTAAGAACCATAAATGTATTCTCTTACAGCTTTGTTGTTGTTGTTGTTGTGAAGTGCCATTGAGTGGGTTCTGACTCACAACGACCCTGTGTAGGGTTTCCAGGGAGCAGCTGGTGAGCTTGAAATGTCAACCTTGAAGTTCAAACAGCTTTTCAGTCTGATCCATTAACCAACAGCGCCACACCAGGTCTCACAGCTTAGCAGGCTAGAAGTCCAAATTCAGAGCACTAGCTCTGGAGAAAGGGTCCTTGTCTCTTTTGAGCATCTCTAGGTCCAACATTCCTTAGATTTCTCCATGTGTCCTGGCATCAAGTCTTCCTCTGCATCTAGGAGCTTCACAGAGCAGGGACTCCAGATCCAAAGGCCAAACTCCACTCCGGGCTCTTCTATGTCGGTGGTCCTCTGCTCAAATCTCTCTCCTTTCATCTCTTGTAAAATAAAAGGTGTTACATGCCACACTCCCTTGGGACTCTCCCTCAAATCAGGGTAGTGAAGGGATTAAGGGAGTCCTGGTGTGGCACTATGGATTAATGAGCTGGACTGCAAGGTCATTTTGCACCATAAATGGCGGTTCAAGCTCACCAGCCACTCCTCAGAAACCTTATACAGGGTCGCTATGAGTTGAAACCAACTCGACGGCACTTAACAACAGCAACAATCCTGGTGTGGCACTGTAAGATAAGCACTGGACTGCAAGGTAGTTTGAACCGTGAGGTGGATGGTTCAAACTCACCAGCCACTCCTCAGAAACCCTATACAGGGTCATTATGAGTCAGAACCGACTCGACGGCACTTAACAACAACAACATCCCACCCTTAATCACCTTATTGGTTTATCAAATCAAATCACATCATGGAGACAGTTGCATCTCAATTGCCAAATCACTAAGAATCCTGGCCCAGTCAAGTTGACTATCATACAGAGTTATTTATCAAAACAGGAGGTGTGCCAGATTTGACCCTTATCCCTAGTTTGCCCACCCTACTGTAGACCAAGACTACATATTCTGCCTCCTTCCCAAGCCCTAGACTCCTGTTAGTCCTTGCCTTGGTTCTCAGGTCATCCCAGAAGAGACCACTTGAGCCGTTTGTGGTCATCCATCATGATGTTTTAACCAGCCAGCGGGGACATTGAAAAACTCAACTCTCCACTGTGCATTGAACCTGAGGCCTGACCAAAAAGCCCTCCGAAAGCCTGTGGCTTCTCCCAGGGAGCCCAGACATCAAAACCCTACTGACTCCTCCCCAGGCAAATCGCTACCCTCACTTGACACTCTATTTAATGACAAGATTTTCCCAGAAATAAGTATATTAAAGTAAGCTTTGCATTTTTTACATTAACTGAAATTTGATGCAAATTGATAATAAATTACCTTCCCCCTACTCATTCATTTGGGAATCACATAAACTAGTTTACAGTTATGTATTATTACATTTCACATTAATATAGCCATAGGAAGCTAGGCTTTGGAGAAATTTGCTTCCCAGCAAACCATCAGAAATCGAGGAGGTAAAAGTGGGATTTGGTGAGATAGCTGACTCTCCTAATGTGCTAGCTACTGAGAGTTGTGAGAAGTAAGGCATCAGTGCACTGCTCGAGGCCCAACTAATTCATCAAATGATCACCGTTTGTCTTGTTTGTCTGGCATAATTTTGCCCACTTCAAGATCTTGTAGCCTTCCTTTCTTCTTGCTTCCTTCTACCCTTCCTTCTTTGTTTCCTTCCTTGCTTCTTCTCTTCCTTCCTTCCTTCTTGTCATCATTCCATTAACTTTACATGAGGATCTGTAGGGCCATTAGCAATGCACTTCCTCTGAATGACCATCATCAAATTAGAAAAGACAAAAGGTTTACTATCTAGTGGAGGCACAACAGCTAGACAAAGGTACAAAACGGCTAAACAGACTCAAGGCACAATTTCTAAATCTATCTTCATGTCTAAAAGATAAGTTGAGTGGAGACATCTGTTTAAAAATGGTGGACTGAACGCACATATGAGGGGGCTTCAAAATGTTTGTACAAATTGTCCGTTATCTTTCTATTACATTTTCCATGAACTTTTGGAAGTCCCCTCATATTTACCTCCACTGCCTCTTGAAATATCACTAAAGCACCGAGGATGAATTGTTTAAAAGACAATTCCACAAATACAGAGAAAATAGCAGAGGTGAGAAAGCAAGAATGTTACGGGCTGTGGTAGGTGAATGAGTAATAACTAAGTTAGTCAACTTGAAAAAAGTTGCTAAGCAGGAGGAGGGTACCAATCTCGGTTGCAACATAGAATTTTAAAGATCTTCAGAGTTGCAAAGGTCTTTCTACTCCTCCGTATTTCATTTATATTTTTTTCTGGGTGTAGCATTCCAAGTGGAAATCGTTTTTTCTTTTCAAGTTGAAGACTGTAATGGTTAGGGTTCTGTGTCAACTTGACTACAGCAGGATTTCCAGATGTTAAGCAGTTAGGATGTGCTTATTTACATAGTGATAAAACCTAATACAGGTATAATTAACTCTGATGAGTGGCTATGAGCAGCCATCAATTGAAAGGTTGTTTCCTTGGGGGTGTGGCCTGCTCCCAATATAATGGACATGCAGGAGGGACTCTCTCTCTCTCTCTCTTCCACTGGTGCTCTGGAACTCTATAATTGTAAAATAATAATCTTCTTTATACACATACACACACAGGGAGCTCTGGTAACCTAGTGGTTAGGAATCAGGCTGTTAATCTCATGTTCATCATTTCAAAACTACCAGCAGAAAGATGAGGCTTTCTGCTCCCATAAAGATTTACAGCCTCGGAAACCCTATACAAGGTCACTATGAGTCAGAACAAACTCCATGGCACATAACCATCACTATATATGTATATTTCACTGGTTTTTCTTCTCTATAAAACGCAGTCTAAGACAAAGGCATTCCTCAATTATCTTTTAGAATTCGGTTGCTGTTGAGAACTCAAACACAATTCTGATTCTTCATCATCATTTATGCCATCCATTTATTTTTTTACCTTTGGAATCTGTTATTGTCTTCTCTTTGTGAACTGTTTTACAGCATGAGTAGGGAAAAGAAAATTAGTCCTGATTAGAGAAGACCAGAAGACTCTAAAAGTTATAATTCCAAGAACATGGAAGTCATAAAAAACTTTATGTGCTTGACTTTATTAACACGACATTTACACACCAAGGAAAGTTTAGAGTTGAGTTAGCAAAATGTATCAGCTATCTATTGCTGTGCAACTAGCCATTCTCAAATTTAGTGGCATAAAAGGATAAGCACTGGACTGCTAACCAAAGGTCAGTGGTTCAAATTCACCAGCTGCTCCTCAGAAACCCTACATAGGGTCACTATGAGTCAGAATCAACTCAATGGCACTTAACAACAGCAACTTCATTTAGCCACAACTTTATGGGTCAATATTTGGGCAGATGTCAGCTGAGTGGCTCTTTAGCTGGTGTTGCCTGAGTTCACTTATGTAATTACAGACATCTAGTGGCTCAACTGTGGCTGGATGGTTCCAGATGTCCTTACTCACATGTCTGAAGTTAGGTTGTTGGATGGGAAGTCTTGGGTCTCCTCCACATGGCCTCACTGGCAGGATAGCTCAGGCTCATTCACATCATGCCCTCAGGGTTCAAGCTACATTACATTAGCTAATATCTGTTGTAAACTGAAGAGACCTGGTGGCACTGTAAGATGAGCACTGGACTGTTAAGCACAAGGTTGGTGGTTCAAACTAACCAGCAGCTCCATCGGACAAAGATGTGGCCATTGGCTTCTGAAAGGAAGCTTTGGAAACACTATGCCCTATAGGGTTTCTCTGGGTCAGAATGGATTCCATAGCAATAGGTTTGGTTTGGGGTTTATATTGCAAAGGGGTGTGCATTCAGGCAAGAATGATCACAATCATTTTTGCAAACAATCTACTCCAGCAAATACGAGAGAAAACAGAACTGTAAACTGCATGGCTCTACTATGAATATTGTTTATATAATCAGAGTAATGTGAACCCTGAATATTCTCTCACCTAAATTATAGCACAAGTTATTTTGAGAGAAAGTGAGACTGGGGAGAGTGATGGTGATAAAAGAGAATTAAATATTAATTTTCCATCCTAAGAAGTCGGTAGGAATTCAAAGATAATGCCTTAAACTGAAAACCCAAAGTACCAATATAAGTGTGGTATTTATAGTCATTACTTATGGAGAACCCATGTGTGTAGAACTGTTTCATAGGGTTTTCAAAGTTGTCACCTTTTGGAAGCAGATGAACAGGTCTTGCTTCTGACACACCTCTGGGTTGGTTCGAAGACCAGCCTTTTGGCTAGAAGCCTAACAATTAACCATTTGTTCCACCCATGCTTTTCTTATTTAGAGTTAGAGAGGCAAATACCCAAAGGGTTAACTAACAGAGATGAAGTTGGGGAGGGATGCCAGAAATTTTGGTGTGTTCACTGTGGTGGTTAATGTTATATGTTAACTGCCTGCAACTGTGAATACCAGTATTGTTTGGTTGTCCGACATTTCGTGATATTATGTCATTATCCTCCATTTTGCATGTTGTAAATTTGGACCTCTAGATGTTAATGAGGCACAATTAGTGAGTCTTATAACAGAGCCTGGCTCAAGTCACACCCTTACTCTAATGGGAGGAGAGTTTCTTTGGGGGTGTGACCTGTATCCAAAAAAAAAAA
>NW_006408580.1:13346120-13359630 GCF_000296735.1 Chrysochloris asiatica | reverse complement strand
GTATAGTGTAGTGGTTACGAATCGGGCTGCGAGCCGCAAGGTCAGCAGTTCGAAACTACCAGCGGTTCTGCAGGAGAAAGATGAGGCGATCTGCTCCCGTAAAAGATTTACAGCCTCGGAAACCCTGTGTAGGGTCGCTATGAGTCGGAACCGACTCCACGGCACATAACAACAACAACAAATATATATACACACACACACACACATACATATGGAAGTCCTGGTGTGGCACTGTGGGTTAATGCGCCGGACTGCAAAGCTGTTTGAACTGCAAGGTCAGCAGTTCAAGCTCACCTGCTGGTCCTCGGAAACCCTATACAGGGTCGCTATGGGTCGCCACCAACTCAACAGCACTTCACAACAACATATATACATATATAACTGGTAGTGTAGTGGTTACGAATCGGGCTGCAAACTGGAAGGTCAGCAGTTTGAAACTACCAGCTGCTCCATGGGAAAAAGATGAGGCTTTCTGCTCCTGGAAAGATTTACAGCCTCAGAAGCCCTGTACAGGGTTGCTATGAGTCGGAACCGACTCCACGGCACATAACAACAACAACAAATATATATACACACACACACACACATACATATGGAAGTCCTGGTGTGGCACTGTGGGTTAATGCGCCGGACTGCAAAGCTGTTTGAACTGCAAGGTCAGCAGTTCAAGCTCACCTGCTGGTCCTCGGAAACCCTATACAGGGTCGCTATGGGTCGCCACCAACTCAACAGCACTTCACAACAACATATATACATATATAACTGGTAGTGTAGTGGTTACGAATCGGGCTGCGAACCTCAAGGTCAGCAGTTCAAAACTACCAGCTGTTCCGTAGGAGAAAGATGAGGCTTTCTGCTCCCATAAAGATTTACAGCCTCCGAAACCCTATAGAGGGTCGCTATGGGTTGGAATTTACTCGACAGCATTTAACAACAACAACAAATATATACATATATATTGTTTTGGTAAGTGCCACTGAGTCAATCCTGACTCATAACGACCATGTATAGGGTTTCCAAGTCAGTGGTGAGTTTGAACTACTGACTGTGTAGTTCAAACTGCCTATGTAGTCAAATGCTAATCCTACAGCATTTGGACTCTCTCTATATACACACACACAACTGTGAGTCAAAAACTACTCACACTCCAGTTATATTAAAAGGTCCATCCATGTCCATGACTGATGACAACATTGAGCGTGCACTTGATATGATTCTGTCAAATAGATGAATGACAGTGGATTATGTGGCAGATCATTTGTAAATCAACCATGGCTCTGCCTATGAAATAATCCATGATAGACTTGGGTTTCAAAACGTTTGTGCAAAATAGGTACTGAAACAACTCATGGAAATGCATGAACAGAAACATTCGAACATCAGTAAATAAAATTCGGACTGATACTCAAAGGAAGGTAAAAGTTTCTTTGAAAATTTGTTACTGGTGACAAGACATGGATTCATCACTATGATCCTGATAGTAAACAGCAGAGTATGGAATGGAAATATCCTCAGTCGCTGACCAAGAAAAAGTTCAAAAGTCAACTGTCAGCTGGAAAATTGATGCTTACAGTTTTCTGGGATTCTCAGGGGCCAGTATTGGGACATTATCAGGAAAAAGATTGAAAAAAAGTCAACAATGCCCATTACGGTGAGATGCTCACTGAAGAGCTGAAACCCAAACTTCTGATTAAACGCTGAGGACTGCTATCCAAGGGCATTGTGATCTTGCATGACAGTGTATGTCTGCACACCTGTGCCCACACTGTTGACAGTCTGCAAAAACTTCATTTTGAGGTGTTAAAGCATCCTCCCTATGGTCTTGATCTTGCTCCATCGGACTTTCATCTGTTTGGTCCCCTGAAAACAGCCCTTTGAGGACGAAGATTCACCTTTGATGAACAAGTGAAGACAGCGGTGCATTCGTGGCTCAGCCTAAAACATTTTTTAATAAGGGAATATGAAAGCTTGTTGACAGATGGACAAAGTGTATTGAAAAACAAGGCAAATATGTCAGAAAATGATTTGTCTCTTCTAAACGTTGATTCAAATAAATTCTACAGCCAGAGTGCAGATAATTTTTTGAATCACCATGCGTGTGTGTGTGTGTGTGTGTGTGTGTGTGTGTGTGTGTGCTCGGGCAAGGTTCTCCCTTGTTGTGGATCCTGCATCCAGCTCATTATCTGACCTCTAGTTCTTGGGATTTGAGCTACCAGCCTGTCATCTGACCTTCCAACTCTGGGATTGGCCAGCTTCTGCAGCCCTGTGAGCCAGTAACCTGCCAATTGACCTGCTGATTTTGGAACTCATTAGCTTCCACAGTCCCATGAGCCAACAGCTTGGGGGCTGCCAACAGGATTCTGACCTGCTGATTGTGAATTTGTCAGCCCCTGAAACCCAGCGAGTCAGGAAAAGCCTCCAGCCTGATGCCTGACCCACAGATTTAAACTTCCCAGCCTCCACAACCGCATGAGTCATTTCCTTGAGCTAAATTTCTTTCTTTCTCTCTCTCTCTCTCCACACCTACACACAAACACCCACACACATACACATATAGGTATATACACTTCACTGGTTTTGCTTTTCTAGCGAACCCAGCCTAAGACATTCACATAAAGGTTTGTAGGGCTGTTTCACTGTTGAAACTCTATGCATGCATAGTCGGACAAAAATAGAAACTAGGTATTTTGAAAAGAAGGTGCTCTACCACTTGTGTATAACAATACCATCTCTCATTTACAACCCACAGTCAATGCTAAAAGCTCTGTTTTCCCCTTCACTAATAAACAAGTGAAAATAAATTTCAAAGGCAATGTGATATATAAATGCATGTAGATAAAATGAAAAGGCCTCAAATAGAAGGGAAGACTCCAAGCTCTTTAGCCTAGAGGCTGACGAAAGGTCACTATAATGTTAACAGGCATTTGCCTGAGAGTTATAAAAGGTAATTTATATCCAGAACATTTCTACCCATGTGAGAGAATGACCCTCCATTTTACTACATGTTGTATTAATGTCAATCAATATATGTTTGAGGGCTTTATACATTATGGATAATAATGTTGGAGCCTTGCAAACAATTCCTCTTGGGGGAGCTACACAAAATTCTGCAGGAAAAGAGCAGAGCAACTAAGCCCTGCAAGGCCCAGCTCTCCTTGGACTCAGCATATGTTAATCAGCTCAGATATGCAAATGAGGCAAGAAGTTGGAAGTCTCCCAGGCTGAAAACAGGAAATGCCCTCAGGGTGAGGCCATTTGCAATGGGATGTCTGTTCAGGAAGTAAACTGGGTGCATAGAAGATTTACTCCCCCACCGGGGTGCTGTGCTAAGGAAAGATAGCCTTGCAGATGGGCCGGGGATCTTGGACCAAGTTAACTTTACACCTCAGTGGTTGCTTCTTGAAATTGGGTATACTAGTCACCTGGGGAAGTGGTTATGAGTCGGGCTGCTAATCTCATGGTCAGCAGTTCGAAACTACCAGCAGTTCCATGGGAGACAAATGAGGCTTTCTGCCCCCGTAAAGATTTACAGCCTCGGAAACCCTATACAGGGTCGCTATGAGTTGAAACCAACTCCACAGCACATAACCATCACCACCAGTCACCTGGGGAGTCCTGGTTTGGCGCTGAAGGGTAAAACACTGGACTGTAATGGTCAGTTTGAACCACAAAGTCGGTGGTTCAAACACACCAACTGCTCCTTGGAAACCTATACAGGGTCACCATGAATAGAAACCGACTTGATGGAACTCAACAACAAAAACAATCACCTGCAGTTGTGGTGAGGCACTGCAGGATAATGCAGTGGACCACACAGTCGGTTTGAATTGCAAGGTTGGTGATTCAAATCCATCAACAATCACCTGGTGTGTCGCTGTGGGATAAGCACTAGACTGGTAACCACAAAGTCCTAGTTCACACTCACCAGCCACTCTCGGAAACCCTGTACAGGGTCGCTATGAGTCAGAACTGACTCAAGGGCACACAATAACCACAGTCATCTAGGTTGAGGATTGTTGTGAAGACTAGAAAATTGATATACTGTATGTTCATTCAAAACAAAAACCATTTCCCCTTTGTAGCAAATTAAATGGTTGACTTTTGACTCTTCATCTTTTCCTGCATCTGCACCCTTTGTCCTGTAGCTTCGTGGTCCATTCTACTTCCTCTAAGTTAATTTTGGACTTGACTACATGACTTGCTTTGTTCAACAAAGTGTATCTGGAAGTAACAGTATGCCACTTGTGAGTTTAGGCCTTAGGAGACCTCACTTGTCATCAGAAGACCATTCTGCAGCTCTCCTGCTGGTCTCTTCCTAATAGGAGACAGAGGAGCAAACCTGGATTCCACTTACAACTTAGAGCCAAGCCCAGCTGAGCCAGTCTAGATCAACAAAGGCACACCAGCCAACTCACATCTATGGTGGTGGTGGTGGTGGTGGTTATGTGCCGTGGAGTCGATTCGGACTCAGTGCGACCCTGCATAGGGTTTCTGAGGCGGTAAATCTTTACGGGAGCAGAAAGCCTCATCTTTCTCCCATGGAACAACTAGCTGGCAGTTTCAAACTGCTGACCTTGAGGTTCAAAGCTCGACTCGTAACCACTATGCTACCAGTAGGAGAGAAATAAATGCTTATTTGTACCATTCAGATTTGAGAGTTGATTTTTACAAGGCAATAGCAGACTGATACAACCTACTGGAAATTGCATGACCAAGTCAAGGGTCTATCAGGGCAAGAAGACCAGGAGCTGGAAGGAGAGGAAGCCAGGTAGCCTTCCCGTAAGCAATAGCCAAAAATACTTAGAATAATGTCATCTTAGAATAAAGCAAACCTTAGAGTCTCTATTACTAGAATTCTTGGTAATGACTACTCCACAAATAGATGGCTTTATGCATTTTAAAATATTTACATTTTAGGATTTCTGTCTCTTTTTTTCTTAGCTTTTGTGGTGGCCTACCTACTTAGCTAAAAGGTAAAGAGAAAAATTTGTGTCCACAGCAGGCCTAGAGAGAAAGAGGAATAAAATAGTTAATCTTGGGGATCCAGGCACAGACAGGACATAAATAGAAAAACACTGCTGATGAAAAGGCAGAAATTCAGGCAGAGAAACTCAAGGAACATAGATGACTCTTCTTGCCTGGAATTGTTTCGCTTCTGTCTTCTTTCCTCGTCTACTGAAGCATCCAGTATTGGGTCATGGTTGAGCATGTAATTCTTGTAGGCAACCAAACTTTACTGGGGTTTGAAATGAAGGCACAATTCAGAGCTGTCCCACTAGACCCTGAACTCCTTGAATACACGAATTTCTGACTTTTTTGTGCATCTCCTGTAAGCACAGAACCTGGCCCATGTTACATGGTTGGATGGATGGATGGATGGATGGATGGATGGATGGATGGATGGATGGATGGGAGGGGAAGTGGTTGGATGGATGAATGGATAGGTGGGTGGATGGATGAATACTCACTTCTTAGAATTTGTGGAATTCTTGGTATGCCACTGTAGAACCGAAAGGTAGGTAGTTCAACCCCACCAACCACTCCTTGGAGACCCTGTACAGGGTCACTATGCATCAGAACTGACTCAATGACACTCAACAATAACAGCAAACCTATACTGAATAAGTGCTCAAACATACTTATCATCATTTCTATCTCTTAATGATATTTTGAAGTTTTCTCCACTTGCTAATAACTAACAGAACTCATTTAAAACAAGTTCTCTGACATTTAGCATCTTGCACTGTATTGAAATTTTAATTCAGTCTTAAAATTGCAACAGTATTCATACCTTGGATTATGTCATTTCTTAGTCAAAATGCTAAGATGTTGATTGGTGCAGACACGTTACAACTGATGACCAGACTCACATCAGTGGGCTTCAGAACACAGCTTCTCTGCTCTGGGATGACAGAGTACATTGGAGTCCCAGTTCGCCCACTCTCAGATGGGAGCCACTGGTCACCAAGAGGAAAACTCATGCACTGAGTGTATCTTTTTTTTAATGTTTTATTGTGAATTATGTGATAGTTTACATGGGAGAACATTCGTTTTACATTCATCCTATCGTATATCCTTTCATTGCTATGGTTACAATCCCCTCCATGCATCATCAACCAACCAAAGGGTATACACTACAAGTCTGACCCCCAGTCATCAGCACACAGCCCTTCTCCCTCTCTGGGTCTAAAGTCCCTAACTGTTCCATCTCTCCACGTCATCGTCTCTGCCTCCATCGCACTGAGTGTATCTTGATGAACATGGCTTCACTGATCAAGGAAGCAGCAGTTGCCTCTGAATATTGCCTCGTTCTGGCACAGTTTTTACTTCTCTGTTATTATTGCTGTTAAGAGCCGTTGAGTTGGTTCCGACTCATAGCGACCCTGTATAGGGTTTCTGAGGAGCAACTGGTGAGTTGAAACCGCCAATCTTGTGATTCACACCGGCCTTTGGGTCCTGCGCTTACCCTACAGGGCCACACCTTACCTCTCTAGGCCTCACAATTTCCTTCACTGCCACTTGGGCTCAGTCTCTGAACATCCTCACCTGCCTGGTGTTCCTCCTGTCCACTGCCCACCCAACCCTACCCTTCTCTCCCACTCAAATCCTTAACCCTAGAACCTGTCCTACCCCTGGAAAATAACCTCCCTGGTCCAGGACCTCTCACTGACAGTATCAAGAAACACAACTGGATTTTTCAGGAGCTGCTGATGGCAGGATTACGAATGCAGCTGAGCAGTACCTGCAGATGTCAAGACCCTTATTTCTGTTTTTCTGTTCATTGAATTCAATTTGGTGTGCAGTCATTTTCTGGATTTCATTGGCCCAAGATGCTGCTGAGAGAAGCTTTAGGGGTCCTGGGGCAGGTCAGTCCTTCTCAGTGCGCAAGCTAGCGCGCCAAGAAGCAACTTTGATATGTGGGCCAGCGCCTAGCAAAAGGGAAAACATTTTGAAGCCACAGGCTTCTCCTGAATTAAATATTTACTCATTTCATGCCTCTCCCTCTGTCCGCGGAGAATCCAGCTCAAACTAAATAACAAAGGAGGTCAGGCCTGTGATCTACACAAAAATACTTACCCTGCAATTATAGGAATATTGGGCCTTACAATTAATTCCAGGCCTGTGGAACTTGGAGAGGATCCAAAGAAAAGCAACAAAAATGATGAAGGGGCAGAAAGATAAAGCTAGTGGGAAAAGCTAGAGAGGTGGGGCTTGTTTTGAATGGAAAAGATCTCGGGGGTGACTTAATTACAGTCTTCAATCTATTCCAGGGCTAAAAAATGGCAATATGGGGTCTCCAGTTCCACTGGGGGACATGCGTAACCTCGACCACCAGGTTGGCCCCCTCTTG
Organism: Chrysochloris asiatica; assembly: GCF_000296735.1. NCBI lineage: Eukaryota > Metazoa > Chordata > Mammalia > Afrosoricida > Chrysochloridae > Chrysochloris > Chrysochloris asiatica. The sequence continues at coordinate 13,352,279 of NW_006408580.1, read as the reverse complement.
TTTCCAAGCTTTCTGATTTCGCTTCCATATTAATAAAAACATATCAAGCACTCATCTCATAATGAGGTTCATTTATTTTATTTGAACTTAAAGAAATATATCATTGTGCTATTATTATCTTTATCATAAAACATATAGCAAAGAAACGCTGTGCTGTTGTAAGTTGCTGTCAAATCAGTTCCAACTCATGGGGATCCTATGTACAACAGATCTAAACATTAGCCGGTCATACCCCCATCTTCCGGGAGCGCAATGGCTCCATATGATAAGCACTGGACTGTGAACCACAAGGTCCACAGTTCAAACCTGCCAGCCAATCCATGGAAGAAAGTCCCAGAAACCCTATATAGGGTCGCTATGAGTCGGAACAGACTCAAAGGCACTTAATGAGAACAACAAAAACAATCTCATCTTCACAACTGTTGGTAAGCTCAAGCCAGTTGTTGTAGCCACTGTGTATTTTGAATGTCTTCCAAACTCAAGGGACTCATCTTCCAGCACTACATTGTTAAGATCCATAGAGTTTTCTTTGGCTAATTTTCAGAAGTAAATTGCCAAGTCTTTCTTCCTAGTCTTTCTTAGTCTGGAAGTTCTGATGAAACTCTTTGCCATGGTGTCCCTGCTAGTATTTGAAGTATTGGTAACATAGCTTCCAGCGTCCCAGCAACACATTTCAACAGACAAGTGATGGTATACAAAAATGTTGCTGTTGTTAAGTGCCCTTGAGTCGGTTCTGACTCACAGCAATCTTGTATAGGGTTTCTGAGGAGTGGCTGGTGAGCTTGAGGGTGGTGGTTATGTACCGTGGAGTCGGTTCTGACTCACAGCCACCCTGTACAGGGTTTTCGAGGCTGTAAATCTTTACGGGAGCAGAAAACCTCATCTTTCTTCCCCAGAATAGTTGGTAGTTTCGAACTGCTGACCTTGCGATTTGCAGCCTGATTCGTAACCACTACGCTACAAGAACTTGATAGAAAGTTCTAAAGGTCAAGATAGAGACAACTGTAAATAGAATGACAGAACTGTGCTTCCCACACCTCAGTGAATTGCCCTGTTGCCACACCCAACTTTGAAATCCACTGTCTGGTTTGGAAATATTCCTGGCCACAAGGCTATCAGGAGGGCAGGAACTTGTCATAGCTTTCATGTTCAGCCCTGTATCCCAGAATCCAGAAGGTGACTGTCTGAGGTGAGGATCCCCAGAAGAAGATCTGGAAGAAAGATTCATGGGCAAGTGATTTATGAAGGACATGCTCCCAAGAGAGATCAAAAAGGGAGTGGAGAAAGCCAGACAGCCAAGTAGAGGAAGCCAAGTAAGATGGATGCCCTTACAGGTAAAATCCATGTAGTTTCATCCTGATCCTGTAGGGAGCTCTGGAGGGTGAGTTACATCTTAGAATAGTACTAAGTCCTGGTTAATGCGTTGTAGTTAATGCACTGGACTGCAAGTTTGGTTTGAACCTAAAGGTCAGCGGTTCAAGCTCACCAGCCACTCCTCGGAAACCCTGGTCGCTATGGGGTCAGAACTTACTCAACTGCACTTAACAACAAAAGCAAGGGAGGGAGTTATGGTGTGGCGCTGGAGGATCCGCACTGGATTGCTAACCATAAGGTCGGTGGTTCAAAACGCCCAGACGCTCCTTGGAAACCCTATACAGAGTAGCCATGAGTCAGAACTAACTTGATAGCACTTAGCAACAACTAGTGGTGTCTCTGGTTAAATCACTCAACTACTAACTGGTAGAAGGTTTGAGTCCACCCCAAGCATTGGTCTAACTGTAAGGTCAGCAGTTCAAACCCACCAGCCGTTCCCAGGGAGAAAGAAGAGACTGTCTACTCCTATAAATATCCATAAAGATCTACAGCTTTGGAACCCCTTTAAGTTGTTTTTGTTGCTGTTGTAAAGGCACTTTGGAAGAAATCCCTGCTTCTGAAGAATCAGGTATTGAAAATCTTATGAATCATAGCTCTACTCTGACACACATGGGGTTGCCATGAGTTGGAATTGATTTTGACAACGACAAGTAAGGCAAGTGTTCCCTAGTGTGGCACTGTAGTGATAATCACTAGACCTCAAGGTTGGTTTGAACCACAATGTCAGTGGTTCAAACTCACTAGCTGCTCCTCAATAACCCTATACAGAGTGACAATGTGTCGGAACCGACTCGACAGCACTTAACAACAACAACAGTTCGGCAAAGGAGCTGGGCTTTCTGGGTTAACATAAGCCTCAGGACTGTGGGAGGAGGAATGATATATACACCTCAAGTTTTCTTAGGTTCTCTGTCAAGCAGTGTCTCAGGCAGCCTGAAAACCATCCTCTGAAAAAGATCTGCCAATGATTGGAGGAAGCACTCCACAGACAGGAAAAAGCCGTTGTCATGGAGTTAATTTCAAGTCATAGTGACCCTAGAGCAGAGTAGAACAGAGTGGAACTGTTCATGGTATTAACAAGACCATAAACTTTTACAAGATGCACACTGCTTCATCTTTCTTCCTCAGAGCAACTGACGAGTTTGAACCACCAACTTTTCAGTTATCAGCCCAATGCTTAACCCACAGCACCACCAGGACTCCTTCTGAAGGGAAGTTTGTTGTTGTTGTTGTTAAGTGCCGTCGAGTCGGTTCCGACCTATAATGACCCTGAACACGATTTCCGAAGCTGTAAATCTTTACTGGAGCAGAAAGCCTCATCTTTCTCCCACGGAGCAGCTGGTAGTTTCGAACTGCTGACCTTGAGGTTCACAGCCCAATTTGTAAGCACTACGCTACCAGAGTGTGGTGGAGGAGCAAAAATGGTAGAAACTCATACAAAAAAGCTCTAGAAGAATACTGACACTGTTCACTGTTGCTAACTCCTTGATTCCACATGCTCAGCTAGTGCTTGCTGCCTGACTGTTGAACTGGGGGAGGTATGTTGTTGTTGTTGTTAACTGCCATCAAGTCAGCTCCTGACTGATGGTAACTCCACACACAACAGAATTAAATGCTGCCCCATCCTGCACCATCCACACGATGGCCTTTGTACCAAACCATTGTGACCCATAGAGTTTTCACTGACAGATTTTCAGAAGTAGATCACCAGTGTTTCTTCTATAGATGAGGTAGAGAGATGTTCTTATTGTTAGGTGCCATCAAGTCATTTTGACTCATAGAGAATCCATGTGACAGAGTCCTGGTGTGGTGCTGTGGGTTACTGGCTGGACTGCAAAGTCAGTTTGAACTGCAAGGTCATCAGTTCAAGCTCACCAGCCGCTCCTTGAAACCCTATACACAGTCGCTATGCGTCAGAACAGACTCTATGGCAATTAACAACAAAAACAATGGGGATTTCTTAGCTGTAATCTTTTGAGGAGCAGATCGCCTGGTCTTTCTCCTGCAGAGCCTTATTAAACAACAACAAAAAAAACAATCCCACTTTCATCAAGTCAATTCTGACTCATAGTGACCTTCTAGGACAGGCTAGACCTGCTCCCTAGAGTTTCTGAGGCTGTAAATCTTTGAGAGTGCAGACAGCCTCATCTTTCTCCATCAGAGTGGCTGGTGGGTTTGAACTGCCTGACAACCTTGCAGTTAGCAGGCCCGTGCTTTTTCTACACCATCAGAGCTCCTTTGCAGAGTCACTAGGTGGGTTCAAACTACCAATCTTCTGGAGAGAAACCCTTTAGAGTGTGTGTGTGTGTATGTGTGTTTGTGTGTTGCAGCCCACAGAATGAGACCGAGGCGTCTCCTTGATAAAATACCGACAAAGACAAAGTCCCATGCAGAAGGTGGTGATCTTGCATGCAAGAAAGAAACCTGCACTTTCCAAAAGCATTTTTCTAGGCTTGGCTGAACAGTGGGAACCTGCTGCCCCTGGAAATTTGGGCCAAGGACCGAATGGCCCATTTGCCAGCTCCTGCGGTGTGTGGGTGACCTTGGGTAGAGTTTGGCTTCTCTCAGCATGGACAGTTCTGCATTCATTAAAATGAGGAGCACCGAATTTGCTTCTTGCCTGATAGACACATAAATCTTCTGCTTCTGGAAAACTCAGGGGCCCTGGGACAAAGGGAAATGACAAGTACCTGGTGCCCTGGGGTTTTCTTTCGTGACTTGGATGAGTGTGTAGCCAACTAACAGTAGAGTGACTTGTTCTCTGTTTGTGGCTATGGTCTGAGATTCCAGAAGTTGGCCTGGGGCCCTTTTACCAGGAAAAAAACACCTCTGGTTCCCAGCTAGGGTGTTCTCCCTCTGTCCTCTGGCCCTCTGAGTCTCAAATATTTCACCATTAACATTTTGCTGTTCTTGCAGCATCAGAAACGCTGTGGAGTTCAAAGTCTCTGGACGTGCATTGTAAAGCCATTGGATTTCTGAATCACCAGAGAATGGTCAGATTTCTATTTGGCTGCACCTTTTAGGTGGTGTTTATGTTTCCTGGCTTCCCTGGCTGCCTGAGGCCTACTTCTTTTCTGTCCTAGAGATGTTCACCAGGGGGCGGCCGCATCTCCTTGTGGCCTCTGGGGTCGATTCATTTTTCTCCCAATGCCTTAATGAGTGATGATTTCTAGAGACAATCAGATCGGCTGTGCGGGAGATTCCGCTCCATCATTACGACAGCCGGATACATCCCAGGCACCATTTTTCAAACCCAATGTTTTCATCACATAGATATGACTTGATTAAACCTTGGTGATATTACATTGGGATATTCGAAAATAGCCTTCAGTGACCAGCATGTGGGTCTTGGTTCTGATAAATACATTATTACTGGTGCATGAGAGACTTTTGCATTGGGGCTTTGGAAAACACAGTCTGAGGCCAGACAACTTGAGTTCAAATCCCAGCTCTGCCACTTCCTGCTGTGTAACTTTGGTCAAGTTACTCAGCCTCTCTGTATCGCAGTTCCCTCATCTATAAATTAAAAATACTACTTATAATAATTTATTTATCTCATTGGACTATCATGAGGGGTAAAGGAGTTAAGATGTAGAAAATACTTAGAATAGATCCCAGAACACAGTAATAGTTATATATGTTTGTTATTGTTGTTATGTCCTGGTGTGGACTGCAGGATAATGCGCTGGACCGAAAGGTCAGTTTGAGCCACAAGGTCGATCAGTGGTTCAAACCCACTAGCCACTCCTCAGAAACCCTACACAGGATTGCTATGAGTCGGAACTGACTCGAGGGCACTTAACAACAACAACAACAACATTATTGTTATATTATATTGGCGTCCTGGTGTGGCGCTGTGGGTTAAAGCACTGGACCTCACGGTTGGTTTGAACTGCAATGTTGAGTGGTTCAAATCCACCAGCCACTCCTCAGAAACCGCTACCGGGTCTCTATGAGTTGGAATCGACTTGTTATTATTATTTGCTCCTAACCATAGGAAGCAGGGCTAACTTATAGATCAGGAATAAAGAAATTGAAGATCAAGAAGGGTTAAGTCACTTGCCCAAGCAGAAGAGACAAGGCACCCCAATTTTTATTCAAAACAGAATGTTCTAGTTGCTACTTTGCATCATCTCTCTACCTTGGGAGTTGGCATCGATGTGAAGGTAAAAGAAAACTATGAGGGGAATGGGGAGGCACAAGAAGAAGCTAGTCAGGCCCCAGTGCCTCACTCTGGTCTCCATAAAAGCACAAAAGGAGGAGCTCAGACACACACTCAGTCCATCAGAGAGTCCTGGTGTGGTGCTGCTGGATAATGCACTGGGCGAAAGGTCCATTTGAACCACAAAATTGGAGGTTCAAACTCACCAGCCGCTCCTCAGAAACCCTATACAGGGTCGCTATGGGTCGGAACCAACTCAACAACAACATATATTTGCATGTATATGTTGTTATGTGCCTTCAAGTCGGTTCCAATCCATAGTGACCCTGTATAGGGTTTCTGAGGAGCAGCTAATGATCTTAAACCACTGACCTTGTGGTTCAAATTAACTTTGCAATCCAGTGCATTAATCCACAGTGCCACACCAGGACTCCTACATATATATGCACATTATATATATATATAAAATAGGATAAGCAATCAACCATAAGATTAGTTTGAATCAAAAGGTCAGCAGTTCAAACTCACCAGCCCCTCTTTGGGAACCCTACACAGGGTTGCTGTGAGTTGGAATCGATGTGCTACAGCACTTAACAACTATATATATATATATATATATATAT
>NW_006408580.1:13328765-13345515 GCF_000296735.1 Chrysochloris asiatica | reverse complement strand
TACAGAAAGGTTTATATCAAGGCAATGACTCACTCAGTTGTAGAGGCAGGCAAGTTCCAAGTCCATGAATGAGGTGTCAAGCTGGAGGCTTCTCCTGTCTCTTATAGTTGTAGGGTCTGATGAACCCAAGGTCAGCAGGTAAGATGACAGGTTACTGGCTTGAGTCCAAAAAACCGGAGGTCAGATGAGGAGCTGGATGCAGGATCCAAACCCAGCAAAAAGTAAGCTCAAGTGTCCACTGTATTGAAAGCAGGCACTTCCTTTTAATAAATTAGCTGCTCGTAGCAGCTCTCATTATAGAGGACGTGCTCATCGGGGATTTACTACATTTTAACTACCAAGCCAATGAGAATCCTGACCTAGTCAAATGGACACAAAATTTTAATTAGCACACCAAGGGGCACGAACCGTACAAGGAAGTATCCTCTGGCTACTCTAATAAGCTGTTGTTGTTGTTAAATGCCCTTAAGTCAGTTCTGACTCATACCGACCCTATATAGGGTTTCCCAGGAGCAGCTTATGAGCTTTATTTAACCGCTGACGTTGCAGTCCAGTGCATTAAACTCACAGCGCTACAGCAGGACTACACTCTAATAGAAGGGCCTGCTTGCAAAATCACACTGGTATGGTTGGATAACCTAGAATTGGAAGCAATAATGCAATCTCCCTGGTGGTGTATTGGGCCATGCATTGGGTTATTAACCACAGGGTTAGTAGTTTGAATCTACCAGTCACTCCATAGGAGAAAGATGAGGCTTTCTGCTCTTTTAAAGATATACAGTGTCAGAAACCCTATATAGGTTCATTATGAGTTGGACCCAACTCGAGAACACAGAACAACATAGCAACAACCGTGAGTTTTCATGGGCAAAGCCAAGAAAGGAGAATGAGACAGGTTATGTGCGTACTGGGGGCAGTGGTGGCTCAGTGGAAAGATTTTGACTTTCCATGCAGGAGGCCCAGGTTCAATCCCTGACCAATGTAATTCATGCACAGCCACCATTTGCAAGTTGAATGGTGCTGAACAGGTTTCAGCCTGGCGATCCACTTTAAAAATTAGTCAACAAAAACACTATGACCCACAATGGTCTGATCCCTTTGCAGATGGGGTCACCATGAGCCAGGGGCTAAGCTGACAGCAGCTAGTAACAAGAACACGCAAGCACTAACAACTAGCCCAAGAAACAAGGTGTTGCTACTATATTTACTAGGCGAGAGGCAGAAGCTCAACTCAAATTCCCTTTTGCTTAAGCAGGAAGAGAATGTACTTGTTAGGTAACTGGGAAGTCTGGAAGTTAATTGAATTCTGGTTTGACTAAATCCAGAGACTCAAATGAGGTTATCAGGGTTATTCGCTCTGTCTCTACCTTTTGTTTCTGATTTTCTGTGTAGCAGGAAGTTGGACTTGTCAGCCTGGGGATTTTATGGTCTTTACAGCATGATATCCCAGATGAAGAAAGAGTCTTTAGAGCTCACATAACAAATCTCAGGGAAGCTGCTGATTGGCCCAGTTTGGCCTTTCTATGCATTCCTGAATCAATTACTATAACCCTGGAATAGAATGCTCTGGTTAACTAAGAGGGGGTAGCCTGGGGACACTCTGACTGTCAGCCCCACAAAGACCACTTCAAGTACAAGAGGAACAGTTCTCTAATGAAATCAGGGTACAATTTCACAACAGACAGGGAATGGATGCCAGGCACCCCTAAATGTTCATTATTCAGTGATTGTTTCTGTAATATCTTGTTGGGTAATGAACCACTCCAGAACTTACTAGCTTAAAACAATGATTTATTATTTCTCATAATTCTGTGGTTGGGCTAGAGTTTCTTTTGCTGGTCTCACCTGGGCTCACTAATGTAGATACTCTTACATGATGGCTCCACAGGAATGTTTTTATTGTTGTTAAGTGCCATCAAGTCAGTTCCGACTCATGGCAACCCTGTCTGTACAGGATTTCCAAGGAATAGCTGGTGATCTTGAACCACTGGCCTTGTAGTTCAAACTGACCTTGCAGTCCAGTGCATTAACCCACAGTGTCACACCAGGACTCCACCATTGGAATGTTGTTGTTGTTGTTAAGTGTTGTTGAGTCGGTTCCGACCGATAGCAACCCTGAACAGGGTTTCCGAGGCTGTCAATCTTTACGGAAGCAGAAAGCCTCATCTTTCTCCCACGGAGCACCTAGTGGTTTCGAACTGTTGACCTTGCGGTTCACAGCCCGATTCGTAACCACTGTGCTACCAGAGCTCCTTCATCCATTGGAATAAGAGGACGCAAAAAGACCCATTGATGTGTCTGGGAACTCAGTGCTGGCTGTTGGCTGAGGGTGCTCAGTTTTCTCCCTGGCCTCTTACCTTCCAGTTGGCTAGCCTGGGTTAATTCACTGCATGATGATCTCAGATCAGGGGTCCAAGAAAGGGTAAAATGCAAGCTAAAAGGTCTCTCAAGTCCTAGTTTGGGAAGTCACATACCATATTCCACCAAACTCTATGGGTCACTTAAACAAGACCAGATTCAAGGGGAGGGAGACTAAACTTCACCTCCTGAAGGGAGAAGATGCTAAACTCACTTTGCACTTGGCAGCCTCCTCCTTGCAAACAATCTACCACTGTAGGTTTGGGGTGGAACCTAGGCTCTTGGTTGTCAAGCTGCCCAGGTGATACTGACGTGGGGGGTGAAGCACACATTGGAAATGCAGTTGTTTCCTCCCCAGTGCCGTGCAACCCCTGTCAGACCACTCCACTTTTCCTTCTACTCAAATCTAGCTTTCAATGCAAACCCCAGCCACATTCCCTCAATGATCTTTCTGATGCCTCAGCCCCCCAATTAGCTTCTACAACCACTGTCCTAAGTGTTCCCTTTCTTGCCTTATGCTCCACAGTAATGCCTCCCCTCCTAGACTATCAAATCTTCCAGGACAGAGACCACACGTTTTGACGGCATCAACCTTCTGGCCAGCCCACAACACTCACTGGGCACTGGGTGAGGCCCTCAGAAAGTACGTAGTAAGTGACAGATGGGGTCCCTGTAGGATCCTGCCCCTCCTCTAACCTCTCCAAAGACAAAAGTCCTGCACCTGTGGCTGGGTGGTTTTCCAGCTCCTCACTAGGGGAAAAAACCCAGAGTGGGGATGCAAGGAGTAGAAACAAGAAGAGTTTAATGATAAACTCTCCTGGATCCAAAATGACGTAGTTTAGTCTAGTACAGCTTTAACTTAGTAGAAAAGAGCATATTGTCACCTTTGCTACAAATCACAGGCCTGTTTCTCTCTTGCTGCTTCACCCCCTAGTAAAAGTGGTCCAAGTTCAACACTCCGCTTGCCGTCCACAACCTCTACAACTTCCAGAAGGCAAGGAGAACCAAGGCCCAAGTTCCCTTATTCTGCTTCGAATTCATTCCCATCTTGAGTAGCACAGAAGAGCACCATATTAGGGCTCACCAGGAGTAGTGTCAGATAAGGTTCATTAAGTGTCTCGGCTATTATTCATGCTCATTAGCAAGGTCAGTCTGATATTTGCAAAATATCGTTGGAAGGAAGACACTTGATGTAGGAGGCAGCAAGTTCTGTTTCTGTGAACTCTTGGGCACTCCCTTCCCCACTTCACCTCCATGGTTTATAGAATGTTCCATCCCACCCACCCACCGCTGCCATTGAGTCCATTTCGACTCATAGTGAGACTATGTAGGGAGCGTAAAGCCTCTTTTTTCTCTCTATGAGTGGCTGGTAGATTCAAACTACTGACTGAGAGGTTAGCAGCCCAGCTCAGAACCCATGACACCAGCAGGGCTCCTTCGAATGTTCCATAGTGAAGTGTCACGCTACTCTTTGGGAGAAACACAGTTCCCCTTCTATTTCATTCAGTGAATACCATAGAAGTATCCTGTCTTTTTTCAGGACCTCTATCTTTGGCAAGGAGTCCTGGTGTGGTGCTGCGGGTTAGTGCGCCAGACTGCAAAGCTATTTGAACTGCAAGGTCGGTGGTTCAAGCTCACCAGTCACTCCTCGGAAACCCTCTACAGGGTCGCTATGGGTCGGAACCAACTTGAGGGCACTTAACAATAACAACAGAATCTTTGGCAAAGAGTCCTGGTGTGGCTCTGTAGGATCAGCACTGGACTGCTAACCACAGGTGGGCAATTCAAACTCACCAGCCAGCCCTTGGAAACACTATACAGGTCGTTATGAGACAGAACTGACTTGATAACACTAAACAACAACAACTTTTGGCTAAATGATTAATGTGCTTGGCTTCTAACTTAAAGGTTGGTGGTTCCAGCCCACCCAGAAGCACCTCCAAAGAAAGGCCTGATGGTCTACTTTTGGTAAAAATTGTTGTTAAGTGCCGTTGAGTCGGTTCCGACCCATAGCGACCCTGTACAGGGTTTCCGAGGGTGTATATCTTTACGGGAGTAGAAAGCCTCATCTTTCTCCCGCGGAGTTGCTGGTAGTTTTGAACCGCTGACCTTAAGGTTCAGAGCCCGATTCGTAACCACTACGCTACCAGAGCTCCTTGGTAAAAATATAGCCATTGAAAATTACCCTATGGAGCACAGTTCTACTCTGATACACATGGGGTCTCCGTGAGTCAGAATTAACTCAATAATAACAACTGATTGATCTTTGGCAAAGGCTCTGCAAAGCCTGGAGACCTTCCCAACAGATATCCCATGCACATCTTATCAAAAGAATAGAATGGTTTTATTTCCCTTGGCAGAGGTCCCCATGACGTAACTCCAAAACAAATGTGCCATTGGAATGTCAGAATCTGGACTGCCTTCCCAGCGCACACCACGAGGCTCACGGAGTCTGCACTCCCCTTTGCTCGGATCATTTGTGAAGTTTGAAACGCATCCATATTAAACATGGGCTACATCATTTTGTTCCCCATCAGCATTCTACAGACTCCATATTGAGAGATGACTCAGGCCTTCATACTTAGTTAAGAGGCTGGTGCTCTGACAAGCTGTTTCATGAGAAATAGCCCTGAGAAGTCGAGAGAGTCGGAGCAATGTGATTTGTGCTGAAAAAGTTGAGCAGGGATCCCTGCCTTCATGCACCCAATGAACACTGTTTAGATTGAGTGTTGGAGAGAGAAGAAATCAAGCTAAGAAAAGGACCTGCCCTAAGGGAGTTTGCAGTCAGGTTAGGGCGAAAAGTTCCCTCGCAATGACTAGACAATAATATCACACAAGCTAGGTAGGAGCCCTAGGGTGGTGCAAACAGTTAAATGCTGGGCTGTTAATCAAAGGGTTAGAGGTTCTAGTCAATTCAGAGGCAACTCAAAAGAAAGACCTAACAAGCTACTTCTGAGAAATCAGTCATTAAAAACTCCTATGGGGGGATTGGAACCATGGCAATGAGATGACATACGATGGAATGAATGTAAAACTAAAGTTCCCCCATGTAAACTATCATATAATTCACAATAAAAATTAAAAAACAAACAAAACTTCTATGGAGTATGGCATCCTAGTGTGGCACTGTGGGTTAATGTGCTGGACTGCAAAGTCATTTTGAACCACAAGAAGCATGGTTTAAGCTCACCAGCTGCTCCTCAGAAACCATTCACTGGGTTGTTCTGTATAGGTTGGAATTGACTCAATGGTACTTAACAACAACATGGAGTACACAGCTACTGGGACATTGCTGGTGGGACTGAAAAAGGATTCAACTCTGGAGAATGGTACGGCACTTCCTCAGAAAGTTGGGAATAGAAATAGCTTATGACCCAGCAATCCCTCTACTTGATATATATCCTCAAGAAATACAAGCCAGGACACGAGTAGATGTATGCACACTGATGTTCACCACAGCACTATTCACAATAACAAAAAGATGGAGACAGCCTAAGTGCCCATCAATGGAAGAATGGATAAACAAACTACGATTCATACACACAATGGAATACTATGCAATGCTGAAGAATAACGATGAATCTACAAAACACTTCATAACTTGGATGAAGCTGGAGGATAGATATTATGCTGAGTGAAATTAGTCAATCACAAAAGGACAAATACTGCATGGGACCACTATTGTAAAAGCTTAAGAAAAGGTTTCCAGATTAAAAGAAACATTCTTTGATGGTTCCTAGAGGGAAGGACAATGGATCTGTTTTGGAAGAAGTGCAGCCAGAGTGCTCCTTAGAGGCCAAGATGGCTAAAGTTCGTCTCTCATACTTTGGACATATTGTCAGGAGGGAACAGTCGCTGGAGAAGGATATCATGCTTGGTAAGATGGAAGGTCAGAGAAAAAGAGGAAGACCCCCAACGAGATGGATTGGCCAGGTGGCAGCATTGATGGCTCAGTGTGGCAGCGGTAGTGAGGTTGGCCCGGGATCGGACATTGTTTTGTTCGGCTGTGCATGGGGTCGCTATGAGTCAATTCCAACTCAATGGCACCTAACAACATCAACAACAGAGGGAAGGAAGGGGAGAGTAATTCACAGGCTACAGGGTAGATACATGTTAGCTTGGGTAGCTGGGAGGGCAATATACAAGAAGAAGAAGGGTGGCAGGAGAATGATGAAGATGGGTGAAGACACAGGGAGGTAGGCATGGGCAAAGGGAGTATATGTAAATAGTGATATATACACAATCCTGGAATAACAGTGTTCTGTGTGTAGATACATGGAATGAGACATAGGCTGAGTGGGCAAGAAAGGAAGAGTGAGACACACATATTTTTATATCCCACAGATATATGAGTTTGAAAGAGAAAAAGGAAGCATTATTTGATGGTTGCCAAGAGTGGGAGGAAAGGGAGAGTAATTCACTGGCTAGAGGCTGTTGTTGTTGTTAAGTGCTGTTGAGTTGGTTGCAACTCTTAGCGACCCTGTGTAGGGTTTTCAAGGAGCCACTGGTAAGTTTGAACCACCAACATTGCAGTTCAAATCGACCTTGCAGTCAAGTGCTTATCTTACAGTGCCACACCAGGACTCTGTTCATAGAGTGAACACATGTTAATTTGGTGATGGGGAGGGCAATATGTAGGAAGAAGGAAGTTGGCAGAAGAATGATGAAGACAGGTGGAGACACAGGGGAGTATACAAGGGCTAAAAGGGATAGAGGTAAATAGTGATATGTTTACAACCTTGGAGTCCTGGTATGGCACAGTGTGTTAATATGCTGGACTGCAAATTTCATTTGAACCTCAAGGTCACAGGTTCAAGCTCACCGCCACTCCTTGGAAATTCTATACAGGGTTGCTATGAGTTGCAACAGACTCGATGACACTCAGTAACAACAACAGTACAACCTTATAGAATAATAATACACTGTGGATAGATACACGGACAGAGATCCATGCTGAAGGATTATGGGAATAAGTGTAGAATGTGTGTATATGTGTATGTATGTATGTGTTGTTGTTGTTGTTAAGTGCCGTAGAGTCGGTTCTGACCCATAGCAACCCTGAAAAAGGTTTCCGAGGCTGTAAGTTTTTACAGGAGCAGAAAGCCTCATCTTTCTCCAGAGGAACAGCTGGTAGTTTCAAACTGCTGGGCTTGCGGTTCGCAGGCTGATTCGTAACCACTACGCTACCAGAGCTCCTTGTATGTATGTGTATGTACATATATATGTGAGTGTGTGTGCGTACATGTGTATATAAGGAGCTCTGGTAACGTAGTGGTTACGAGTCAGGCTGCTAATCTCACAGTCAGCAGTTTGAAACTACCAGCGCATCTATGGGAGAATGAAGAGGCTTTCTGCTTCCATAAGATTTATGGCCTCAGAAATCCTATACAGGGTCACTATGAGTGAGAACCAACTCCACGGCGCATAACGAACACCACCATACGTATATATGCATGTACATATACATTTATATGTCTCACAAATATACTAGAGTGTGAAGGAGGATATTGGTACATGAATAGTTACCTTTCCTGCTAACACCACTGTGAATGTGGTGGTGCATACAGGGGGCAAAATGAAGAAAACTTCTTGGATATTACAGATATTACCAAAGATCTTAAAGCAATGAGTTGCTGGGCTCCAGAGTTCATGACCATAGTCTAAGGGGACACCATGGTCAATTGACACAACATAGTTCACAAAGACAGTGTTCTGCATCCTATTTTGGTGAGTAGCATCGGGGATATTAAAAGCTCATGAGCGGCCATTTAAGGTACAGCTATTGCTTTCTCCATGTGTAAAAGAAAGAAGAATGATCAGAATGGAAGGTGCTTGGAATAAAATAGTCCAACTGTGACCCTGACACCAGAAGAACTAGCTGATGCCCAGCTACCACTACCAACTGCTCTGGATGGGATCACATTAGAAGGTTCTGGATAGAGTGACATAATGAATGGGAAAAAACTCAAAATTATTAAAGGGGAAAAAAAAGACCAAGCTTTGAGACTGTGGCCCTTGACCACCTTTCAGTTCTGGGAAGGAAGACACCCTCTTTCAGCCAAGCAGCAGATGGATATATAGAGGGAACAACACTAGTAAGGCATGCTCACTATGAATGATGGAATGATCAATCATTCAAAATCAAAGGGACATGTACCAAAGGACAATGGTAAGAAGGGATGGGAAGGTGGGTGGAAGGGAAATAGCCACAGGGAGGAAACAGATGACTCTTGTTCCATGGAGGGAATTGCAATCATTGAGACAAAACAAAGTGTATTATTTGTTGAATGTAAATGCAAAAGTGATCATCTTGCCTGTGAACCTTCAATCAATTCACAATAAAAAGTAAAACAAGAAAACTCTATGGAGCACAGTTCTACTCTGACATCTGTAAGGAACCCCATATAGAATTGACCCCATAGCAACTAGTAAAAGAAGCAGTAAAGTTTTAGCCAGAAGATGAAAGGCGTTAGGAAAAGTAGAGTCAGAGCCCAGAATGTTGTGTTGAAAATATCAGATCCATCCCTTGACTAGAAAAGGTTCCAGAGAATATTGGAAATAAGGTCTAGAAAGAATAGCAATTTGAGGAGACAGTGGAGTAGTGTAGATTGGTGGGGCAGAGGGTTCCGAATAGTCTCAAGAACCATTTAAATATTTCTCACTTCAGCTCTGTCTTTATGCCTCTAGTTCATTCTGTCTTTTGTTGTGTTTCTCTCTTTCTTCTTTTTTTTCTCCTTCTCTCCTCCTTCTCGCTTTATCTGTTTCTGTCTCACTCCTTTCCCAGATCATCCTCTCTCTTCTTTTCTGGATTCCTCTTTTATATTCTTTTTCCCTTTCTTTTCTTTTAATGTATTCATCTTTTCATCCTTCAATCCTGTTTCCTCTCCTACTGCCAATGAACAAACTAGACAAAATAAGAGATCAAAAGTACACTCATGGATTTTGTTTGCCTCATTTGCTTCAAAATCATTCTGCTGGATTTTTTACTTCAAAAAATTGTTGTTGTTGTTGTTAAGTACCGTGGAGTCAGTTCCAACTCATAGTGACCCTGCACAGGGTTTCCAAGGCTGTAATCTTTACGGGAGCAGAAAGTCTCATCTTTCTCCCAAGGAATGGCTGGTAGTTTCGAACTGCCGACATTGAGGTTAACAGCCCATTTCGTAACCACTACGCTAAAGACAAAAAAATTCTGGCATGTTTTATGGTGAAGGTTGAACAACATGATGAACATATTTAATGTCACTAAAGGAGCTCTGGTAGTGTAGTGGTTACGAATCGGGCTGCGAACTGCAAGGTCAGAAGTTCGAAACTACCAGCTGTTCCATGGGAGAAAAAGGAGGCTTTCTGCTCCCGTAAAGATTTACAGCATCAGAAACTCTGTACAGGGTCGCTATGAGTCGGAACCGACTCCAAGGCACACAACAACAACAACAACAAAGTGTACATGTGAAGATTGTTGAAATAGCTACCTATATATTTAGCACAATTAAACCCACTGCCATCAAGTCAATTCTGAATCATAGTGACCTTATATAGGGTGTCCGAGACTGTAAATCTTTAGGAGAATAGACACCTCATCTTTTACCTGAGGAGCAATTGGTGGGTTGAAACTCCCAACTTACTAGCAGCTCAATGCATAATACACAGTGCCACTATGGCTCCTTTCACTACAATAAAGTAACAAAAACAACAACAAAACTGTCTCAGGACAAGGAGGTTAAGAAAAAAAGTCAGAAGTCAGACGTCTGGCAAGATGGAGGACTACGCAGACACACTACACAGACCCTCTACAACAAAGATACCAAAGACAAAATAAAACAGACACAGATGAAATTTTCTGGCACCCTGAACTTCAGAAGCAAGTCCAGAGAGGTGGATATAGTGCTTGCTGGGAGAAAAGGCCGAGCATGGATGATGGGAGAGGGAGACTGACTGGTGAGTGCCTGGTCAGATGCTGCTCAACCACCTTGTGAACAGCTTTGGCTGTGAAAGGAGGCCTGGCAGAGCAGATTCAAGCAGGCAACAGAAAAGGTGTGGTTTCTTCTTTTTCCCCATGCTCCCCTGGTGACCAGAGGTCAAGCCAGCTCCCACCCTCATCCATCTCCTGTGCATACCCTGCTTTCCAGGAGTTCAGAATCAAGTGGTTGGTAGCAACACCAGTGTGAGTTGGGGGATGGCTGCACTGTTTTGGTGTACTTTTTTGATGCCTGGATTCAGATGGGTTTGGCTCCAGACCTATAAAACCTACAAAGCCACCAAACCAGCCTTTAACCAGTCACCCTGCCCACAGCTTGCCTGTGGTCCCACCAGATCCTGAAACCAGTTCCATCAAGGGTCTCCACAAACTACTTCCAGATTGAGTGTCCAGAACAAAGATAACACCAAGGCCAATAGGAATACCATCTAGGGCCAGGACTTCTACCGTTACATCCCTTCCACAACCACTTTATGAGTTCCTTGAATTGCAGGAATCCACTAGAGATTTGTCCCCTCTGAGTCTAATTACTGCACTGTTTGTTTTTACAAATACAGCAACCCCACAATGCTCTGGAGACAACAGATAATTTTAGTTCACACAAAGAAACGAGAGAGAATGGTTCAAATAAATGACCAAGATGCTGACCCAGAAGATGTTTCTGAGGAAGAAAAGGTAATGGAACTAACTGAAAAAGAATTCAAAAGAATGATAATTAGTAACCTTCGAAAGATCTATAGAAATATCAAGGAAAGCAAGGAGAACACAATAAAAACTTTTGAGGAATTCAGGAAAACAGTACAAGAACAAACAGACAAAATAAATGCAAATTTTTAAACAAATACAAAACCTGCAATTAGATATACAGAAACTTAATTTCCAGAATTAATCCAGAAGCATTTCTGAGATCTTCGTATTAAGGACGAAGGAGTAGATAGAGGCAAAGCAGTGGAAGCCCAAAGTACTGACGTTAAAGATAAATCTCTCATGTCAGAAGAACAATCATAAAAAATCCAGAGTTATGTGGGACACCAAGAAGAATTCCAGAACAGGAAGAGACAAACACAGAGAAAATTGTCTAAGAGTTGTTGTAAGAAAATCTTCCCTAACATCATGAAAGACAGGAAGATTTGTATATAAGAAACTGAACAAACCCCAAACAGGATAGAACCCAAAAGAAAATCACCAAGACATATCATAATCAAACTTGCAAAAATCAAAGACAAGAATCCTGAAAGCAGTTCAGGAAAAACAAAATAGAACCAATAAGACTAAGTTCTGATTTCTCAGCAGAAACCATGCAGGTAAGAAAGCAATTGAATGATATATAAAAATTCTGAAAGAAAAAAACTGCATACCAATTATCATATACCCAGTGAAGCTGTCCCTCCAATATGACATAGAAATTAGGACATTTCCTGGTAAACAGAAATTAAAGGCATTTGTGATTACTAGACTGACTTTACAAAAAATGCTAAAGGGAGTTCGAGCTGCGGTCCCATAGGTCTGTGTCTTGCTTCAACAGTGTTTGGAAGGAACAGATCGGGGATTCCCCCACCTCCTGCCTCGGACCACCTCTAACAACTTCTTTGGGCACAATCTCATCTTCAGGACCATCTTCTTGAGCATTCCCTGTTACCGGGACCAGCTAAACTGGTGTGTGTGTGTGTGTGTGTGTGTGTGTGTGTGTGTGTGGTTAGCTCCAAATCTTCGACCAACCATGAGCTCTCAGATCCGTCAGAACTATTCCGCTGGAGCGGAGGCCGGCGTCAACCGTCTGGTTAATCTGCATCTGCAGGCCTCTTACACCTACCTCTCTTTGGGCTTCTATTTCGATCACGATGATGTGGCTTTGGAAGGTGTGGGACACTTCTTCCGTGAGTTGGCGAAGGAGAAGCGTGAGGGTGATGAGCATCTCTTGAAAGTGCAAAACCAGCGTGGTGGTCGCCCATTCTTCCAGGACGTGCAGAAGCCCTCCCAAGATGAGTGGGGAAGAACCCTGGACGCCATGGAAGCCACCCTGGAGAAGAATCTGAACCAGTCTCTTCTGGATCTGCACGCTGTGGGTGCTACCCACACAGACCCCCACCTCTGTGACTTTCTGGAGACTAATTTCCTAGACGAGGAGGTGAAAATTATCAAGAAGATGGGCAACCACTTGACCAACCTCCATCGGATGGCTGATCCCCAGGCAGGGCTGGGCGAATACCTCTTTGAGAGGCTCACTCTCAAGCATGAGTAAGAAGAGCCTATGGAGCCCCACAACTTGTGAAGGGCCTTCAGCATTCCCCTGCTCTCCCGCATACCTTCTGCCTGAACCTTCCTTTGCAGACAGAGGCAGCATAGTCAACGCCCTGGAGTCCCTCTTCGCCCAAGTGGTGGACCAAATGAAAACAATAAAGCTTCCTTTTACAGCAAAAAAAAAAAAAAAAAAAAAAGCTAAAGGGCATTCTTTGGATTGAGACTCAACAGCATCAGAAAACAACCTGAGAGTATCATACATGATATCACTCCCCAGAACTCAATCCAGATATAGAAGTATTTAATGTAAAACAAACCTACAAGACTGAAAATAAGGAACCAGAAATATCAATGTATAATGAAGTCAACCACAAAGCAAAAAGCAGGGATAGTATAGATAAAGAACTTCCAAATGGCAAGGAAGTCAAATAGATTTCAAGCTAAAACAGACTGTTTTAAACAGGGAAACAAATGAATAAATTACAGGGTAATCTCAAATAAAAATAATACACTTGCACATCAAAATTGTTGTTGTTGTTGTTGTTAAGTGCTCTCGAGTCCATTCTGACCCATAGCGACCCAGTATAGGGTTTCCGAGGCTGTAAATCTTGACGGGAGCAGAAAGCCTCATCTTTCTTCCGTGGAATAGCTGGTAGTTTCACACTGCTGACCTTAAGTTTCTCAGCCTGATTCACAAAATAAAAAAGAGGAAAATCGGAAAGACTTGGTAAACATTAAAACAACAAAAATGAAAATGAAAAGAAAATCCAGAAACAATATTAGCTCAGCATAGAAAATTATGTGAAACAAAGAATCCAGCAGCACCACCAAAAAAGCACACAGAAAAATGATGGCAATCAATTCATACTTATTTATAATTACACGGAATGTTAAGGGATTAAATGTACCAGTCAAGAGACAGAAAGAGTAGAATGGATAAGAAAACAGGGTCCTTCAATATGCTGTCTACCAGAGACATCGGAATGAAGGAGACAGCGTACATGCCCATCAACAAAAGAATGATTAAACAAATTTTGGTACATACATACAATGGAATATAATATAAAATATAACATGAATATAATATAAAATATAACATAAATATAATATAAAATGTAGACTAATGATGTATCCATGAAAAACCTCACAACATGATTGAACCTGGAGGACATTATGCTGAAGGAAATTAGTCAATCACAAAAGGACAAATATTGGATGAGACCAGTGTTGTAAACAGTTTTTTTTTAAAAAAGATGTTTTTTGATAAAAGAAACAATCTATGATGGCTATGGGGGAGAGGGAAAATTATTCACTGGCTAGAGGGTAGACACATGTTAACACAAGTGACAGGGCAGGCGATAAAAAACAAAAAGGAGGTTAGCAGAGGAAAAATGAAGTCAGTGGGAGACACGAGGAGGAATGCGATAGTTAAAGTAAATAGAGGTAACTACTGTTAACTGTTGATACATAGAGGGGATTGCAACCAAGTATAGGATTTGTTGAATGTAAAACTGATCTGCTCCGTAAACCTTCACTCAATTTACAGTAAAAAGTTGAAAGAAATAAAGAAATTGAGGCACAGAGAGGTTATGTGATTTGCCCTGAATCATAAATATTAGGTACACTTCCAGCCATGCTCTTCTGACAGCATTGCTGTGGCCCAAAAGGACCAGCCCCTCTACCAGTCCACATCAGTAGGCAAGGGTTCACAATAGCTCATAGTCAGGCAGTTTGTCTGTTTATTTACTGTCTCAGGTACTAAAAAAAAGAAAGTAACTTTGATTTCCCCTCACATACACACACACAGTATGTATATATAACCTATTACATCTCTACCCTCCCGCCAAAAGCCAAATCTGATAGCTTTATTAAGGATAAACTATTTCCTCCAGAAAGTATGATTCATTGACATTAACTGGGAAATTTGGGTCCTGGGACAAAGTTTGGATCCTCTTTACCAAAGAAATGATAGGCCTTAGTAGACATGAGGACATGAAAGAAAGACCTGGTCATCTTCTTCTATAAAATGTTTATTAGCCAAGAAAACCCTATGGAGCAGTATTACTCTGTAACACATGAGGTTTCTATGAATCAGAGATAACCATGAGTCAGGGGCCAGACTGAAGGCAGCTAACAACGATTACAGGGGCATAGAGAGCTCAAGTGCAATGGTTCCTACTGATCACTACATTCAGCCAAGGACAGACATTAAAGGCCAACAGAAGGATGCCTGGTATGACTGGGAATTCTGGCTGTCCTCCAGTGTCCTTTAGTAACAAACCTAGTAAGGCACCTAGCCACACATAATAACAACTACATTTTCCAGCCTCCCTTGCAGCTAGGTATAGCCAGATGCCTAAATCTAACCAGTGGATTTAAGTAGAAGGGTCAAGTAGCCTATTTAGGGAAATTTTCCTAAGAGATAGAAAACGCTTGCCCTTTGCCTGCTTCTTCTTCATCCCTGCCCCCTTGCTGCTGGCTAGACCTCCAAGAGCCATCTTGAACTACAAACTGACCTTGGGAATGGAGGTCCCACATGGTAGGTCAACAAGATAGAAGGAGCGTGAATCCTTGAGACTTTATGAAGCAGAGCTCCTGGCAGCCTAGACTAGCTAGCTCCAGACTATCACATAAAAATAACCTTTATCATGGGTTAGTTTCTTAGTTTTCTAGTGCTGCTCTAATGGCAACACCATAAGTGGTTGGTTTTAAAGAACAGAAATGTATTTTCTCACCATTCTGGAGCTAGAAGTCTAAATTCAGAGTGTGGTTTTAGGGGAGGGAAGTTCTTCTTTGTCGATGTCAGCTTCTAGTAGCTGGTAATCTTTGGAGTTCCTGAGTGTAGATTCTCGGCCTCCAGCGTCATCAGATAGCATGTGTTTTCCCCAGTTGTGCTTGCTTATCTCTGTGTCTAGGCTGTTCCTTATATGCCAGACGTGATTAGGAACAATCTGTATTTTGGATAGTTGTCCCTGCACTGATAGACTTATTCCTAAATGAAATCACATCCACAGATATGGGGGTAAGGACTCCAACATATATTTTGGAGGGACACACTTCAAACCATAATCGTTCACTAAGCCTGATCCTAACTGTCACACAAGAGTTCCCTAAAGCCTTACAAAAAAGAACGCAAGTGGGTTGGCAACTCCAATGGACAGTCAGTGTTCAGAGACCAAAGGATCCTGAAAGGGGGCATCAAGTCAGTGAGAAAAAAGAAGAAAAAAAAAAGACAGAGATCATGATAGCCTCCAGCCCATGAAGGAAATGGAAGCCCTTTTACAGCTGGTAGAGAGTGGAGTGGAAGACTGAGCATAGTGTCAGAGTGGGCTCTGCAGAATCTAGGGCTGATGCTGCTGGGTTCGGAGCCACCTGAAATGGAGCCTTTCTTTGACACCCA
Source organism: Chrysochloris asiatica (assembly GCF_000296735.1). Taxonomy (NCBI): domain Eukaryota; kingdom Metazoa; phylum Chordata; class Mammalia; order Afrosoricida; family Chrysochloridae; genus Chrysochloris; species Chrysochloris asiatica. The sequence continues at coordinate 13,329,541 of NW_006408580.1, read as the reverse complement.
TCCCTCTGCCATGGGTCGCCGTGATTTCTTTGTCTTCTTCCCATTGACTACACCTGCCCCAGCTCAAACACTTCCAATGTTATAAACGAACATGATTGCTGTCATGTGTGTCTCTGTAACAAGATCCCACTTTGATCTTTGATCTTCATCAGTATTTTAAGTCCTCTTCACTTCAGCAAGCAAGGCTGTATCATCTGCATATCTCAGGTTGTTAATGAGTCTTCCTCTAATCCTGATGTCACATTTTTCTTCATATAATACAACTTTTCGGATATTTGCTTAGCATACATATATGGTTCTTAATAAGGGTAAAGGCTTTGGATTGTGTGAATCATGACAAGCTGTGGACAACATTGCGAAGTATAAGTATTCTGGAACGCTTAATTGTGCTCATGAGAAACTTGTACATAGACCAAGAGGCAGTTGTTCTACCAGAACAAGGGAACACTGAATGGCTTAAAATTAGGAAAGGTGTGCACCAGGGTTGTATACTTTCATCATACTTATTCAATCTATATGCTGAGCAAATATCAGAGAAGCTGGATTCTGTGAAGAAAAGCGTGGCGTCAGGATTGGAGGAAGACTCATAAACAGCCTGTGATATGTAGATGGTAAAACCTTGCTTACTGAAAGTGAAGAGGACTTAAAATACTAACTGATGAAGACCACAAGCTTCAGTGTGAATTGCATCTCAATGTAAATAAAACAAAAATCCTCACCACTGGACCAATAAATAACATCCATATCAATGGAGAAAAGATTGAAGTTGTCAAAGA
>NW_006408580.1:13326132-13327017 GCF_000296735.1 Chrysochloris asiatica | reverse complement strand
TTGAAGAAAGGAATGGATGAATCTACAATAATCGTGTGCGATTTTAATACACCGCTTTCAAAAATGGATAGAACAACCAGAAAGAAACTTGACAAAGACACAGAAGAACTAAACAACACAATCAGCCAAGTGGACCTCATAGATGTGTACAGAGCATTCAATCCAACACAATAGACATTCTTTTCAAGTGCACATGGAACATTCTCCAGAATAGACCATGTAGTAGGCCACAAAACAAATCTTCATAAATTTACATTTATCAAAATACTGCAAAATATCCTCTCAGATCACAATGCTATCAAGTTAGAAATCAAAAATAGGTACACAAAGGAAACAAAGTCAAATATATGGAAACTGAATAACACCCTACTGAAAAGCGACTGGGTAGAAGAAGAAATTAAACGTGACCTCACAAAGATCCTAGAAAGAAATGAGAATGAAACACAACATACCAAAATCTATGGGACACTGCAAAAGCTGTACTGAGAGGACAATTTATTACAATAAATGCATACATCCAAAATTAACACATTAACACAACAGCTACAACAACTAGAAACAGACCAATAGAGGGAACCTACCGCCACCAAAAGAAATGAAATAATAAAGATTAAAGCAGAAATATAAGTGAGATAGAAAACAGAAAAACTATAGAAAGAATCAACAGGACAAGAAGCTGGTTCTTTGAAAGGACTAACAAAATTGACAGACCATTGGCAAGCCTAACAAAAGAAAAGAGGGAGAAGACACAAATATTTTAACACGCATTAGAAACCACATGGGCAATGTCACAATGGAACCAAAGGAAATCAAAAGGATAATAACAGAATATTATGAAAACTTGCACTCCAACAAATTTGAAAACTTAAAAGAGATGGATACATT